>NW_022437010.1:4189413-4288489 GCF_009761245.1 Sapajus apella | reverse complement strand
AAAAAAAAAAAAAAAAAAAAAAAAAAAAAAAAAAGATTCCTCATGTCATGTGCTTTTTAAGTTATGCTGTGATGGCTTATTCTTGTGCATGCTTCTGGAATCTTAAGGTATTATGCAGAGAGGGCAAGTGTTACGCATAAAAGATTGTCCCCTTAGAAATGCAGAATCTGGAAGTCAGAAGAGTCTTCTAACCTGGTCTCCCATCCATTGCCTGACTGGGGTTTTTGTTTGCTTTTTATTAACTAGTGGTTACCCACCCTCTGGTTGAAGACTCCTGGGACAGCAAGCTCATTACCTTATCTGGGCTCTTTCCATCTGAGGGCTTAGTTCAAAGCTCTGGTTTAAAGAATCGTGGAGCTCCAGAGTTGCTTGCTTGTGCCTCTTTCCTGTCGTGGTGGACCCGTGCAACGAGTGTGCCTCTCTTCCACACGAGTCCTGCAGCTTTTGTAGCTGGCTCTTGTCTTCATTCTGTTAGCCATTTCCAGTTTTCCCCTTGACTTGGTTTCCCAATCCTCTAGCTTGCTAATGACCCTTCTCTGAATGGTTTTTCAAATACCCTTTTTGTGGTACAGTAGAAAGTACAAGATTTTTGGAGTCAGACAACCCTGGGCTAGACCTTTAAGAGCTGTGTTATATCTAGCAAATAACCTAATCATTACCTTACAAGAGTTGGGGGAGGATTAAATATATGTAAATTGCCTAGCATACTTCTAGCGTAGAGTTTATGTCACAAGTGCCAGTGCCCTAGGTTATCAGGGAAAGAGGTGCTCTGGAAAAAACATAATTAGATGCATATTAGACTTCCAGTGTACTCTGACTTGAATCCTATTTTCTGTTACTTATGCAACATTCTTTTCTGTTTTTAAATTTCTCAACCAAGGTGTGATGTGGAGGCCTCTCCCCACCCTTTCTTGTACCTGGTGTCTACCTGATAAGCCAGGAGAGCAGATCTTAGGGTGGGACAGGGCAGGGATGCTACTTAACTTAATCCCCTGAAGTACATCTTCAGCCTTGGCCCAGGAGACCCTGCCCTGTCCTGGGGGTAGGTGAGGATGCCCTGTGGGCCCTCTGCCCCTATGGTCCAGCATGGGTGCTCTCTTATTAGAACATAGTTCACCTTGGCTACTCAGAGAATGATACACATTTCTGCTGAGTTAGGCAAGAAAGTGGTGAAATACCCGGTCCTGGCAGGCAGGCTGAAAAACAATGTTTAGGAAAAGTCTGGTTTTCCTGGGAAAGGGCCAGGGACTCAGCTCTTCCCACAGTTGGGTGCGAGGGCTGCTGTGTCCCTTCCCAGGGGAGCAGGGTGCTGTGTGACAAATGGCTGCCATTTAGCAGCTGTGTCTTGGCCTTGGAAATCTGGCAGTAGTTAGATACTGGCAGGAAGATATGCTCCCTGGAGAAGAGCTACAAAAAATGGAGTCAGCTCCTTCATAGTCCTCATGTACTAGCAAGAAAGCTTATCATCGTTGGGACTGTGTCCATTTCCTTCCTTTAAAGAAGCATAGAGCCTTGCAGAGAGGTGCAGGAAGAAGAATGGGGTACTACAGGATGGTTTTATCTGGCATTGTCCAGAAAATCTCCCCACCTTTCTCGAGGCTCATGTTTTAAATAGTCTGACTGACGTAGATAACTTTGGTAGGCAGGGACCCTGCCTTCCCAGTTAATGTGTGCTTCCCTGCTGAAGTTGTATTTAATGTAATAATTTAAATGTCCAAGAGATTGTTAAGAGAAGCTGCTTCCTGCATGGAACCTATGACTCTGCCCTAAGCTGCTGCTTCCTCCACACTTTACAAAATATTGAAGTTTTCCTTTACCTAAGAACAACCGACATTCCTTCTGAAAAGGAGCATTAGTAGCTTGTGTTGTTTCTAATAAAATGCTCCAGGTCAAGATCAGTGGGATACCTGAAATACAGTCAGAGTAAGGAGCAGCCACTCTGGCCTGTTGGAAATGACCTCTGATTTTCTTTCCTCCACCCTCAGGTCCCATTAAGAGACAAACTGTAGTAGATGGTGAGCTGTTTCTAAGGCTGTAGGAGGGAACCTCAGGGCTGCCTGCCTCCCCTTGAGGTCATCTCCTTAACTGTTCTCCCCCTTACCTGCCCCTTGTTGCTCACTCCTCACTGCCCAGGAGCAGCAGAGAGGCTAGGAAAGGTATCTGGGGCCATCAGGAATCCTGGCTGAAGGGCTCAGGTTTGGAGATAATTGATTCCACCGCCCCTTCCAAGGAGCTTTTCGGGAAGTAGCACAGGCTTGGCAACTGCCATTTGCTGGAGAGAAGGCTTTTAGGATCCAGGGTTGCAAGAAGGCCCAGGCCACGTGGTTTTCCCAGCCATGCGCTGCAGGCTGGCCTTGCCTGTCTGAAGCCCACCTCTCATGTGTTTTTTTTTCTGAGGAAGCCCTGCATAGATTCGTTCTTCCCTGTCCCTTATTTCTTATTATTTTTTATTGTGGTAGGTAAAACCAAAGTTGGAATGGATCTTTGTTTCTGTTCCAGGGCCTTGGTTTTTACTCTGGAGGTGTATAATAAGCCAAGCAGCTTCTCCCAAATCCTCACTAAAGGAAGGTTTTCAGGGAAATCCTGTACTTCTTCGTGAGCTGGTTCTCAGGGCTGGATGGAAGCCTCTAGAGAGCTGTTAACTCAGAAACTCACACTGCTGCACCCGCCCCTAGAGGTTTTCTGACTCAGTAGGTCTGGGATGGGGAACTGAGAATTTGCATTTCTAATAAAGGGCTGGATACTCCTGCTCTTGAGGCTTGGTGGAGGGTCTGTAGTAATTTCTCCCTGCGTCATGTTGGTGGTCTTTGCGAGGTCAGCCTATCAGATAGGACTGGACTGTTCAGGATTCAGGCAGAGCCTCCCTTGCTTGGCTGCTTCTAGAACACAAAGGTATAGAACATGAAGTGCCCCATCACTTTGCAGAGCAAGCATAGTGTTTCCAAACTGTTGCCTGCTGCAGTGAACCTTTTAGACTGTGGTGAAAGTCCAGTCCTGCCTCTTGCCAGGGAGAGGAAGGCAGAGGTGAAGGGGAGGAGAGTGCTCCTCCTTCCTGCCTTGACAGGGGGCAGAAATGGAAATCCAGGTGCTGAGCATCTGTAAGGGTAGCAATGATGCAGAGCGAGATTATTAGAAGTCAGAGAATGTGACTAAGGGAGGACACCTGTGCTTTCTAGCCATGGGCCAGGAGTCACACACTTTTCCAAAATAAATTTAACAGAGTTCAGAAACTGGATTTATTACATTGCTGTACCATGCAACAGCTCTAGGATCTTGGAGACAAGTGATTCAGCCCCTCTCAACCTTTGTTTTTATGGCTGCACAGTGGGAATAATCCTCATATGGTTGTTGTTATGAGGATCAAATGAGACAATACACGTGGCATGTGGCACATGGTGCTCAAAAATTGTTAGCCATGATTAAGTGTGATGGCAGAATTAGTGTTTAAATGTGTCTTGGAATTTGGAACCAAGAGCCATGAGTCAGTGGGAGTCATGTGGAACGTGGCCATGAGGGATAGGGCTGTGAGAGGAGTGCAGGCAGATATTCTGGGGAAAGGAACTGACCACGGGGACTGGTGTGTGATGGAACCAGAAGGTAGACTGAGGCCAGAGCATGGAGACCCTTGAATAGCAGGTTAAGGAGCTTGACCATTAGTCTCTTTTTTTTTTTTTTTTTTTTTTTTTTTTTGAGATAGAGTTTTGCACTGTTGACCAGGCTTGAGTGCAGTGGCGTCATCCTAGCTCAATGCAGCTTCAAACTCCTGGGCTCATGTGATCCTCCTGCCTCAGCCTCCCAAATAGCTGGGACTACAGGAGGGTACCACCATACCTGTTTAATCCTTAAATATCTCGTAGAGATATGCTCTCACTTTGTTGCCCAGGCTGATGTCAAACTCCTGGTCTTAAGTGATCGTCCCACTTCAGCCTCCCAAAGTGGTGGGATTACAGGCGTGAGCCACTGTGCCTGGCTTGCTGTAGTCTTAAGAGGATGAGAGTGTAGGAATGATTTGGAGCTCAGAAGACACCCAGAGGGGGCCAGCATATATATCTTGGGTCCCAAATTTGTTGCCCCGCTTTACCTCTTGCACTCGTGTCTTGAATGTGGCCTGTACCAAGGGATGCATCCCCTCCACCTCTTTTTTTTTTCTTCTTCTTAGTTAGAGACAGGGGTTCTGCTGTGTTGCCCAGGCTGATCTTGAACTCCTGGCCTCAAGTGATCCTCCTGCCTCTGCGTCCCAAAGTGCTGAGATTATAGGGCATGAGCCACCATGCTCAACTCCCCTCCACCTCCTAGGAGTCCCTTCTTACCCAAGAAGAGAAGGTCAGAGTTGGCTGAAGCAGCTTATGGTGCCCCATGGTGTAGATCCTGCTTAGATGCTGAGAGGTGCTGTGTGACATTCTAAGGCTCCTGTCTTACCAAAGCCTGTGCCAGCCACGGGTTGTTGGTGAGTAGGGTGACTTTCATGGGTTGCTGCCCTATCCAGGGCATAGCCTGAACCCTAAGCCAAGAAACACATCAATTTCCTGGAACCCAAAGTCGTCATCACAGCTGTCCCAGCCTTCAGAGCACATGTGAGGTGGTTAGAAGAGACAGTTTTGCCCCGAGCTTTGCAGGCAGAGAACAGTCATGCCCCTGGTGGAACATTTAGCCTGGTTTGATTCTGCCCCCAGCCTAGCCAAGACTCAGCCCATTCTTCAAGAGATGCTTTTGCTGTTCATCATGCTCCCTCATAGCTCAGACCATTTTAGTGTCTGAACTGTTAACTCAAACTTTTAGCCTGTCCTGGGTTGGCCTGAATAATTGATCAACTAGGCTTGTACATAGCATGGATCAGCCATCCCAAGTATTTGTGGGCGTTGTGGAGGCTCTGCACTGTGCCCATCCTGGTCTCTAATGTTGTAAAACCCATTGTTCTATCGTTGTGAGAATGTTTTTCCAGAGTCTCAACCATCATTCTAGGAATCTAAACTTATTCCACGTTTCCTGGGGGCCTTAGGACAGAGTTTAGATTTCACTTTAAGAACCCTCAGGAGGCTGGGTGCAGTGGCTCACGCCCGTAATCCCAACACTTTGGGAAGCCGAGGCAGGTGGATCACGTGAGGTCAGTTCAAGACCACCCTGGCCAGCATGGTGAAACCCCATCTCTAATAAAAATACAAAAGTTAGCTGGGCATGGTGGTACACACCTATAATCCCAGGTTCTCAGGAGGCAGGAGAATCACTTGAAACTGGGCGGCAGAGTTTGCTGTGAGCGGAGATCAAGATCATGCCACTGCACTCCAGCCTCAGCGACAGAATGAGACTGTCTCAAAAACAAACAAGAAAAAAAGAACCCTCAGGTTTTTGCCTGTAATCCCAGCACTTTGGGAGGCTGAGGTGGGTGGATCGCCTGAGGCCAGGCTTTCAAGACCAACCAGCCTGGGCAACATGGATAAATCCTAAAAACCCAGTTTTAGTCTCAACTAAAAATGTAAAATTTAAAGTTAGCCGAGCATGGTGGTACACAGGCCTGTAATCCCAGCTACCTGGGAGGCTTGAGGCACAAGAAGCACCTGAACCAGGGAGGCAGAGGTTACAGATCGTGCCACTTCACTGTAGCCTTGGTAACAGAATGAGACTGTCTCAAAAAAAAACAAAAAAACAAAAAAACAAAAAACACCTTTAGGTTTTTCAGAAACTGGGATGCAGCTCTTATCTTTCATCTCTTCATTGCTATCTCCTTAGACCTGGAGACCCGCCCCTTAATCTTCTGTGTCTGGCTTCACATAGCATTGTTCCTTATCTCCCCTGGGGCTTGGGGGCTGGCCTTTCCTTCCCCCCACAGAGGGACTTCCGCCCTCTCCTAGTCTTCCTGCCTTCATTGGCTTTGCGTAAATCTTGTGGGAGTACAAATCCAAAAATTTAGCAGCCTTTACCAACACCACAAAGACCCAGCCTTTCTGTCACATTTCACCTACAGGAGTCATCTTTAGGGTGCAACTAGTCTTTTTTTTTTTTTTTTTCTGAGGCATTGGTGATGGAGGTAAGGGGTATCTTAAAGCTTCTTCTAAGAACTCTTGTATTTTTCCACTCTTCAAGCTCTGTGAATCCCTGAGGCCTAATAGAACCCAAAACAAACAACCTAGTGACTTCGGCCTTATTGCAAGACATTCTCAATATTCAAATCATTTATACCCAAGGGCAAGAGGATGGAAGTTTCAAGGTCAAGTCTCTCAGCCTAGCCCTCTTGCTCTAAAGCCATCCTCTCTCTTCCTTGCTGTCCTGTGTGCTTCCGGGAAGCCACTCCGTGGACCTTTTAAGTTATCTTTTTAAAATGAAGGGAGGCAGCAGGTCTAAATTTTAATGGAAGCCTTAGCTATATGCTGGAAATTTTTAATTACAGATACTTGTTCTGACTCCGAAGTGTGTTTATTTTATTGTACTTTTATTTTATTTTATTTTATTTTCGAGATGGATCTTCACTGTTGCCCAAGCTGGCGCAATCTCGGCTCACTGCAACCACTGCCTCCTGGGTTCAGGCAGCTCTACTGCCTCAGCCTCCCAAGTAGCTGGGATTACAGGCATGTGCCATGATATTTAGCTAATTTTTATATTTTCAATAGAGATGGAGTTTTGGCATGTTGGCAAGGCTGGTCATGAGCTGTCCTCAGGTGATCTACCTGCCTAAGCCTCCCAGAGTGGCAAGATTATAGGCATTAGCCACTGTGCCTGGCCTATTTGTTTTTGTTTCTTTAATTTTTTTTTTTATTTTGAAGTTTTTATTAATTATGAATAAAACTGTGGTTCACACTATTTATTTGAAGATCTCGGCAGTTTCTAGAAAAAAAACAAAGGGCTTTTCCTCTCCAGACTTTGTTCCTAATAACATTTGTCATTAATTAAAATATGAAAAAAAAAAAGACTGGGCGCAGTGGCTCACACCTGTAATCCTAGCACTTTGGGAGGCCGAGGTGAGTGGATTACCTGAGGTCAGGAGACCAGCCTGGCCATCATGGTGAAACCCCATCTTAAAAAAAATGAAAAAACAATAACTTTGCTTTCTTTTTTAAAAACAGTATTTAATTTCACCTTAGATGGGTGAAGATAGTCTGAAAGGCTGTTTGTGCATTTCTGAAAACTCCACAGGTATTTTAATAAAATGGACTTTATTCATAGTTTACAAGGGGGCAGGTTATATATCAGGCAAAACAGGGATTCTTACCTTGCTCTCCCTGGGTGGTTTTCCAGGGCCTCTAGCCCTCCTGGTACTGAACAAAATTGTTGAGTATAGAGTATGTGCATTTTTTCAGTGGGGTGGGAGTGGGGGGGCCATAATGTCCAGCTCGAGATACTCTGCATCCCCTTTTGTGGGACAGGGGCCATCCCTGCGGGTTAGTCCTGAGGTTCGTGGTGACAGCTGTGTGGCACAGCTGGGCAGCTTATCTCTAGATGCTCCAAAAGGGGAATAAAAGTGAGAAAATATGCCAAGCAGTTGTTTCTCTGTAGGTGTTGTCTGTGTGGGGTTTATTTTACCTCTGAGTTTTCTCCCATTTTGTGCTCTTTACGTTAGCTGAGGGAAGCTGTGTTGAAAGCCAGAGAATGTGGCTACATGGTGTAGCTCTGGGAAATGCTGCATTCCAGTTTTCTCCCAGCACAGGGCTTTGAAGCCCTTGACGCTCCAGAGCAGACTTGCTCAAACTTTTGAAGGGCATGTGTAATTTGAGACATTTTCTGCATCTTTCTACAGAAAGGAAAAATGTCTGCATTTGGTCGTATTTGACATGTATTACCAACACTTCCTCCTTACACCCAGGCAAGGATGTAATAATCTATCCTTTAAGGCACTGTTTGGTTATATATTTCTTATTCTTACTTTATTTTTTGAGATGGTCTGGCTCTGTTGCTCAGGCTGGAGTGCAGTGGTGCAATTTCAGCTTACTCCTGGGCTTACACCATCCTCCCGCCTCAGCTACAGAATAGCTGGGACTACAGGCGCATGCCACAACACAGCTAATTTTTGTGTTTTTTATAGAGACAGTGTTTTCACCTTGTTGCCAAGGCTGGTCTAGAACTCATGAACTCAAATGATCTGCCCAGTCATGGCCTACCCAAGTGCTGGTATTACAGGTGTGAGCCACTGCTAGTTGTATTTTTTTTTTTTTTTTTTTTTGAGACGGAGTTTCGCTCTTGTTACCCAGGCTGGAGTGCAATGGTGCGATCTCGGCTCACCGCAACCTCCACCTCCCGGGTTCAGGCAATTCTCCTGCCCCAGCCTCCTGAGTCGCTGGGATTACAGGCACACGCCACCATGCCCAGCTAATTTTTTGTATTTTTAGTAGAGACGGGGTTTCACCATGTTGACCAGGATGGTCTCGATCTCTTGACCTCGTGATCCACCCGCCTCGGCCTCCCACAGTGCTGGGATTACAGGCTTGAGCCACCGCGCCCGGCCTAGTTGTATATTTCTTAATTTCTTCAACTATCTTCTTTCTTTCCCTTGTGTTTCTGATAGCACTAATCACTGCATTGCTTTTCTCTTCTTGTTAACCTGGCAGCCTGTAAGCATCTGCTGTGAACATGCCATCAGGACGCACGAAGCTCCGCTGGGAGCCAGTGGTCCAGGCCATTCTCACATGGTGTTTCCCTTGACGTTGTTGGAATTTGCCTGGGGGAGAGGGGTGTTTCTGTCTGTTCAAGGTACACTCAGCTCCAAGCTCTTACTTGGATGTTAATGGGACAACTCTGGATGGAATCAGCCTGGCTCCTGGCAGCTTGCTTGTAATTGCAGGCAAGGGATGAGAAATGTTTTGTAGTCCTTATTTGTGACTCCCAGTGGGTCACGTTCAGCAGAGGACCATTTCTGGTCTTAATCCTCTTTTAACATCACCTTTTCTTGTTTTTGTAGGTTGCTGCAACTGTGTGCTCCAGGACTGATGGCTCTGAGGTGTGATCCTGCCCACATTTCGGCCCAGCCAGGTTCAGCCCCCCAGTAAGGAGGGCAGTTTGATAACACAAAGAAAACAGGTTAGTGAAACGGTTTTGACTGTCAGTGAGTGACAACAATGTTGAATGTGGAGTCTTCCCATGCCCTCCGCACCTCCCTTTTAATCATTGTGTCCCCCCCCTCCAATTCCAGGTCCTCCTGAGGCTTTGGCGCAAAATTGTGTTGAAATTATAACTAGGCTAGGCACGGTGGCTCACGCCTATAATTTCAGCACTTGAGGAGGCCAAGGTGGGCAGATCAGTTGAGGCCAGGAGTTTGAGACCAGCCTGGCCAACAGGGCGAAACCCCATCTCTATTAAAAATACAAAAAATTAGCCAAATGTGCTGGTGCATGCCTGTAGTCCCAGCTATTAGGTAGGCTGAGGCAAGATAATCGCTGAACCTGGGAGGCAGAGGTTTCAGTGAGCCGAGATCATGCCACTGCACTACAGCCTGGGTGATAGAGTGAAACTGTCTCAAAAAAGAAAGAAAGAAAGAAATTAGAGCTATAACTTGTTAGTTCTTGATCTGATGGGCCTGAGATGTGGGATGAGAAAGGGTACCAAGGGTTTGTCTCAGGAAGCCACACTCTGGAACATCTCATTTTTTTTTTTTCTTTTCTCTCCTTCCCCCCAAATCCAGACCATGTGTGTTAAAAACTGGAATACCAGGTTGATCTGCTTGATAATGCTGATCATATCTATGACTTGGTAACTTCATCTGGGTTTCCGGTGCTCTCTGATTCTAGTTGGAAGGGATTATATTAGAAGAGGGCCAGTGATTTTTATTTTTAATTTAATTTATTATTTTATTTTTTATTTTTTGAGATGGAGTTTTGCTCTTGTTGCCCATGCTGGAATGCAGTGTTGCCCATGCTGGAATGCAATGTTGCAGTCTCAGCTCACTACAACCTCCACCTTCCCGGTTCAAGCAGTTCTCCTGCCTCAGCCTCCCGAGTAGCTGGGATTACAGGCATGCGCCAGCACATTTGGCTGATTTTTTGTAATTTTAGCAGAGATGGGGTTTCGCCATGTTGGCCAGGCTGGTCTTGAAATCCTGACCTTAGGTGATCCACCCGCCTTGGTCTCCCGAAGTGCTGGAATTACGGGCATAAACTACTGTGCCTGGCCCTGGCTGGTTTTTATTTTTTATAGATGGGGTCTTGCTGTGTTTCCTAGGTTGGTCTCAAATTCCTGGCCTCAAGCCATTCTCCCACCTCAGCCTTCCAAAGTGCTGAGATTACAGGTATGAGCTACTACACCTGGCCTTATTTCATAATAATAACATTATTAATTATTAATATTGGGGAGATGTCAGGGAGAAGAAATGGCACAGAGGAAAGAATGAAAAGTCTAGGATTTTAAATATCTAGAAAGAAAAAAAGTGCTTTAAAGTGTTAGAAATGATCTTTTATTCCCTGAGATTGAGTATCGGAGGGTTTAGGTTGGTTAGTTTGGGTTATTGTTCCAGAATTGTCCAGGGTGGCGGTATGGGGTACATAGGACCACCTAATACTGGCTAGCTTTCCCTGGTTAGATGATCCATGTAGAAGAGCCCACATGTTACAGTGGGTTTTTTTCTAACATAGAACAATGAGCTTCATTGTGCCTTGAAACAGCTTCTTCCCCTTCTGCCCTGCTCTGTGATACTGAAGGGAGAACTCAAACAGAAAACATAAGAACAAACTGAAGCACAATCTTGTCACAGCCCAAGGGGCTGGTTGTTGGTTGCTTCTGGAACAGATTCTCAGGGATGAGTCCAATGACTCTTTTCTTTTTTTCAAACAATGTAGCTAGGAGTTTCATTTTATTAATTATACTTTCAGATTAGAGATAAGTCTCTTTTTTTTAAAAAAAAATTGCTGTTTACTTAAAGTTAAAATAGGAAAAGGAAGTAAATATAAGTGAACTTGGTGTCATCAGTGGGTAGTGTCACACTTTATCCCCAAGGAAGAAATACATTTAGCAAATGTCTTCCTGTCCAGACAAAATGGGAAACAACAAGCTTGCAAGGCTTTTCTCCTTATAAAGTGGGATAGCTTTTGCAATTTTCAGCCCTTACACTGGTTAACTGTACTGACTTGCTAGGCTTCCTGTATTTAAGCCACTTAGGTAGTTTGCAAGAATGTGCCTTTGATATCGTGACTGAAAAGAATTCTTACTGGCAGTTTGGCTCTGTTTAATGAATATATTTTTGTCAGTTTCCTTATTATTTCCCTCCTCTCCACTTTCTTCCCTTATTCAATGATAGAATTAGAATTTATTTTTTATGACTTACAATTTTGCATTTAGTCTTAAAGGTGTTTAATGTGTTCCCCAACTTGAGCAAACTCTACCACATTTTTTTCTTTTTCTTCACACACATACACACATGCATTTTGTTGTTGTTTGTTTGTTTTTGCTTTTAACATTTGTAATGGGGTCTTGTTGTTTTGCTTAAGCTGGATTTGAACTCCTGGGCTCAAGCAGTCCTTCTGCCTCGGCCACCGAAGTAGCTGGGAGTAGCCCTCTTTTCTACTTGTAGTAATATGATGAAAGCAAGATGATCTTCAAACCTCATAGTATAAATTGGTGGAAAGTTTGTAACAATTACAGGAAAGCTAGATTTCTAGTCAGTTATTTGATAATTCTCTGTATATTAAAATTATGAGGGAGATATATATATATATATATACATTTAAAAGAATGAGGTGAATTTCAGTATTGAAGGTATCCATTTATGAATCAAGTACATAATTATGTGATCAATTACAAAAATTCTAGGGAACTGATGACTCTTTTTAGTAGTCCATTAAGAAAAAAATTGTTGTTACACACTCATGTATGCACTGTGTGTACTTGTTTTATCCCTATAGAGAAATCGCCTAAAATAAACCTTCAAAGACAGTTAAAAACAGGAAGTTTGAAGCACAGTTCTGTTTTCTTTTTCTTTTAATTTTAAAAAATCTTTTATAAAGATGGTGTCTTGCTGTGTTGCCAGACTGGTCTTGAACTCCTAGGCTCAACTGATCCTCCCACCTTGGCCTCCAAAGTGCTGAGATTACAGTTGTGAGCAACTGTGTCCAGCCTGAAGCACAATTTTCCATAAATTTAAGGTCTGCTAGCATGGGGAAACATTATGGAAAGATGGCAGTATAGAATTATTTATTGATTTATTTATTTTTTAAATTTTGGCTGTAGCTTTCTTCTCTTCATAGAGAAGATGTGGGCAAAGAGGCTGGACCCATAGTCCCAAATTGTATGTTTCTGCAGGTAGTGCTTTTACCTACCAGTTGGAAAACCATTTGATTCACAGCTTCAAAATGTCTATTAAGGAAGGCACATTTTGTCTCTTTACAAGACAAGTACTGTCCCTAAGATTCTCTTTGCCCCTTTTGGTAAGAATTTAGGCAGGTACTGCGTATTTGTAGCTGCTGTGGTTGGTACCATTTCTTATATGCTAGGCCATATCCCCTAAAGTTGGAGGAGGAAGCTATGAGAAATCATATTCTTTTTTGTGTTGTTCCTACACATTCTCCTTACAGCTGAGATGATGAGCTTGATCTTCAGCTGTTGTTGTGGACTTGTAGAATTTATTAGCACACATTGTGGGATAATAGGATATTAATATCCTAATACCTATGGTAGGGCTTCAGCTATAGAATATCTTTCTAGATAAACTGAGGGAAGCAGTAGACTTCATACCTTCTGGCCAGACCTGTAGCCATATAGTTCTAGTTAAAAGGAACACACATGCACATGGCCTGAAGGAGTGAATTGTGACATATCCATGGGCCATAGTTTTCCCTTTGGTCATTCTTTTCATGTCATCAGGTTTCTTTTGGTTCTGTCCTAAGAGTGTCTCAACTCAGCCTTTAGCAAATGCCTGAAGTGTTTTGTCTTTGGTCACTTTTAGGTAGAGGCATGAGATGGGTTAAGTGGAGCCTGAGCATCCTTGCAAGGGACTGAGGCACAGTATGAAAGAAAGTTTGATGCATGGGTATACATATGAGCTTCAGAAATTAAAATACTGCAGAGTTCTTTTGGCTGTTGGGAGAATGTGTGGCAGGCAGCACTGCAGGGGTTAAGATCAGTTAAGGTTGAGAAACAGCTACAGAATGTGGTTTTGGAAGAAAGAAAGGCAGACACTGCCTCTCATTTGTGCTTCTTGCATTTTCGTGAATATAGTGGTCTAAGATTACAGCAAATAAACAATTTCAGTTTTTTCTTCACTAAGTGAAAAGATGTTCATTTTGGACCTTT
Source organism: Sapajus apella (assembly GCF_009761245.1). Taxonomy (NCBI): domain Eukaryota; kingdom Metazoa; phylum Chordata; class Mammalia; order Primates; family Cebidae; genus Sapajus; species Sapajus apella. Next base: position 4,275,283 of record NW_022437010.1, on the reverse strand, counting down.
GCTTCCCTTCCAGTGTCAACAAGTGCTACCAAGAGAAGAAAAGAGGTCAACACAGACTCATTTCCTACTTCATGTGGATGATAGCTACAGCAGGGGGAAATTTCATAGCCTATCAGTTGGGTCAGAAAATGGAGGTAATCAGCAGTGTGGTGGTGGTAGGGGGGTTCTTCTTTCCATTTTCTAGGCTTTGTGACCTGTGTGTGTATATATATATATATATTTTAAGAAACAGGCTTTTATATGTCAATTTGAAATTTGTTTGTAATTCTGATGGCGTTGGCTTCTCAAATCTCGTATAAAATTCGGGCTCCCGACCAAAGTCACTGTATTACAGCAGCGGAGTTAAATGAAACCTGTGTTTCTCATTACTAGTTTTAGGTCTAGAACATTCCTATAGTAGTAAATGAGTCTAGGTTCTTAGGAGAGTGCTGGTAGGGTGGCAGCTTTCTGGACCTTGTAATTGTTGGCTTGGCCTTTCCCACTTCTGCCTAACCTTGATTAGGAAAGGTAAAGAAACCAGCCTCTCATGACATTGAGTCCTGTTGGTAGTGCACAGTCAGAAAAAAAAGCAAGGTTATTTAGTCCTTAGTATGCCAACACTTTGTTTAGATGAAAGCTTCCATCATTCTGGGCATGAATGTGGCTGTTAACTGGAGAAAGAGAATATTGGATGTTTTTGACCCGAATTACAATTAGAGTAGCCATGGCCAGCGCCCCTGGCAATGACAGAAGCCTAAACTTCCCCATGATCACATCAGCAATTTCCGATTTTCAGTTTTATGGCAGAGGCTTCTTAGAAGCTTAAACCCCTGTCCCAATGACGTCAAGTTCACCTGTTGGCTTGGAAGGTTCAGACCTGTCTTCCATCAACACCATGATGTCGGCGGTCATGAGTGTAGGGAAGGTCACAGAGAATGGCAGGAGCCCCCAGGGCATCAAGTCCCCCTCGAAGCCTCCAGGACCAAATCGGATTGGCAGAAGGAACCAGGTAAGTGTTCGTACCTGGTGGTGACCTCCAGTGGGTTCAATCCGTGAGACATTGGGAGATGTTTCCCAGTTTCCTATGATAAAATCTTAGAAGAATTTGGAATAAAACAGACATACCCAGAGGACTTAATCATTTTTCAAGAGCAAAATTTTCACAGCTTATGTTAGTTTCCTTTCATGGAGAAAGTTTTGTTTGCTGTGGTGCCAATGTTGGTGGAAGTGCCCTTATTTTTGGCCCCGCCATTGGATTTTAACTCAAGCGTTCTTCATGTGATGGCCATGGCAGGGAATGTGACTGATTTCTCCACTGTGATGTGGTTTGTTTCCATTCACATACCTGGGTATTTTTCAGTGTCTTCAGATTAGGTAGCAAATAAGGACTGCTTGTGCTAGGAATGTTGTTCAGCTTTCTATCCTTGAAAAGCACCAAATTTGGCTTCAGAGAATTCCACTTAAGATGGTATTTAGTCTTGATTTTTCATTGGATCAGGAGACCTGGGAAAGTAAATAGGTGGAATTGGAAAGGGTTAATGCTGCTGTAAAAGTTAACGTCTTCTCTGTTGTGAAATAAGATGAATCTTTAATGTATATATAAATGAGACACTTTCAAAAAGTTGTTGCTGTCTTGGCAACATATTGTTTAACAGAAGGAAGGTGGCAGAGTGAATAATTCTCATTTCATCTCTGGATCCATGTAATATGAATTGACTTCCTTGTGTTTAAAATTTGGTCTAACTGATTTAATAAGACTATACTAAATCCTTGGAGAGAAGGTGGTCTTGCGTTTGTTTAGGAACCAGAGATGGATGAGAAAGCAAACCTGCTGGGCTTTTGTGAACTAATTTTCTTTTTTATAAATAATTCTACTGTGACTGTCCTTATACACAATTCTCTGAGTATTAATATGATGGTTTTCTATAAATTCTTAGAAATAGAGCCTTAATTAAGGCTTTCAATACAACTTGCCCTCCAAGAAAAGTTGTACCAGCCCCAAACCTTGCCAGCAGTGTGTGGGAAGGTGCATTTCTCCACATCTTGCTCAAGGATGAGAACTTGCTAGAGTTCCATGATGTTTTAGGGTTGGAACATTGATTCCTTTCTCTCTCTTTTTTTCCTTTTCTCCTTGTGCCTCTCTTCCTATGGGTGCCTGAGAAAATTCTCAGCCTGTATGACTGTGGCCTGAGTCGAGAAGGAGTGCTAGCTCTGGGAAGAAAAGGTTTATTTCCACTTTCATGTGACTGTCCATTCATCCATCTCTCCATCCATCAACCCATTGGACAATATGTACCCAGTTCCTATATCCATCTAGGTACTGTATCAGGTGGCAGGCATTTGGGGAAGAATAAGACAGACGGTTGTTGTCCTCATCCTTCCGTTCTACCAGGAACAAGTGGAGTGACAGGAAGAGCTTTTCCTCACGTATCTCCAAGTTGTCCCAAGTCCAGGCTCCAGATCAGAGACCATGGTTAGGGCCCTGAAGGATGCCCACAGCATCTCCCATGTTTGCATGCTAACTGGAGGCTGCCTCTTAAGGTATTAGGAGGCAACTGTGCAGGTGGGGCAGGGTCACCTTTCATCCCCCTCCTTTCTCCTCCAGGGATCTGGTATTCTAACTTTGCTTTTGAAATGGAGGTCTGGGCCAGAGGTAGTCTAATAAATATAGTTATTAATCTAAAAAAACAAAACTCAGTGGGGAGAGAGTATAGGGGAGAAGGAAGCATTCTCCTTACCTGTGGACTAGACAGGGAGGGCTGAGAGAGGGAGCCCGGGGAAAGTCCCATCTGTGTGAGCTCAGACTTCCAGGAGAGATTAGCCACAGCCAGATGATGACAAGGGTGCCAGATTGTTTCATTATGGAATGGTTAGTTATCACATTAGCTGCTAATTTTGTCTTTCATCTCAGGAAGTGTGCTCCTTCCACCAGCATGGCTGCAATAACTGGATTCAAAATTCTCCATTAGGGTGATGGGCATGATGGCATGTCTGTAATCCCTGTTACTTGGGAGGCTGAGGTGGGAGGATCACTTGAGCCCAGGGGTTCAAGACCAGCCTAAGAAATATAATGAGACCCTTATGTCCTATTAAAAAACAAAAATGAAATTCTCCAGTAGAGCCTCTCTTCCAATATCACAGTGCTCTCTCTTTTCTATTAGGTTCATTTTATTATTATTATTATTTTTTTAATAGCGACAGAGTCTTTATTTCTCTCCAGAACTTGGTTGATTTCTAGTTTCATAAACTATACAGCTAATCTGTGTAAGCTGTCTTAATTACTGTGATATCTGGCTTTGTTTTTGTTTAAATTATAAAAAAATTTTTTTGTAGAAATGAGGATTCACTATATTGCGCAGGCTGGTGTCAAACTCCTGGGCTCAAGCAGTCCCCCCACCTCAGCCTCTCAAAGTGCTGGGATTATAAGCGTGAGCCACCACTCCTGGGCTGGTTCATTTTAAAAGATTACATCTGGGTCTGTAGACCTCCTCTCAGATACCTTAGATTTTGTAGACCTGTATGATGGTCTTAGCACACTGCTGCCAGCCTCAGAGAAGATTTAGGTGTCAGTTCATGATTCACCCCATAATCAATACCAGTCAGCCCCACCAGCTGCACAGTGTGCCTGCTGTCTATTGCAAGGTGAGTGCAAGATGATTTAAAAAAAAAAAATTTGTTTCCCTGTGGCTGGTCACTTGGAGGCTTGGTGCTTTTTTTTTTTTTTTTTTTTAAACATGTATTTACATTCTGCTGGTGACTTAAAAATGTTATGTATATAAAATTACCTATCTACTAATTTGACAACAATAACCCAGAGATTCAACTCATCACCAGCTTTTGGCCTGACTGCGAGACATCCATCCTTGTTATACCAAGTGTTCTTATTTTGTTGCTGTTGCTTTTGTTTCTCCCCACCCCCACCCCCACCCCCATCCCCATGGGGGTCCTTGGCCAGCTCTACCCCGACTGCAGTCGTAGAACTGGGCTGAAAAAGTGTGACATCCCCTCCTTAGTATGACGAATAAGTAAGACTGGGAATTTTTTTTTCCCCACTCTCTAGGATGTTCATCTTTTGTAAAATCCATATCCTTAATTCTTTATGAAAGTGAAAAAATGTGGAGCATGCCTAGTTTTCAGACCCAATTCCATAGATTAGAAAAAAGTTCCTGCCGGGCACCATGGCTCATGCCTGATTTGGGAGGCCAAGGTGGGTGGATCACCTAAGGTCGGGAGTTTGAGACCACCCTGGCCAACATTGCAAAAACCCGTCTCTACAGGTGTGTTGGCATATACCTGTAGTCCCAGCTACTCGGGAGATTGAGGCAGGAGAAACACTTGAACCTGGATAGCGGAGGTTGCAGTGAGCCAAGATTGTGCCACTGCACTGCAGCCTCGGCAACAGTGAGACTCTGTTTTTGTTTTTGTTTTTTAAAGTTCCTATTGCTTAGAATGAGACTTGTTTATCTTTGAAGAGGAGCTAGAGAGAAGGTGGCTATGAGCTAGACATCATCATGCCTTCATTCCACCCATCTGGTTTATGGTGCCATTTGTTTTTATAGTCTTCAGGGTGACTTTTATTTTCATCATCTCTCATACACAACCACAAGAGTGTTTTCTTTCTGTGCCTTGGGGCTAATCCTTCTTTTGGTCAGACTATAGCGTAGTGGTTTAGAGCATGGGCTGTGGAGCAGCTGGCCTGGGTTTTAATGCTGTGCCTACCACTTAATAGTTCTCTGACTTGGGGCAGGTTACTTGTCTCTCTGTACCCCAGTTTCCTCATCCAGAAAATGGCATCAATAATAGTGCTGGTCTCTTAGTGGTTGTGAAAAAACCCTGACGGTTCTGTATACAGAGTTAGCACATAGTAAGTGCTCAATAATTGGTGTTATTTGCCTGGAGCAGAAACTCATTCAAATGAATACAAGTAAAAAGTGATCTATTGAAAGATGCCCGAGGACGGGAAATGACCCAGAGCCTAGACGGAGCATACCACCCTAGGGACAGTGCCCTCCGTCCTGTTGGGTTAGCCCTGACATCTTCCACACTACTTTCTCCTGGCTTGGGCTTGCCAAGGTGCAAGCCTTCTTGGGTTTGGCCCCACCTCTCCATGAACTTTCAACTCAAGTGCTCATAATCACCCAATTTAGTAATGTACCATCCTCAAACCTGGGTACATATCACCATCATCTGGGGAGCTTGTGAGACAAACAGATTTCTGGGGTTCCACTCCTCCAACCCCAGTCCCCCAGTGACTGATGTAGCATGTCAAGAATCTGGTTAAATGCATAGAAAAAGCCCCCCAGGTGATTCTGCTGATCTTTAGAAATATCTGAGTGTCCCAACTCCAAATTCCTGAGAGAGGTATCCAAGCCTAGGTCCTGTTAGTTTTGGGTATGGAGACAGGAACTGTGTTGCTTAGGGACTGTGAGGGTGAGGAGTCAATGATGCACACAGCCTAGAACTCTACATGAATTATTTAGAAAGAGGATCTGTAGCATAGGATTAGTGAACAACATTGGCTTTTTCTTAAAAAGGCAAAACATACTGCTTGACCTGTGCGTTCTGAGGGAACATGAAAGGAGCCCCCTCACCAAGTAGTGAGTTGGTTCTTTTGTTACCTTCTGTGGAAATCCTTATCTTGGGTTGGCATTCCTATCAAAGTTGTCATGATGAGGACAGCAGTCTTCTTGGAGTGATGTTTTTATTGATTATTTACGAGCAGTGTTAATAAATAGCAGATGCAGCAGTGGGCAGAGGAATCACAGCGTGCCCACTGGGTGCACAGCTCAGCACTGAGGGCTTCCCTCTTGGTAGGGTGGGCTTTTTTGATGAGAATCTTATTATCTGTCATTTTCTTGGAGGCCCTGAAACCTGATGGAAAATAGTGCCTGGAACCCAGGTTGGACTTGGGGAGAAATGTATTCCTTTCTAGCTCTTCTGTGAGTCGATGCTTAATTTTTTGCCATCACAGATGATTAAGTGGTATCTGTAATTAGAATGCTAGTATTTATTGAGCACTTACTATAATCTCAGCACTGTTCCTAGTGCTTTGCATGTGTTAATTTAACCTGCATCACAGTGTGGTATGGTAGGTGGTACTGTTTTTCCCATCTTTCAGATGAGGAAACTGAGGCAGACAGGATGGTAACTTGCACAAGCTCATACCTGGGCAGGTTCTGGAGCCCATGCTCTCAGCTACATAGACACAAGTGGTTATTACAGAAAGAAAAGGCACTCGTTGACTGTAATTTGAAATATATCTTCCCTTTTAATCTCTCTTTTTAGGAAACGAAAGAGGAGAAGTCTTCCTATAACTGCCCCCTATGTGAGAAGATTTGCACTACCCAGCACCAGCTGACCATGCACATTCGCCAGGTAGGCTACCGCTTTTCTATTTTGAATTTTTTTTTTTTTTTTTTAAGTAAAGTGCAGTAGTGAGAAGAGGGGAAAGAGTAGAACAAGGAGTTAAACACTCACAGTGAGCAATCAATTGAGATAACTCACTACCTTCAGACCAGCCTATTTTTGTTTGTTGAGATGGAGCCTCACTCTATAACCCAGGCTGGTGTGCAGTGGTGTGATCTCAGCTCACTGCAACCTCCACCTCCCGGGTTCAAGTAGTTCTCCTGCCTCACCCTCCTGAGTAGCTGGGATTACAGGAATGCACCACCATGCTCGGCTAATTTTTTTGTATTTTTAGTAGAGACGGGCTTTCGCCATATTGGCCAGGCTGGTCTTGAACTCCTGACCTTGTGATCCACCTGCCTCAGCCTACCAAAGTGCTGGGATTACAGGCATGAGCCGCCGCGCCCAGCTGGACCAGCCTATTTTTTATTTAAATTATTCTTCCTTAAGCAGAGGGCAGGGTAATTGGGTTTTTGTTTTTTGCTTTTTGTTGTTGTTGTTGTTGTTTTTTGAGATGGCACTTTGCTCTTGTTGCCCAGGCTGGAGTGCAATGGCATGATTTCAGCTCACCACAACCTCTGCCTCCCAGGTTCAAGTGATTCTCCTGCCTCAGCCGCCCGAGTAGCTGGGATTACAGGCATGTGCCACCACGCCTGACTAATTTTGTATTTTTAGTAGAGACGAGGTTTCTCCATGTTGGTCAGACTGGTCCTGAACTCCCGACCTCAGGTGATCTGCCCACCTTGGCCTCCCAAAGTTCTGGGATTACAGGTGTGAGCCGCTGCACCCAGCTGGTAATTAGATTTTAATGGACGAGTTGTAGCAGTGCCTAATTTAAATTTAGTATTTTAAATAATTTTGGGGGGTGGTTATGAAATTATTTTTGTGTATGTGTATTTCTGTGACAAAGTCTTAGGTCAACACAGAATTCCCTTTTGGCTGGGCCTAGTGGCTCACACCTGTAATCCCAACACTTTGGGGGGCCAAGGGCAGATCATTTGAGTCAGGAGTTTGAGACCAGCCTGTCCAACCCGTCTCTACCAAAAATACAAAAATTAGCCAGGCATAGTGGCATATGCCTGTAATTCCAGTTACTCCAGGGGCTAAGGCAGGAGAATCACTTGAACCCGGGAGCGGGTTGCAGTGAGCCAAGATCGCGCCACTGCACTCCAGCCTGGGTGACAGACTGGGACTCTGTCTCAAAATAAATAAAGAAAATAAAATCCACTTTTAAATTTGAACGAACATCGAGTTAAAGGACCTTTCATTGTATGTTGCTTGTTGGTCTGAATCAAATTCCTTACAACATAATGAGATCATAGCTGCGACCCTCTTCCTTATATTAGTGTAAATGTACATCACACAGCAGGAAATCTACTTGGCTTGGGGTCTTTTTTGCTTTTCTCCTTTATTGTGAGATTTATCCTTCTCCTTCTTCTGCTATGTCCAATTCATGACAAAATATTGATGAGTGTATAACAGTGAAGGATTGATGACCCTGTAAAATCATAACATAGCACTGAATAACATCAAGTCACTAAAGTAACTTGGTTTTGGATAGAAATGTTCATTTTTACTGTCTTTCAGAGGCCGAAACTCTCTGCCCTGTGCAGGTTTCAGTTCTCTTTCTCTGATGGCAGGCCTGAGTCATCAGATCTGAAGAGAGGACATTGACTCTCAATGTGAGGACATATTTGCTTCACTGTTGAGAGTCCTTCTGCTCATAGGAGTTTATATATGTGGTCAGTGAATCAGTATGTAGTTCAAAAAAAGACCTGGGAAGGCTCCACTTCTTTCTGAGCCTTTCAATAGAAGTAGTTCTCAAAACATAACATGGGAATGGAAGATCATACAGAATATTTATTTGCTTGCTTTCCTGATATATTTTGCCCCTTCAGGAAGATATTTAAAATGAAAGGGAAACACATAGCCAAGAAAGTTCATTGGTTTTTTAATAAAGCTCTGAATCTGCATTTCCCAAGAGCTGAGCTTTTGATGTATTTTCTTCAGTGACCGCTGTGATCATTGCTTTCTGCAGCACAACACAGACACTGGAGGAGCTGACCACTCATGCAGCATCTGCGGGAAGTCACTGAGCTCGGCCAGCTCCCTTGATCGCCACATGCTGGTGCACTCTGGCGAGAGGCCATACAAGTGCACAGTGTGTGGCCAGTCATTTACCACCAATGGGAACATGCACAGGTGGGTGAGGGTGCCCTTTGCTTGGGGAGCTGGCTGGTACCTGGAGGTTGGCAGGCAGGACAGTGGCCTCTGAGCCTTCAGAAGACTTGCCTAAATGTACAGAGAGTTCTGGAATTCTGTCCATTGTATGGAAAAACGAGAGATGCACCGTATCTCCGGAGTATTAGAGGTGTTGGATCATGGGAAATGGAAGTACTTTGGCAAGGTCTGTGGCCCTTGAGAGTTCTTCAGGATGAAACACAGATTCATTTCCCCTCTGCCAACTGGAGTTTGTTTGTTTGGGTGCTAGAAGTGGGCAGATTATCACATTTAAAAGAAGAACCCTCCAAGAATAGCATCCATGTAGCCCTGCCATTTAAAAAAATGCTTGCATATGCCTACCAGATTCCTCACAGATCTTTTCATTGCAAAACAAACAAACAAACAAAAAAAAGTCTGGGACCTTTCAATAGTTAAGTGGCCTCGTCCTGGAGCTTCAGGATAAGCTAGGATAAAATGAAGAAAAGGAAAATCTGATAAACGTCAGGACATTACTTCTTGAGAGAGAAAGATGCTCACTCGAGTGGGAGACAGCAGAGTGGTAGACATACTAAAATTGTGTTGGGTGAACCTATGGAAAATACAGTTTATAGGCTTATCATACATGTTTTGAGGGGTCTACTTTTCCATATTCCTGTCCAGTCCTTATTCTGCTTGCTTTTAAAAAAGTTGAGTGACATTTCTTACATGTTTATTTCAGAAGAAAACTTTATGTAACTATTATAAAATTGATATGCTAGTTATATTTGGTTACAAAAACACTAAAATGAGATGGCCCAGTTTATTATACGTACACTTGGGACATAACTGATATTGTGGTTAAGTTTCTTGATTTGGGAACTAGGTACAGTACCTGACTTCAAGTCCCAACTGCTACTTATAAATTTTCTATCTTTAAGCAAGTTGCTTAACTCTTTGTACCCCAGTTTTCTCATATTTAAAATGAGATTTTTGTTTGTTTTATTATTTTCTTTCATGCTATTTTGACCCCCCAAAAAGGAGGTGTTTAATTGTGTCTACTTCATTGGATAAGGATGAGGATTAGCTGATAACTAGTTTAGCAGCATTGTTCCTGGCACAAAGTAAGAACTCAATGTTATTTATTATTATTTGCATTTGTAAGTTGTGCTGCAATAATTTAAAGCCCGTGAATATCTCAGTCTAAACTCTTAGAAGTGAGGTATAGTATGACTTCATGAAAAGTGTGACTATTTTAGGAATTTACAAAGTGTTTTGCTTTTTTATCATAAATTTCAGTTCTGGTGGGTTATTCTCTTTGCTCCCATCTCCTCCTGGGAGTGTTTTTGGGTGCAAAGGAATTGAGTAGTGTGACTACTTTACAATTATATTTCACATTTCAGCTATTTATTTATTTATTCTTTTTATTGAGATGGAGTTGCTCTGTCGCCCAGGCTGGAATGCAATGGCATGATCTTGGCTCACTGCAACCTCCACCTCCCGGGTTCAGGCGACTCTCTTGCCTCAGCCTCCTGAGAAGCTGGGACTACAGGCGTGTGCCAGCACATCTGGCTAATTTTTGTATTTTTAGTAGAGACAGTGTTTCACTTGGCCAGGCTGGTCTCAAACTCCTGACCTCGTAATCCGCCCACCTTGGCCTCCCGAAGTACTGGGATTACAGGCATGAGCCACCCCACCTGGCAGCTGTTTTTTTTTTTTTTTTTTTTTTTTCTTCACCGTGTCAGCTTGTTGGTATCATTTATTTTTACCTTCTGTTTAGTTCTGCCCGTGCCCCTCCTCTATTAAGTCCTTTGTCCTTTACATATTTGCCCTTCTCAGAATCTGGTCCTAGAGCTATTGCCTATTCCCCTCTTGGGTGGTTCTGTCACTTTTTCCTACTGAGTCCCTGCTTAGTGAAACTCCCCATGGGCCAGCTCCAGGTTGGCAGTGGCAGTGGGCACATTAGTGAGAAGGATCCTCCTAGTGGCGTTTTGACCCTGACCACTGACCGCTGTGATCTTCCGTGAGACATCTCTTGATGGTAGGCCCAGTCACTCCTGATTCAGGAAATTTCCATTTTGAGACATGATTGAGATAAACACAGCTATGAACGACATAGTTACTGTCTTCTAGAATAACCTGTGTGGCAGTGTGTTTTACAAATAATCATTGCTGCAGCTATGGTGCTCTGGGTGTCATGTCTGTATTACGTGAATACATGCATGTCCATATTCATTTACATTTGTGTTTTTTTTTCATCTTACAGTATAATTCATACATCATACATTACACCAGGTAAAGTGTACACTTCAGTGGGCTTCAGTTTCCCTTTTATTGTCAAATAATAGTTCATTGTATGGATAGGATACCACATTTTACTTATCCCTTCATTAGTTGATGGACATTTGGGTCATTTCAACTTTTTGATTATTAGGAACAAAGCTGCTATCAACATTGTTGTACAACTTTTTGTCTGGGCCGATGTTTTTATTTTTCTTGGTAGACACTTAGGAATGCAATTGCTGGGTCATATGGTAAATTCATATTTAAGTCTAGGAATTGACAAACTGTTCAAAGTTCCAATTTGGGGGTATTGCCATCATAACAATATAACTTTGGATCCATGAACACAGGATGTTTTTCAATTTGTTAAGTCTTAGTGAATTTCTTTCAACGTCTCATAGTTTTCAGAGTACAAATTTTATATCTATTAATTTTATTCTTAATATTTGATTATTTTTGCTGCTATTATAAGTAGAGTTGTTTTCAAATTTAATTTTTCAATTGTTCATGGCTAGTGTATTGATAATACAGTTAAAATTTATATATTGATTTTGTTTCCTCCAACCTTACCTCATTTATTCATTCTGGTAGTTACTTAATGGATTTCTTAAGTCATCCTATATCATGTGTGTATTCATTTTCCTGCCTACTTGGTCTGACTAGAACCTGCAATACAATTTCAAATAGAAGTGAAGAGAATGGACACCTTTTCTTGTTTGTGATCTTAAGGAGAAGGCATTCAGTCTTTCCCCATTAAATATGATGTTAGTTGTGGGTTTTTTAAATAAATGCCCCTTACCAGTTTGAGAAAGTTTCTTTCTTTTCCTAGTTTTTTGAGTGTGTATGTGTGGTTTTTTTTTTTAAATCATGAAAAGGTGTTGGATTTTTCTCAGATGATTTTTTTTGCGTCTATGGTTGGGTTGTTTTTGTCCTTTATTCTATTGTTGTTGTTTTTAATTTGTTTTTTTGAGATAGTCTTTCTGTCTTACCCAGGCTGGATTACAGTGGTGTGATCTTGACTCACTGCAGCCTCCACCTCTCATGTGCAAGTGATTCTCCTGCCTCAGCCTCCTGGGTAGCTGGGACTACTGGCATGCACCACCACGCCCAACTAATTTTTGTATTTTTAGTAGAGACAGGGTTTTGCCATGTCGGCCACGATGGTCTCAAACTCCTCACTTCAGGTGATCTACCCTTCTCAGCCTCCCAAAATGCTGGGATTACAGGCATAAGCCACCCTGCCCGGCCTATTCTATTCTATTTTGGATGTTAAACTACCCTTTTTTCTAGGATATAATCATTTTCATGTTCGTGGATTTGTTTTGTGAGTATTGTGTTGAAGATTTTTAAATCTATATTCCTAAGAAATACTGGTCTGTGGCTTTTTTTTTTTTTTTTTTTTTTTTTTCTTGTGATGTCTTTGGTTTTTGTATCAGAAAAATAAAAACTTATAGAATGAGCTGGGAAGCATTACCGCTTCTGTTTTTTGAAAACGTTTGTGGTGAGTTGATATTAATTTTTCTTTAAATGTTTGGTGGAATTCACTAATGAAGCCATCTGAGCTTACTAATTTATTTGCCTGTTACAGGTCTGTTCAGATTTTGTTTCTTTTCTTTTTTTTTTTTTTTTTGAGACAGAGTCTTGCTCTATCACCCCGGCCGGAGTGCAGTGATGCAGTCTCGGCAGTGGCACGATCTCGGCTCTCTGCAACCTTGGCCTCCTGGGTTCAAGCAATTCTCTTGCCTGAGCCTCCCAAGTAGCAGGAATTACAGGTGCAAGCCACCACACCTGGCTAATTTTTATATTTTTAGTAGATATGGTGTTTTACCAAGTTGGCCAGGCTGGTTTCAAACTCCTTACCTCAGATGATCCTCCTGCCTCAGCTCCCCAAAGTGCTGGGATTACAGGTGAGAGCCACCACACCTGGCCTCAGATTTTGTGTCTTCTTGTGTCAGTTTCAATAGTTTGTGCCTTTCTAGGAATTTTGGCTATATCATAAAGTGATCTAATTGGTTGGCATACAGTAATAGATAATACCCTTTTGTAATCCTTTTTATTCTGTAAAGTCAGTAGTAATGTCCTCTTTTTCATTCTTAACTATAATAATTTGAATCTTCTTTTTTTCCCCTTAGTCAACCTAGCTAAACATTTGTCAATTTTATTGATCTTGTCAAAGAACCAACTTTTGGTTTCACGGATTTCCCTCTATTTTCTGTTCTCTATTTCATTAAATTACTGTTCGAAACACTATTATTTTCCCTTTTCTGCTTTCTTGAGATTTAGTTTGACCTTTTTCCAGTGTTATAGCAAAGTATAAGGCTGGATTATTGACTTGAAAACTTTTCAAATACAGGCTTTTATAGCTGTACATTTTCCTATTAGCATTGCTTTAGTTGTATCCCGTAAGTTTTTGTATGTTGTGCTTTCTTTTTCATTCATCTCAGCATATTTTCAAATTTCCCTTGTGAGTTCTTCTTTGACCCATTGGTAAGTTAGAAGTGTGGTATTCAATTTTCACAAATTTATGACTTCCCAAATTTCTTACTAATTTCTGGTTTCATTTCATTATAGTTGGGGAAATTCATTCCATTAATTTGTTACTGATTTTGAATTTTGTTCCATTATAGTTGGGGAACATGTTTGCATGATTTCAATCTTTGTGAATGTATTGAGGCTTGTTTTATCACCTAGCATATGGTTTATCCTGGAGAACGTTCTGTCTGTTTGAGAAGAGTGTGTATTCTGCTGTTGTTGGGTGAAGTGTTCTATAGATATGCTTTTAGGTCTAGTAGATTTATAGCATTGTTGAAGTCTTCCATTTCCTTATTGATCTCCATTTATTTCATTTATTTTTATGTACTCTATCTAGTAAGGATTGTATAATTATCCCATTTTGCATATGAGGAAAGGACAAAGTAATAGCCCTAAGATTTGAATAAAGAATATCCAGTTTCAGAGGCATTTTTTTTTGTTTTTTTGGACACAGAGTCTCACTCTGTTGCCAGGCTGGAGTGCAGTGACGCGATCTGGGCTCAAAACATCCTCTGCCTCCCGGGCTCAAGTGATTCTCCTGCCTCAGCCTCCTGAGTATCTGGGACTACAGGTGCGCGCCACCAGGCCCAGATAATTTTTGTATTTTTAGTAGAGATGGGGTTTCACCATGTTGTCCAGGCTAGCCTTGAACTCCTGACCTCAGGTGATCTGCCTGCCTCAGCCTCCCAAAGTGCTGGGATTACAGGTGAGCCACCATGCCCACAAAATTATGCAATATTTTTTATAACTTTGTGGATGAAACAGAATTTTGACCGGGACCCATCACATGAAATAAGGCATAGAATTTTCACTTGTGGCATCATGTCAGCACTCAAAAAGTTTTGATATCGGAGCATTTTGGATTTCAGATTTTCTGATTATGACACACAGACTGTAAGTGAGAAATAATTGATGTAGCTTTTGTGTCACTTTGCATGAGAAGAAAAGCACTCTTTCACTCTCTTCTTATTCTCAACACAATTCTGTGCTGTTATACAGCGTTATTTTTGATGTTAAACTACTTCTGTCATCCCACTAGCACATTCTTTGTATAGTGAGCATGAGATAGTTTTTGGGGCAACCATTTTGACTGAATTTTATTACTGTGTGCTGTTTGGTTTTACTTGGATAGTCTTAGAAATGATTTTGAATTTTTCATAGCATAGCCTTTGGTATTATTCTAAGCTACATTTCTCATTTATGGTCATTGTATGTTGGAGTTGTTTATAAATATTTTTTTAAAAGCAGGCGTTGGCCAGGCACAGTGGACCACACCTGTAATCTCAGCACTTTGGGAGGTTGAGGCGGGAGGATCACTTGAGGCCAGGAGTTTGAGACTAGCCTGGCCAACCTGATGATGTCACATTTCCACTAAAAATACAAAAACTTAGCCGGGCGTGGTGGTGTGTGCCTGTAGTTCCAGTTACTCTGGAGTCTGAGACACAGAATTGCTTGAACCCCAGAGGTGGAAGTTGCAGTGAGCTGAGATCTTGCCACTGCACTTAAGCCTGGGCAACAGAAAAAAAGCAGGCCTTGGGGATACTTGTTTGTGCTAAATTTTGGTTTTCTGGTACTGATTTTATTTACCATGAGGCACCTTGATTCAGAGGAGAGGACTAAATTGAGCTAAGTTCTAGTCTTAGTTCTGCAGAATTTTGTGGAAATCTTAATTTTTTTGACACTTTCACAGAATGTTTTAGTCTTAAACTTGTACTCAAATGTAATAATGTTGTAAAAAGGTTCTGATGGTTTACAGTGTACCATGGACATGCCCCGGATAGAGGAAGTTTGAGTCTGTATTGTTAGAGCTGAAACCACCATAATGACAGTCTTAGGAAGTGTTCCACTACTAGCTGTTTGATCCCAGACAAGTTACTTAACACCTCTGTGTCCTAATTACTTCATCTGTAAACGGTAGTATTATCCATACCTACTGTATGGGGATGTCGTGATGATCAGTAAATATTACATGCAAAGCACTTGGGGTAGTGCTTGTTAAATGGTACATATCAATAATGGTTATTACTATTTTATTGTTTTATGTGCCAGAGAGGGAATATTGAGTAAATATTTGTATAATACCAGATAATGAATTAAGAGCTTTTTTTTTTTTTTTTAAGGTTGCTTGTTTTACTTTTTGCTACGCTAAATCTGTAATTTACTGTAACAGTGTATTTGAAGTATTGGGGCTTATCACACTACATTTATTATGTCTTTGCAGAAAGTTGCAAATAATGGGTTAAAAGAAGATTTGGGTTTTGGTAAATCACATAAAAGTCATTGCCATTTCATTTGTTAGCAAATCTGTACTTTTGAAAAAAATTATAAAAATGTGAGAACACTTATAAAAATGTGCCAGAGAGTGGAGTTAGATTTATTTGCCCCCGTGGATCTGTTCCAGAATCTGAGACTCTAGTAGTAAGCTGTGATCTCTCCCAAGCACATACCTGTGGGCCTGTTACATTAATCAGGGGCCAGAACTGCCCTGGGATGTGTGTGCAGGAATTAAAACGTGTAATGCAACCCAGGTTGTGAGAAGCATGGAAAGAAATCAGTCGACTTGTGAGGGTTTAGTGCTTAAGATCAAAGTTCTTTTTCTTGTTTGTCTTCCACTACCACTGCCTCCTAAGGTCTGTTGGCACCTGCTGGGAGTGGGTAGTGCACAGGAATTCCCTCATGGGGTCTCCAGAGCCGATAGTAAGCTGAGGGATCAGAGAGCCTCTGCTTCGGCTTCCCAGGGCACCCACACCCAGGTGCCTCTGTTCCATCTTGTTTGTAACCTGATTGAGGCTCTCTCTTAACTGTGCCAGTTTTGTCTGACATGGCCCTATACTCTGATTTTTGGCTCCTCCCCTAAGGGGTACAGATTGGATAGGGCCTCTGCTGTGGCATGATTCTCTGTAGCGTGGATTTCTGGAGTTTCATTTATCTGAAGGCTTGATTCTGCAAGGCTGGTTTGTGCTATGGTCCTCAACAGCACAGTTAATGACCACACAGCTCACCCTTCCCCATCCTTATGCTCACCGCCTGCTCTCTGAAGCACACGTGGGATGCACACCTCCGTGTATGTGCACACTCTTCCAGATGAGCCCAGCCCTCTGGCGTTGGCTGCTTGAGGCAGATCTGGGCTCCACCTCAAAGTTTGTTTTTTTTGTTTGTTTGTTTTGTTTTGTTTTGGTTTGGTTTTTTGCTGAAACACTCAGAGGGCCTCACAACACAGACTCTGAGGGCTACATCCTTTTAAGTTTCAAGTTCCTCTTAGATGATATTGAGGTGCCTTTATAGAGCAACTTACTCTATTTCCTTTGGCTATAGTCATTTTATGAGTATGTGTTAGTTATCTGTATTTATAATGCTACTCAGTCTTTCTGTGGAGTTTATCTTAGTTTTATAAGAGGACCCTCGGTAGAATTGTTATATTGGTAAAATAAACTTCACAGAATGAAGGTAGCATATTAAATTATGTGTCGTTATTGACAATTGGTTTGTAGCACTAATAAAACCTGTAACTTCTTAAACTTTCTTCCAGTGAATAAATTTACATGATCTTTTAAAACTAATTATATTTTGGCAATTAGGGAGATGAGAGAGATGCTAATTCCAACTTATTTTGAGAAAGGTTAGGGCAAAGACCTTTTTAATTTATTACTGTATCTGGTATAGCTTTGTGAGTTGCCACTTCCCTATATGTGGATTCTCATGTTTTTGAGGTTTGAAAATCCTTTGTCCCAAGCCTTTCTAACCACATCTCAGTTGTTGAGCAGAATAGTAGGTTGCCATCAAGTACAAAACATGTATCACGGAAACATCACTGTGGCTCCAGCTTTTAACTTCCCAGAACTCTTTATCAGTTGCTCCCACGTTGAAAATTTGGATTGAGTGGTGCTCGTCTTCCAAAACAAACTTGGGAAACTGAGCCAGAGCACGCCTCTGGGAGAGCTCAATGTAGGAAAAAGGGCATTGAGCTTTGCAATTTGCAAAGCTTGTTCCAGAAAGTGCTGGGCTGCAAAGCTGTGAAGAAATGATACTCGAAACAGAGACTTGAAATGTACCTCATTTGGAATAAAGCCTGTCTCTAAAATTGATATTGTTCCTTTAAAATTGCTTTGGGAAAATAGGAAATTAATTTTCGCTTTGCTCTTTATTTACAGACTGTAGACTTTTAATTCTAAAGAGTGTTATGGAGCATGTGTTACATTTAAGGACATGCTTAAGACGCTGGCAGGGGCAAGCTTTTGTGACTAACTTCATTTATTCTTTGAAGAGTAGGGATGTGTTCTGATTTCATCTGTCATTAGAATGGTGAAGATGGGCAAGGCATGATAAAGATGGGCCAGTACTTTGGGAGGCCAAGGTGGGTGGATCACTTGAGGCCAGGAGTTTGAGACTAGCCTGACCAACATGGTAAAACCCCACCTCTACTAAAAATAGAGAAATTAGCCCGGTGTGGTGGCACATACCTGTAATCCCAGTTGCTCAGGAAGTTGAGTTCACTTGAACTCATGAGGCAGAGGCTGCAGTGAAGTGAGATCGCGCCACTGCACTCCAGCCTGGGCGTATCCTTTATCAGCCCTGGCCACAGACCTGGGCAACAAAGCAAGACTCTGGCTCAAGAAGAAGGGTGAAGATGAAGAAGAGAAATCCTTGTAACATCACCTAGTTGTTTTGTTGCAGGCTTTTTTTCCTGCAGCTATAGGCACAATTTTTTCTGTTGCCAAGTATAGGAGACATAGGTCCTGAGGATGCCTCTGGACATCAGGATAGGCTTCAGGAACAGAGGCTTATATGTTCCTATTATGCTTGAAGAAAATATTAGCTGCACAGAAATGTGACCTCCTCCATGACAAATGAGACCACTAAGTCTCTGAATTTAGCATACTACTCTCAGATGCTTTGGCTAAGCCAGCCTTTGGCGCACGACTGCACTTGGGTATCTGGAACAGGTGGCCAGTATTAAATAAGAGGAGCAGAGAGGTAGCACAGTGTTTCTGAAAACAGGAGACAGTTGCTTCTTTATCCTCAGTGCCCAGCAAGAAGAAAGGTCCTTTGAACTTCCATCATAGTCATATCAAGTTTCTGAGGACACCTAGCTCGTTCTGGTACTTGCTGCTTCTCAGTGGTGGAGGTGACCACTCAAAGGTTCAGTCAGTCCCACCTTAAAAATTATCTCATAATCACCAGCTCCCTGTTCCTCCTGAAATATTCTTCTGTAGGAAGGAAGGTATCAGGACAGTTCACATGGGAATAAATTATTTATAGGATAAAAATCTGTGGGTCACCCTGCCCAAGACCATGTGAATGTTTTGTTTCCCTTGAAATATTTCTATGGAAAGGAAAATCTTAAAAGCATTTCAGTTGTCTACATCCAACAGGGAAAGACAAATCAAAAGCAAATGTCCTTTAGGGATGCTCAGAGATCTTAACACATTTGACTCCACTTACTAGGTCATAAATGTTCTGGGCAAAGACTGTTGAGGGGTTTGTGTAAATGTGATTTCAATGGGATATATGCAGTCAGGATAGCTGTATGAACTGTACGTATATCTCCTTATATGTGTTAGGTACTTAGTGAATATTTGGTACTGTAGTTTCATCATGCTAATACTTGGGTATCAAAGCAGTTTTCAGCATATGTTAGTACTCTGAACAATAAAATAGACATACTTGTGGTATAGTTTAGAAAGTTTTTCTTTAACAAAGGCTGGAACTTCTCTTTTTAAGCAGATAAAATATACATAAGTGTAATATCCCATCCCATGATCATTCCACTTGATATGCTTTTCCTCTCTTGAGAGTACATCTTGGTAAGAGGCCCATAATCTTCCGTCCAGAATGGACATTTTCCACTAGATAAGACATCAAGAAAAAGAGTGCACATTTACAAATCTGTTTATCACAGCAGAATGTCTGGGCCACCAGTTCCCTCCAGTAGCGTTGTTAAGCTTTCACCACACAAGTTTATTGATTATATTTAAATAAATTTAGCTTTTCTTTGCATCTTATTGGCTGGATTTGAAACCTATGTGCTTTTATTTTTACTTCAGTAGTGGTTTAAAGAAGGTTGACATTTTCTGTGGTGCTTCTGAGTCCTCTGATAGCTCTGCCTAACTTTTCTGGCCAGGGCTGATAAAGGATACTCCCTGGAATGGTCAAGAGCCTCAATTTCTTCCTCTTTAGTAGGGGTAACGTTTACTCACAAAATCTGTTAGAAGGATTAAATGCTGTAACATAGACTCAAGCCTCTGGCTCAAGTTAGGTGCTCAACAAATGGTAGTTCAAGGCTTTCCTTTCTCTTCTAGTTCAGCAGGTGGATTTACTAAATGAGAAAAGAAACTCCCTGCTTCTTAGCAACATAGGCTCCATTCTAAGAACCTAGGAGCCTGATAACAATGCTGTGTAAAAGTAGCTTTGTATTATGTGCTAAATTTCCATGGCCAAGTTGTGCAAATCCTTATTATTATTTGAACACTTATTTTTTTTTTTTTGATTGCTTGTTCTGTGATGTTTACGTGTGTGTGTGTGTGTGTGTGTGTGTGTGTTGTGTGTGTGGCGTTTTGTTTTGTTTTTGAGACAAGGTCTCACTCTGTCTCCCAGACTAGAGTACAGTGGCACCACCATAGCTCACTGCAACCTCAACCTCCCAGGCTCAAGCAATCCTCCCAAGTTTCTGAGACTACACAGGCACACTCCACCATGCCTGGCCTGTTTTTATACTTTTTTAGTGTGAATTTGCATTTATACTATTAGATGAGATTCTGTGGTTCTTTCCAGAATTTTTACTTTGCATTTTAGAAATCTGTGAATAGTAGAAAGCTACCACTATCGTCTGAGAAAACAAGTAGACAGGTGTGATTTGTCACGGAATTTTATTATTTAAGTAAGATAAAAAGTATAAGAAAATTCTCAAAGCTGAAAGTTGGACAATTTTAATTGACAGTCTCTTGTGTAACCTGTTTTTTGTTTGCTAGACTTGACCTTCCTCAAAATATATATTTTCCCTTTTACTTTGTGTTTGTTTTTTTCTTTTCTAACACCCTTTAATAATTAGCACAGCTGATTATGTGTGTGTGTGTGTGTGTGTGTGTGTGTGTGTGTGTAAGCACTTTTTTTTGGAGATGGGGTTTTGCTCTTGTCACCCAGGCTGGAACACAGTGGTGCGATCTCAGCTCACTGGAATCTCCGCCTCCCAGGTTCAAGCGATTCTCCTGCCTCAGCCTCCTGAGTAGCTGGGATTACAGGTGTATACTACCATACCCACCTAATTTTATATTTTTATTAGAGACAGGGTTTCACCACATTGGCCAGGCTAGTCTCAAACTCCTAACCTCAGGTGATCCGCCTGCTTCAACCTCCCAGAGTGCTGGGATTACTAGTGTCAGCCACCGCACCTGGCCTGTTTTATATTTTTGAAGGGGTATTTGAAAAACCTACTTGTGGCAGATGCTTACTTTTGATTCAGAATTTCTTTCTGAATTGAACTGACCAAGTTCAAGTTCATTTGTGCCAAAGAGCATAAAAATCATGAAACTGTCCAAGCACATGGATATGTTAAACAACGATCAAGCCTTTTTTGTTTTACCACTGATTCTTAAATTTATGATCTGATTTCGTGTTTTTTTTTATCATTTGGCCAACTGGATGCTAATAACTTAAGTTTTCTTCTGTTTTAGCAGAGTTGGTGTTTGTTAGTTTGTTTTTTTGGAAAGTAAGGAGATGCAAAATAAACTTTATCTTTAATGCAAGCAGTACATATAGTATTTTTTGACATGTCTTGTCAAGATATTTCAGTAGCTCAGTCTTACCAGGTAAAACTGGTGAATGGCAGCAGAATCTGGAACATCATGCTTGTCCACACTTGAACAGCAGGCAGTGGTGAGAGTGAGAAATTAGGTCAGGGAAGGTAAGGGATGGGCTTGCTGGGGTTAGGATGAGGAGCGGGGAGCTGGCCTCTGCTCCGGAATGCAACATGCCCTGGTGTGCTCCCCGACCATGCCACTTGTCTGATGCACTGAGAACTTTGAACAGGTTCTGAGCATGTGTCCAGTTTAGTTTCATAACACAAAAGTGACAAAGTCAAGAGGAAGAGAAGAAGAAACGGAGCCTAACTTCCAGCATTAAATCACAAAATGAAACCTGCAGGGAGCTGGCAGCAGTTCCACCGTAGCACTTCACAGGGCTTTATACCTTACATTTTTCCGCCTTTGTTTAAATATCCAACCTGTCCGACCTGTTCGGGCTGAACAAGCTGGTGCTAGCAAACACTGAAGCATGCCCACTCACTGTCAACTTTTTTCTGATGTGTTAAGGAAGGTGATTAGTGGCAACATTGCCCCCCACTCCCAACCCCATCCACCTTCCCCACTGAAATGTGAACAAGAAGCACTGAAGTCTTAGCCTGTGTATTCATGACATGGATCCTGATCTCACCTTTGGCATGTCTGTGTGCCTGTGGGCTATCCTCAGCTTCTCTTGGGGCTCTGGGATGCCTAATGGAAAGGTTGTTGGCCTTGAGCAGAGAGAGATTTTGTATTTCCTTAAACCGGAGATTCAGTTGCATAATGAGTTCATTGGTCCTGTGGTGTCAGCACTTAATTCTTCCTCTTCATGGTTATATAACCCAGCTTGCTCAAGAGGACTGTTGTTCCAATTTTATGGGCGGGAATACTGAGGTCTGTGATGCTGCAGTTTCTTCCTGGGCTCTCCTGTCTAGTTTCTGGTGGTAGATGATGTGCTGCTCCTCCCTTGACATCATCTCTGGAGAGCAGAGGCCATGTGTGCACCGTGTCCATCCATTTTAGATAAAAGTGGCTATAAACAGCCTTGGTCATGCAAAAGGGCTCTGCTGCTTGGTTGGTCTTGGGAGATGACATTTCTCTTTGGATTCATTTATATTCATTCTCTGTCTGGTCTTGGTTCTTCTTTCCTTGCCAGCAGTTTCTCAGTGGCCCCTAAGCAATATAACACAACATCCCCAGAGTGGATGGCTTTCCTTTTTCACTGTGTTCCTTCTTGCACCTGCCCACTGCACCTTCCACTTTTGTCGTGGGTGCGTGGCCAACCATCTGGGATGGTCCCGCCCACGCATTTCTTGTTCCTCTTTTGGAACTAGCTGAGGAGTGACAGTGACTGTCCTATCATGAAGATAGTCATTTCTTCCTCCTGCACAGAAAGTGAGTAAGAGACTAGGTCCTGTCTTCTTGAAGACACCTCAAGCGATCTCCCTTCAAGCTGAAGTAGGAAATGGCCCCGTGACTTTGGCACTTCCCTCCTCCCACGAATCTTAGGTGTGGGGATTGGTGTGTTATGATTTTAGCCATTGCTCTGGGAAGCTGGTCTCTGGTGGCTGGCGATAGTGTCCCTTAGAGGGGACAACTCTAGGCTCTTGAGGTCACTTTGGTAATGGCGACTTCAGTTGGTTGGGCTGCATCACCTGAGACGGGGATAGTCAGCTCCCCTCCATGAACAGGCCAGCCGTGGATGTGGGATTTGGACCCAGACTGCATGTAAACGTTGAGGAAACTGAGGGAGGTTAGCCTGGGGAAGAAGAGGCCATGATAGCACAGCGACTGCCCTGAAGTGTCTAAGGCCTGTCTGTGGGAAATGGAAGCCTTCCACTGATGTCTCTGGACTCACCCAGGGAAGGTGGGAAGGTGCTAGCTGCCTGATTGCAGCTCCGTGTGAATGAGAGTTCTCTTTGGGTGAGAGAAATGTCAACCATCCAACCTCTGAGGTCTTTTGTTTGTTTTTCAGAATGTCTAATTTTGTATGGAAATATGTACTATGTATTTTTGTGGATTTTTATAAACAGGCATGGGGACCAAATAACATATGAAGATTTATTTTAGCAAAACATAAGCAGGCAAGGGAAAAAAGACAAAGCACAAGAGGATGTAGAGTGTTACTGATTCAAGGGTAGGGCAGTGAGGAATCATGTTGAAAGATTTTTAAAAGGTTGTTGCTGGTTGGGCTGGGCGTGGTGGCTTACGCCCGTAATCCCAACACTTTGGGAGGCTGAGGCAGGTGGATCACAAAGTCAGGAGCTTGAGACCAGCCTGGCCAACGTGGTGAAATCCCATCTCTACTAAAAATACAAAAAATTAGCTGGGCATAGTGGTGCACGCCTGTAGTCCTGGCTACTCAGGAGTCTGAGGCAGGAGAATTACTTGAACCTGGGAGGCAGAGGTTGCAGTGAGCCAAGATCGTGCCACTGCACTCCAGCCTGGGCAACAGAGTGAGACTCCATCTCAAAAAAATAAAAAATAAGAAAGAAGGAAAGGGTTAGTGCTGGTTAATGTGGACTGAATGCCAACACCTCCCTACCCCCTACTGGATCTGAAAGTCATGAGAGGAGGAAGGAGCTGTCATCCCTCCACTCTGAGCCCAGGAGTTGGAGGCTGCAGTGAGCTAGGATCACACCACTGCACTCAAGCCTGGGCGGCACAGCAAGATTCTATTTCTAAAAAGAAAAGAATATATATTCAGACATTATAATTCTAGCTCAATCCATCATTAAGGAAGTATCTATACCAAGAATGTAGAAGGGTCTTTACCCAGGACCAAGATAGAAAAGGAACTGCCATTCCCAAACACTGCAAAGGAACCTGAGGCATGAGAGCAGAGATGGTGGTCCAGTCTAGAGAACCGTGGCCCCACGCCTGTGGTTGGAGAGAAGCTCTAGGCTGACAAGCAGTGGAGATTAAGAGCCCGCCAAAGCGTTTGCTTACAAGAAACATGAAAACGAACCCCTGGTACATCCAGACATCAAATTAAGATTCCTTCTCATAAAATTTAACTGTATCCTTACACTGGCGCCACTGGAATGCTATGCTACAGTCAGCAGATGAGAGACATTCTCTACTCTGGGGATATATTGCCCTAGTATTGCAGGGAAAGGAGGGCTTGTAGAGGAAATCTGTGCTGTAGAGCATGTGGTCTTATAGACACCTCCCTGAAGGGAGGCAGTAGGAATAAACCTCAGTATCAGCTGCAGAGCTTCACTTTGTCATGGCCTCTTTGGGTCACATTGACCACATCAGAGGCTGTGGGATCTAACTGGCCAGTGGTGGCAGCTGAAGTGTCCAGTGCATTTCACCAGGAGTATCCCGAGAGTCCTGGGAGCCACCTGGCTGACGCATTCCCACAGTGCGCCTACAGACAGCGGGTTTACACTTTGTGCCAGGCTGACTTTAGATTTTTCTAAGAGGGCTGGCTTTGGGGTCAGCACAGGTGCTTACGCATCATCTAACCTTCCTCCACACCCTGGCATAGCTGGTGCAACCTGCCTTCCGGACAAGCATGACTGAACCCAAACAACACCTGAATTACTAGAAGGTGCCTCTGCATTTTACAGGTGGGGCAACACCAGGAATTGTCCTGTTGCTGCCTTGCTCTTCTCCCCCCACCCCCTCCCACTCTCTGTCTGCTCTCCATCCCCTGTTTGCTTGGGTAGAACTTGATTGGCATTACAAGCATCATCCACAGCCCTCTACCCTGAACTCCTCTCCTAGGCATTTGTTACGAAAACATACACACCTCTTCCTAGAGACGTACTTTGGCCAGAAATGTAGGTTGTGCAGCTATGGGGGTTCTTATTCATTTCCTCTTTGTTTATCACAAGGCTTCGTTGGACAAGAAAAGTGAGCACCAGATATGGATGGGGGTGTCTTGTCTCCCCAGGTTGCCAGACTCTGAACCTGTTGTCTTCAGCTTGGCGAGTTCAGGGCCGTGCCAGCTGTGCTTTGTGTACAGTGTCCTGTGTCCTGACGGAGTGACTTTCCTTATAGTGCCATTCACTCAGAGGATTAAATAAGTCTGCTCCTCCATTAACAGACCTAGGAGGAAATTGAGACTGAAAAGTTAGCAAGTACCAGAAGTGTCTAGATCTCTCCTGAGGTTTTTTTTTTTGTTTTTTTTTTTTTTTGAGACGGAGTTTTGCTCTTGTTGCCCAGGCTGGAGTGCAATGGCGCGATCTCGGCTCACCGCAACCTCCGCCTCCTAGGTTCAGGCAATTCTCCTGCCTCAGCCTCCCGAGTAGCTGGGATTACAGGCATGCGCCACCATGCCCAGCTGATTTTTTGTATTTTTAGTAGAGACAGGGTTTCACTATGTTGACCAGGATGGTCTCGATCTCTTGACCTTGTGATCCACCCGCCTCGGCCTCCCAAAGTGCTGGGATTACAGGCGTGAGCCACCGCGCCCGGCGTTCTCCTGAGGTTTATCCTCCACACATAAATTACATACAGGAGAGCTTGAAGAATGTCCGAGACCTGCTGTGAGGGCAGCTGTGACTAAGTAATCTTTGGTTTTGGTCACATTTAAACTTGTTGAGAGTTCCCCAAAGGATTTTGCCCCCAAAAGAATTTTAAGAATGTTAAATTTCCCAACTTTTTGGTTAAGCATTTATGCCTGGTAAACTGATGCAGAGACTGCTGGTATATTGGAAGATGAGTCTGGGAGATATTTAATGCTGGTATTCAAAAAATGTCAGTGTCCTGGTCAGATGATTAACCGAACCTGCAAACGGTGTAGAGAGCTGGAGAAATTCACTATGATCCCATGGTTCTCACACTTCAGCAGGCTTCAGTATCACCTACAGGGCTTGTGCAAGCCAGATTGCTGGGCCCTGACCCAGCGCCTACCAGTCTGCAGGCCTGGGGTGGGGCTCAGGGATTTTTATTTGCATAAAGCTCCCAGCTGGTGCCCATGCTGCTGGTCAGACCCCTACAGTGTGAACGCTGGTGTTCTACAAACTGGCAGGACTGTCTCATTTTACCAGTGTGGAAACTGAAGCTGAGGTAGCCCAAGATTCTCTGGAGTCTCCATGATTACTAGGTGGCAGAACAAAGATCTCACATCTCAAATATGTCACTTCTCAAGAGACCACCCAGAATCTTCATTGCGTCACATGGTCTCTGTCTATACCATCTTTCCACCCAGATTCCCGATTGCTACTCAGAGCAAACCAATGCTTGAATAGCTAAGAGCTTTACCCCATTCCCAAATTTCATGACTTACATAACTAAGAAAGGTCAGCAGAAAGTTCCTATATTTGGAACTGGTAAGGAGAACATTCAGGGAGGTAGAGAGGGTCAGGTTTTAGGGACTGGTCTGTCTCCTTAGAGTTATTGACCTGTCTTCAGCCCTAGCACAGGTTGTACTCTTTGGTTTAACTCTGATGTCTTCAGTATTCGCACAGACAGCCCACCCTACTAAAATGGACCATCTCAAACTTTAGAAAGCAAATGATTACACTGGTGGGAGAAAAACCATTTAAGTTGAAAATCAGCATCTACTCGCAGATTTAAAGTAGGTTCTGATCCATGCTAAAAAGTACTCAGATTTGTTTGTTGTTTTTTTTTCCAAATTTAAAAAACATCTGTAATATTTGTGTTCATTCATCACTGTAAAAGCCTCTTTGGGTGTTATGAGTAGGCTAAAACTTCTCTTGACTCCAAAAGTTCTGATAAAATTCCTTCCTTAGACCATAGTGTGGCAGGATTTCTACTGTTTAAAGTGTCATACTTCCAAAAAAAAATTACAGAATTTTATGGAAAATCAGAAGCATACTTTGATTTTATATTAGCCTTTCTCTGCAATGAGTATAGGTGTTGTTATGAATTCCAATAAGAAAATATTAACACATGTCCTCAGTGTTCATTGTTGGGGTGTTTTTGATTGAAGTCCCTTCAGTGTGACAGTGTTCACAATCTCGTGTTACGTTTGGTCACACCAAATCCTAGCTAGACAACTTACAAGGTGTCCTGGAACCTGAGAACGTATGTTGTGGTAATACCCTGAGTGAAGCAAACATTTTCTACATACACTTCATTCCTTCCCTTTTGTCCATTTAGGAATTCAACAAATATTTATTTATTTGTTTGTTCTATCCAGCAATTTAGCAGATACCAACACCTATGTGCTACCAGGGCTCATGCAGAGAACAGCAGAGACCTGGTTCTTGATGTAATTGAGGGTGTGGGGACGGTGAGATGAGTAAAATACATGGTATCTTCAGCACTGCTGTGTGCTGTGGAGGAAGTGGGCTTGAGAGCATCTACACAGGTGGGGTGTGGGGCCTCAGGGAAGGCTTTGCAGGAGAGGTGCATGGCACGAAACCTGGACCGTAGGAGCCAGGCTTGGGAAAGTCTGGGGTGCAGTTTTCCAGGCAGAAGCAGCAAGTACCTGAATGCCAGAGGCGGGAACTAGTTGGATGTATTCAAGGGACCCACAGGGACTAGTCTGTCTGAAAGGGCCTTGGGATGGAAGAGGGCAGAGTCCTCCTCTACTATTGAAGTATAGGAGATAGGTGGAGGCCAGATTTAATTCTAAGAATGGGACTGTCAGAGGAATTTAAGCAGGGAAGTGGTATGATTGGTCCTGTGTTTTAGACGTTCAGTCTGGCTGCTGGATAGAAAATGGACAATAAGAGAGCAGGAGGAAAAGCAGAGTGGTCAGTTTAAGATACTAAGACCAGCTGGTGGGAATTCCTGCCATTGCTAGTGTTTGTGCATTGTATCCATTGGTGAATAATAATGAAGCGTGAATCCTTATATATGGATATTTGCACACTTGTCCAGTTATTAGACCTTAAGACAAATTTCTAGGAGTGGAATTACTGGAGTAAAGAGCATACATATTTAAAATTCAGATCCCTGTTGCTCAGCCGCTTTGCAGAATGGCGATCATTCATTTCTACTCCCACCAACGATGGAAGAATATCAATTGTCTGAATCACACCAACACCGAATACTGTTACTGTAAAACTTTCTCACCCTTGCCAGTCTGGAATGTGAAAAGATGCGCACTACTCAGGTGCAAAATGGAGGAGACGTGGTTTGATAGCAGTAAATGAAGGAATTGTGGGGATTGTGATGGACAGCAAACTTGGTAGGAACTGAGGGTATAAACACACCCAATGGAACCCACCCAGGCTCCCTTTATGTAGCTTCTGGAGGTCATAGTGCCAGCCATGTTCCCTGAGCTTTCAGATTACATCCAGACTAGAATTTACATCTGGATCCAGCATTTCATGAAGGATACCTGTACACTGGAGAGCATTCCACGGTTACTTAGGACCAGCATGATTCCACAGACTTGCAAACAGAGCTTGAGGGGGTTGTTCTCTTTTGAAAAGAGAACACATTACAGAAATGTAGTAGTCCTCTTGCACTATTTGAAGAGCTGCCATGCCGGTAAGAACATGGACTGATGCTATAACACAGCATCTCCCCTGAGGACAGGTAGACATTTAAAGCAAGGACAGAATTTCTCTGACTCAATGTGACGGAGACGGTTTTAGCAATTCGAACAGCCAGTGAAAATGGAGAAGTCCTTGTTGCTGAAAGTGTTCAAGCAGAACTAAATGGCGATCCCTCCAGTCTGCTGTGGAGAGGGACTTTCTGTGCAGAGTAGGGGGTTGAATCCCATCCCAGCTCCCATCCAGTTCATGGGCTCCTTGTCTTTTATTGACTCTTAGGATGCATGGAAATACACAGATTAGCCCTTGAAATCAACCCTGAGAGAAAGACAGACCTAAGCCCTCTAAGGATTAGAATAGTCTCTTCCCCACCATCCCTGCTTTGTTTTGGCCACACCTTGAGGGGAAGGGGCCATTGGTGTCTCGTCATGATGATTCTGGCTCTACTTCCTGTGAGCTTGTGGGAAGAAATGAAGAGCTCAAGTTGCCCCTCCTGTTGTTGGAGGCCAGGGAAGCAGAGCAGGAGTCAGGGTGGGGAGAATCTCTCACTAAATGACATCCATTGTCAGACCTGGCCAGACCTCTCCAACCCTGCAGTTCACCTGTGGGCTGAATTGAGGTCATCAGTGCACCTGTGGCTGTTGCTCATCATGGGGCTGGAAGGACAAAGTGGGAACTTGGCCATGTTGTGGCCAGGAGCTGGGGATTTCACCCTGGAATGGAGCAGTGCTTATGCTTTTTGCACAGAGGGGCTCACCCCCTTCTTTCTCCTGTTGAAGTTTGATTAGAGTTTGGTAGTAACTGTGCCACCCGTGGCCACAGCCCACCAAAGAGGAAGTGTCTGGATTCAGGTTATAGCCCTAAGATTCCAGCTGGTCATCCAGAATGGAGTTAACTGACTGGCGTGGTCTCGGGAGATAGGTTGGGGTTGGGGGAAGAGCATGAGCTCAGAGTCGGCGCACACAGGTCGGCTCAAGCTCTGAGGCTATGGGCAGATTGGCCTCCCTAGACCTCAGGTGCCACATCTGCACAATGGAAATAATGAACTAAGATTCCTGCTAGGCCCTCACTAAGTGTTAGCCCCAGTCTCTCCTTTATGAAAACAGCTTCTCTCATAAATCCCAAGAAAAAAATAATAAAGCATCATTTTGTGTTTCTGTAAATATTGTGTCATATGATTCAAAAGATATAGCTTGAAATGGGCTTGTGAACTGTTTACAGTGGTCAACCTCTAATTTCTAATATTCTCGTTATCAATTGTAGAAAAGCGTGTGGATGTTGTTAATTCAATTAAAATTAATTTTCAGTAATTTATGGAAAGGGCACATTTGATGATAATTTACATCTCTTATAATACTTTGTCAACTCTTAGATGCTTTCTTTAAAATGAGCACTTCAAAAATTGGAGTGTCAAAAACGTGCCAGCCTTTCTTTTTTGCTTCTAATGCTTGATACTGAGGGATGGGCCCCTCAAATCATAATCACTTTGGAATACAGGTGGTGCTTAGAACAAAGCTATTTGTTTCCATTAACTTTCTCAAGGCTTTAGGAGGCTAAGAACTAAATAATGGTTGTCTGTGATTCTTTATCATTCTATTTATTTATTTACTTTTTTTTTTTTTTTTTTGAGACAGTCTTGCTCCGTGGCCAGGCTAGAGTGCAGTGGTACAATCTCAGCTCACTGCAACCTCCAACTCCGAGGTTCAAGTGATACTCCTGCCTCAGCCTCCTGAGTACCTGGGATTAAAGGCATGCGCCACTACGCTTAGCTAATTTTTGTATTTTTAGTAGAGACAAGATTTCATCATGTTGGCCAGGATGGTCTCAATCTCCTGACCTTGTAATTCGCCCGCCGCAGCCTCCCAAAGTGCGGGAATTACAGGCGTGAGCCACCCTGGCTGGCCTTTTTTTTTTTTTTTTTTTTTTTTTTTTAAACCAGTTCTCAGTCTGTCTCCCGGGCTGGAATGTATGTAGTAGCATGATCATAGCTCACGGCAGCCATGACCTCCTGAGAGCCGAGATTGTGCCACTGCACTCCAGCGTGGGCCACAGAGCGAGACTCCGTCTCAACAACAACAAAAAAGAAGGTACAGCTAAAAAGAGAGCGGAACTTCTTTTCAGAAGGGTAACGGGATAGCTCATGAAAATTTTGCTGTCTTTCCCTACTCCAGAGAATTTCTCAAGCAAGATAATCCTATAAAATAGTTATTCATAAAAAGCTGTGGCTGCAGTCTTTTTTTTTTTTATTTTTTATTTTTGAGACGGAGTTTCGCTCTTGTTACCCAGGCTGGAGTGCAATGGCGCGATCTCGGCTCACCGCAACCTCCGCCTCCTAGGTTCAGGCAATTCTCCTGCCTCAGCCTCCTGAGTAGCTGGGATTACAGGCACACACCACCATGCCCAGCTAATTTTTTGTATTTTTAGTAGAGACGGGGTTTCACCATGTTGACCAGGATGGTCTCGATCTCTTGACCTCGTGATCCACCCGCCTCAGCCTCCCAAAGTGCTGGGATTACAGGCTTGAGCCACCGCGCCCGGCCAGCTACAGTCTTAAATATGGCACAGTTCAACCACAGTTGCATGAGATAACCCATAAGACTCTTTCTGGAATAGACATAAACATATTTTATGTAATACTTTCTTATTATATGGGTAGCCTAGTCCTATAGATATTAGAGTTACTGCATGTAACTTTTTCATTCCATTGTCCAAGTTACACTTGTGATCTATAAATCCACATAATACTATGAACAACATGGAACTGCTTTCAGGTCTTAAACACTCTGGACATCTGCTCTGTTAGCATGTCTCAAATTTGACCACCGAAATGCTTTCAAAGGCAGACGAGAGAGACGTGTACAACAGGTAGAGGGGAGGTGGGTTCTAGGGACAAGGGCAACATTATCACTTAGTTTATGAACTAGTGGAACAGTTTAGGTATCTGGGAATTTTTTATTCTATAGAATTGCATGTCCTAAAATAGTGCTTTTTATCTGCATGACTGGAACAGGTCCCCAGATAGTGTGTTTTCATCTTGTTAATGCGAGTTAAGTTCATGAATGTCTTCCAGTGAACAGCAAGGCATTGAGCAACACTTTGGGATAGCACTTGCAAGAACTTTAAGATAGAGGTTCAAGGAGATGATAGAGGTTTTTTTTTTTTTTTTTTTGAGACAGAGTTTCGCTCTTGTTACCCAAGCTGGAGTGCAATAGCGCGATCTCGGCTCACCGCAACCTCCGCCTCCTGGGTTCAGGCAATTCTCCTGCCTCAGCCTCCTGAGTCGCTGGGATTACAGGTGCGCGCCACCATGCCCAGCTGATTTTTTATATTTTTAGTAGAGACGGGGTTTCACCATGTTGACCAGGATGGTCTCGATCTCTTGACCTTGTGATCCACCTGCCTCGGCCTCCCAAAGTGCTGGGATTACAGGCATGAGCCACCACACGCGGTCATGATAGAGTTTTAAAAATGATAGAAGTCAGTATATGAATTATACTTTATATACCTTAACCAAAGAAAATTTAAGTACCAATGCCTAAATATAAAATATTAAAAACATAAATGAACTTTTTTGTTAGATCACATTGTGTGTGTGTGTTCTTTTCAGACATATGAAGATCCATGAGAAGGACCCTAACAGTGCCACAGCCACAGCCCCTCCATCCCCTCTGAAGCGTAGGCGACTTTCTTCCAAGAGGAAACTGAGTCATGATGCCGAGTCAGAGAGAGAAGACCCAGCACCAGCTAAAAAGGTCCTCTTGGCTCCCAGCACAGATATGCCTGCTCATGGGACTTTTGTCAGAAATACCTCTAATCTTTATTTTCGCAGTGTGGAGACTTGGCAGACATCCATCCTAAGCTCTTAACCTGTGTTTTCCCATACTGTTTCTGTAAAGTGTCTAAGAAAAGACTACCAGTGTGCACTTCCTCTTTGGAGCCCCTCTGCTGAGCCCAGAGATGAAATGAAGAGCTTTTACGATTGTTTCCATGCTTTCTACATGGTTTTCTAGCTAAAATGGAAGCTTCATAAGCATTCAGGACTCTTTTGTCTTTATTTTTTTTATTACCAGTGCCTGGCAGATAAGAGGTGCTGCATAAGTACTTCTCAAGTCGGTAGATGAGTGGGTGGGTGGGTGGGTGGATGGATGGATAGATGGATGGATGGTTGGATAGATGGTAGGTGGTATTCTTGGGGTATTTGTTTTGTGAATGAGTGAATGAATGAATGGTCAGGTCCTTAATAACCAGGATTGGATAATGAAACCCTTGCCTGTTATTATTGTAAATCTGTGGATTTAGTGTTGGTCTCTCTTCCGAAGCCATCCCATGTGGGAGACCTCCCTTGTGACTTCACTTTTTTTCCTTTTCCATCAGATGGTAGAAGATGGGCAGTCAGGTGACTTGGAGAAGAAGGCTGATGAAGTCTTTCACTGCCCAGTGTGTTTCAAGGAGTTCGTTTGCAAGTATGGACTGGAGACCCACATGGAGACCCATTCAGATAACCCACTAAGGTAGAAGAAAGAGTGATCTAGACCTTGTTTATTCTTGTTTCTCCTGGCATGTGACATGTTCTGAACTTCCGTTACTTCACCGTGAGCTCCAGTGATTGAACTTGTGCACAATAACACTAGAGAGGCAGTTAAGGAAGTATTGGTGTGGGGAGAAGTTGGCTGAGAGTTGTCAGAGGGTCTCTGTAGCCACAGGATGTACATATGGTTCACTGTGCTTTCCTTCTGTCAGCTAAACCCCTTGAATAGTCACCAGTGAGCCCCTGAGCACTGGGGAGTCTGCTATCACAGGTGCTCTTGGACAACAGATAGATTTTCTTTACAAAAGATATTGCAACTCAAATGACTCTTAGCGATGGGTGGATATATGGCCTAAACAGGGACAGCGCACGTGTTGGATGCCCCCGGCTCAGCACTGGTGCATCAGAGGCACTCAGAAGTGTTTGAACTGAGCTGGACCTGATAGCACAGAAACCTGAGAAGCCATTTTGGGTTAAGAGAAATTTCTACTTAGTTCCGGACACTTGGCCAAAAATGGAGCCTGATACGTTTCAATAAAAAAGTAATAGGTGATTTGCTCTGCCATCCAGCTTCAATTGTAGGGACTTCCCAGGTCCAGTGTTTCTGATCCTCAGCCTTGCCAGGTAGAAAACATGGGTAGTGACAGGACTTCCCAGAAGAATTCAGAGGACTCATTTTTCTTTCTCTACCTTCTCTGATAACTCATCAGGCAACTAGTCCTTTGTTCTTAATGAACTAATAGATTTGGAAGTTTTTCCTAGAGAATTGCCCTTTTAAAAATGTTACTGCCAGAGATTTTACGCATTGAAAAGAACAAAGAACCACTTAGGAACCTCTGCTGTTGTTGAGAGATTTGAAAGTAGCCCATCCTGGAAGTCATACACAGCTGCAGGGTCACAAGCGCAGAAGGGGCCATACACGCGTGCAGCTTTGGGTTTTAGAAGACAGCTTGGGAATGCAAGAATTTGGGCATCTGTTTGCCTGAATCCCTGATATATTGACCAGATTTCCTTCTTGAGGACATGTGTTTAGTTGTGACTTAGAATAGGAAGGTCTGAGCAAGCTAAAGACTTATGTTATAGAGAAAAGCCAAATTGTATGGTAATCATAATGGCCAGGTCAATTATGATTATCCTTAATCACATTATCCTGACATTTTTCTGTTGGGGAGGGAATAGGGAACTCACGAAGAATTTAAACTGCTGAACAATTGAAATGCTATAAAATGTCTTTACGGAACTCCCCAGTCTCAAGAAATTGCCTGATCATTCAGATGGGCCCAGACTGGTTGTCAGGCCTAGACCCTACTCCTTCTCTGCTCATATGGGACCTCAGCCAGCTACATCTGAACCTGTTTTCTCATCCTTCAAATTGAAGGACAGTAGGGCCAGATAATCCTTATGTTCCTAAAGCCTTCTCTCCCTTTTTTTTTTTTTTTAATTAAGAAAAGTTTTGCTCTGTCGCTCAGGCTGGAGTGCACTGGCGCAATCTCGGCTCACTGCAACCTTTGCCTCCTGGGTTCAAGCAGCTCTCTTGCCTCAGCCTCCTGCATAGCTGGGATTACAGGCTTGTGCCACTATGCCTGGCTAATTTTTTTTGAATTTTTAGTGGAGATGGGGTTTCACCATGTTGGCCAGGCTTGTCTTGAACTCCTGACCTCTGGCGATCTGCCCCACCTTGGCCTCCTAAAGTGCTAAGATTATAGGCATGAGCCACTATGCCCAGGCCCAAAGCCTGTCTCTTAACAGTTGTTTTTTCTGTCTACCAGGAAAAGGTATCTGGTTCCTCCCTGTGCAGGCCCTCTAGTTCTGAGAGATTTGGGAAACTTCACAGGTTCAGGAATGTCCACACATCCCCAGGATGTGGGCTTGCGGTGGGTGGTGAATACTGAAATAGTTCTCTAGATCAATGACCTGAGTGAGCAGAGATGACATTACCAACTGAGCCTCCCAAAGAGAATCATGAGCAGAGGCAGAAACAGCACAGTGGACCCCAGCTCCTCCTCATGTTCCTGCCCAGCAGCCTTCAGAGCCAGTGCTACGGTGAATACAAGCTGTCTCTGATCCCCTCTGTATACTTTATCTCACTTCATATTTTATTCTGTTATCAGATATCACTTTAGGAACGATCATTTACCCCCTTCTAGATAATTTTATTCTATAGGAAAAATAACGTGACTCCCACAAGAGATTTCTGAGCAGTCCAAGCCTGCATAAGCATGGTGTGTGTCAGTGATAGAGGCAGATCAGGTGTCCCCTTCTGAAACGCTGACCTGGGTGAGGGACGGGGTTCTCTTGGAGTAGCCCTCTGAAAAGGACCAGCTCCAGGGAGAGACCAGGCTTCCTCTGCAGAGAGGTTGGAGATGGGCATTGCATCAGATGCTCGTCATTTTTTTCATGGTTTGGATGGGCAGGATTTGGTGAGTGATTAATCCACGGTGATGGTAGGGCTGGTGGTATAGACAGGCTGTGAAGTTGAACCTTCAGTCCTGCTTTTCCAGCTAGCACACCTAGAGGATTTTCCTCACCTGTTGATTAGTAATGCCCTGTGTTTGGTGAGGGGTTGGCTGAGGCAGTTTTATAGCCTGGCAGGGACTTGGCCTCTCTGAACGGCCTATCATTTTACTGGCCCCACAGCTGCAGCTGAAGGGTGGCCTGTAAGAAGAGGTTGCCAGGCATCCTTTGTGGGGGCACACAGGCCGCCCCTACTCTGTGGCTCTATCTATAACTGTTGCTAGGTGGGGTGGGGCTGGCATCTGGAAACCAAAAAGAGTTGATTACGGAACATGGTTAATGTCCCTTTGCTTCTCTCTGCTCTGCCGATCCCTGTAATAGCCTGCTATCAGAGGAGGCCTGGGGCAGCCTACGCCAGCAGGGCCTAGCCTGGCAGTGAACTGGGACAGTAGCTGGTGGGAGAGACAGCTTGTTAACCCAGAACTAAAATAGACACCAGCTCCATTTCAAACCCCAGAGGCAGCAGAAAGAACCACAGTGGGCTGCTGCCCACTTAGACTGAAGGTTCGTAACTAAAAACAGCTGTTGTCTTCTCTCTCTCCTGCACTTGTCCCCCTTCCCCTCCCACCAATGTTGGCAAGTTGCCATTGTTCCTTAATAAAAAGTGTTGGAAATCCAAACTCATGTAAATCTCGACTCCATTTCCCTCCATTCCACTGTGTTTCAAATGAATAAAGTGTTGTCGTAGAATGAAAGGAAGACACAAAGCTGCCTGTAGAGATGCCAGCTCTTATGGTTGGGTGTTAGCTTCACCCTGACATGATCAATGGTCAGTCACCCCCCCCTTCCCCCACAGCTCCCCAATGAGGGAGAGAAGGCAGAGGAGGGAGTGGCGTCAGGCTGTGGAGAGCTGGCATTTGGAATCGGAGGTGAGGGACAGAGTGTGAGGGACGGAGTGTTCAGAGAGCAGGTGGCTACACAGAGGACATCCTTTGTGTGAGGATGTTGCTGGGCATTGAATGTCCATCAGAATAGAACAGAGCAACTGGCCATACCCTGCTGTGAATGAAGTCAGCTGGGAGGAACATCCAGGTCAGCCCTGGCCAGCAGGAGAATCCGAGCCATGCGTGTCCTTGAAATTTTCTAGTAGCCACATTTTATTTTATTTTATTTCATTTCATTTCATTTTATTTTGGGACAGGATCTTGCTCTGTCACTCAGGCTGTAGTCCACTGGCATGATCATGACTCACTGCACCTTGACTTCCCATGCTTAAGCAATCCTCCTACCTTAGCCTCCTAAGTAG
Source organism: Sapajus apella (assembly GCF_009761245.1). Lineage (NCBI taxonomy): Eukaryota > Metazoa > Chordata > Mammalia > Primates > Cebidae > Sapajus > Sapajus apella. The sequence goes on along the minus strand of NW_022437010.1, from coordinate 4,238,401 downwards.
CGGGGACCACAGGCGTGTGCCACCATGTGCAGCTAATTTTTTTTCTGTTTTTTTGTAGAGACAGGGTCTCCCTGTGTTTCCCAAGCTGGTATTAAACTCTGGGCTCAAGCTATCCATCCACCTTAGCCTCCCAAAGTGCTGGGATTACAGACGTGAGCCACCCTGTCTGGCCTTAGTAGCCATGTTTTTAAAAAGTAAAAACAGAGACAAAATGAATTATAATGCTTTATTGAGTATACCAGTGTTATCAAAATATAATGTCAACACATCATTAATAGAAAAATTGTGAGTGATGTGGTTCACATTCTTGCTTTCATGTACTGACTCTGAAATCTGGTGTGTGTGGCACGACCCCGGCCCATCTTGGCTGTGCCAGCCACATTTCAGGTGCTTAACAGCCCACGGAGAGGTTTCAGATGAGCCACCTATGGCAGGGAGGGCGGCAGCTTTGATGCGGAGTCGTGTCTTCTGTGTGAAGGCCCGAGGGCAGTGGCTGGATGGTCACCCTGTTGGCACAGCACTGCTGAGGGTGAAACTTCGCCGAAGTTATTGTGTAATCTTAGATGGCCCCCTGATGAAAGGAGATCCAGTAATAAGTAATGTTAACATCATTTCAGTTAAAATGTATCCAGCAAATGATTGAGTTCGTACTGTGTGCCAGGCACTTGACCAGGCTTGAAGGAAACAATGACGTTTGAGACAGGGTACGGGCTAGGCACAAAACAAGCAAATGGGTGGTTGGTTATAAAACAAACTTCAGGGCCCAGGAGGGCACGTTTCCCTCAAATTCCAGGCAGAGGGATCTGGTGGATGCAAAGCTTCTCCTTGGGATTTTACATCAGAGGCTGAGGTGCTTCACTTAATTTCCTCTGGGTCAGGGCCCTCCTGCGTCTGGTACTTCATTGATCCTGGTCATCTCTGAGTTCAAGGTGATGCCCTGAAATCTATGTTGGGAATTAGTACATAGGGAGCCCAAGGGGGCTCTGGCAGGCCCCTCGGCTCCATGAGTAGGGAGGACAGCTGAGAATACTCCCTGTCTGCATCTTAGTAGTGGGGCCACCAGAGGGAAATGCCTTCTTTTTTCTGCATTCTTGACTGTTTCAAGGAATGTTCACCTCCCTTCACTGCACGCCCATCACCTGCAGAGACCCCAAGACTCCTCACCTACCCGGCATTGATCCCACCCTTGTCAAATGTCATCCTAAAAACAGGGAAAAGATAAAATATTTGTCAGCATCTTGTATTCAGGAGTCTATGAGTCTGAGGCTTGGGCAGGCAGAAACAGATTTTAAACGCTTCTGGGGGCTGTGAACAGAGGTCCCACCAGGAGGGGAGGACTGCCCCCGCCCTCCACCTGATAGGTACAGGAGCCTTGGTCAGGACTACCCCGCCCCCTACCCAAGGGCCAGAGCAAGGAGTGGCCCATCCTGCTTCAGTGCCCACCATACACCCTTCCTGAAGTCCCTCAGACTCTGCCCAGTGCTTCACGCTACGGTGGTTTGAACAGTTGGAGCAGGGCATTGGGTTGCCGTGTGCAGCCAGGACGGGTTCCTGGGACATGGCAAGGGGCGGTTGCCTGGCCAAAGCCCTGTCACAGAGTCGTCACTGTTGCTTGCAGCAACTGGGAGAGATTAGTGCAGCTGTTGGATGTCAGTTCTCTGCCCCGAGATGGGCAGGGGAGGGTGGGCTGAGGGGAGAGGAATGTGTGAGTTGGGTGGGACTCCAGAGGGGAGATTGTTTGCACTTACTCCTTCTGGCCTCTGGAGACAGAACAGGAAAAACGAAGCATGAAATCCCTGTTGAGAAGGAATGCCAGTGTCTCCATTAAAACACGATAATGAGGAAGGAATTCAGTATCTGAAGGAAACGGCCAAGCTGAGTGGCAGCTTCTCGGCAGGTATTTCATAGGTTCTGCTGATCAGGGTTGCAGGGAGCAGGGAGTGTCAGCATTAGGAAATGCTCCCAGCTGAGCCAGCATCGGGGCATTAAGGATGTGTGGGTCACATAAGGAGCCAGGGCATCTGCAAATAGCTGTCCTCTGAACACACAGCTCGGCAGAGTGGAATGAAGCCAGCCGGCTCCATCCCAGCCTGCCACCTGGCAGCTCTGTGACTTCATGCAAATGGTGACTCAGTTTCCCTATCTAGAAAACAGATTTGAAGACTGTCCTGAGGATGAAGGGAGATAATCCATAATCCTCAGTGTGTAACAAATACTTAATGAACTTTTTCTTCTGATACTATTATTTAGAATGCGTGTCTTTTTAAATATTTTAAACCTTCCAACATTTATAGTTAGAGATGTTGTGTTACTCTATGGCAATCCCATTCCAATGAAATTGAAAAGGAATCAAATTCTAGGTACAATTTACTTGGCAGAGAACATAAAAGCAATTTGTTCTTTACTCTTACAAAGAGCTGTTTTTATCTAGTTTTCCTTTTGTAAAGATTAGGAAACAGAGTGACTTTAAATTTGGTTTGAGTCCTGCTTCCCATGTTTCTTAATCCAACTTTGTGAAAAGCAGACATTTAGAAACGTGAAGGGATTCGACACCTTTATGTAACAGAACCACACATCACTTTCCTTATATTGTTGAGGAACCCTGGGATTCTAAAGAAGTGAGTTTCCTGATGCTTGAAATTTGCCAATGCAGTCTTTCAAATATATGCTTAGCATAGTTTTTTTGTTGTTGTTGTTTGTTTTGTTTTTTAATTCACCCTTTTTGCTGATTGTGGGGAGGTCATCTGTCCCTCACCTATCACAATGGTAGAGCTGATGGACTTATGTGACACAGAAGAAGAGAGCCCAAGGAAGCACCTGAATGGTGTTTCGTCTCTGGGCTTCTCTGTTAAGCTTGTTTGTTGACTTCAGGATTTTCATCTTGTTCTGGAGAGTTAAGGTCACCAGATGAATAAAATATCAATCACTGTTAGTGAGCCCTGAGGGAGCTAATCCCAAAACTGTTTACCCACAAGGTTAAGAAGTTAAAAAGAAAGAAAAAAAAAAAAGACTTTTGGTGTCCTTGTTTTCCATTGCTGATAAATTTCCTTTGGGCATGCTCCCTGCCCATTTTAGGTACTATGCTCAGTTAGTGGCTACAGATTCCGGATTCCCTTTTCAGGGCTGATGATTTTAATGATGATAGTTATTTCTGATAAGTACCTTAACTCTACTGTGAGCAATCAAAACTGCTGGATCTATTTTGGACTGACTCTTTACCATTACTCCCTCTAGAGAATGTCCATACCATAACAACATATTTATCACACCGCATTTCCACCCCAGCTCAGAATTGTGCAACTTTCTTAAAGTAAAATAAAATAAACGATGTCCTGTCTTCTTCCAAGGACATTTGCTGTCAGAAGAACAGATATCTGTGCCCTGCCTAAGTTGGCAGGATCTGTAGCACAGTCGGCAGTCAATTTGATGACTTTCTAAAATTTTAGAGCCTCACGGTGGCTCATGCCTATAATCCCAGTACTCTGGGAGGCTGAGGCAAGTGGATTGCTTGAGGCCAGGATTTGGAGATGAGTCTGGCCAACATGGCGAAACCTCATCTCTACCAAATACAGAGGCATGAGAATCGCTTGAATCCGGGAGGTAGAGGTTGCAGTGAGCTGAGATTGTGCCACCATACTCCAGCCTGAGTGACCAAGAGAGACGCTGTCTCAAAAATAAATTAAGTAAATAAAATTTTAACTTAATTTTATCTTAAGACTTAGTGAATCTGAGTATGAATAAGAACATTATTTGTTGCATTAAAGTCCCTTGAGGATTGCAGGGACAAAACCCCAGCTAGCAACTAGTGTATTTTCTTGACCTGTTGGCGCTGGTTCGTCCCAACCCTTGCCCTATGTACCTCCTGCCTTTGGTGACTCAGGCACGTGGTCGGGTCGTGGCTGGCGGGTTGGGTCTCTGTGACTTTAGGACAGCATGGAGTTCGCTGGCTCTTGTGGGAGTCAGACTTCTCTGACCATGTTAGCACTGTATCCTTTCCAGCCTGACAAGGGTCTGAGCCAGTGTGCTCTGGGATTTTGCTTGTCTGATTTTTGGAGAAGGGACAGGAAGGGCTGTGATAGTGCCTGTCTAGCCACTGACAACCACAGGCACTTCTCTAAGCACGTATCAAAGACTCTGTGATCGTGGTTCCTGGCCCCTAGTGTTGGCAGCCCCCTTTCTACCATCTGTGCTGTTACATACCAGTGGCCATGTAGAAACTGCTCACCTTGTGAGCTGGGAGGCATTTCCTTCCCCTGGGACCCCCAGGTCCTCCTCTCTGCTTCACCTTACCCAGTGCCACCAGGGACGTTACAGTTGCTACTAAGGGAGGGAGGAAGGGATAGAGGAGAAGTGCAGGCAGCTGCTTCACCTCTGCTGTTTCAGGGAGCCCTAACTCCACCTACCCCAACACCACAGCCCACTCCTATCATCTACCCTAAAAACTGCTGGAGCCCCTCCACCCCGTAATAGGAACCTCCACAGTGGAGCAGCCCCACAGGAGGCAGGACCCGAAGTTCAGGTACTGGAATGTCATACATGGGTTGGGGAATGGTCCAGTCCACTCCAGCATTCTAAATTAAAATTTCTTATCCTCTTACAGAAACATTGGCTAACATGTGCTAGAATGCAGGTGTTTTCTGGGTGAAGCAGGCTCTTGTGCACTGTCTTGGTACAGAAACACTTCTGTGAGCACGGTGATTTGGAGTTCACATATGCTGAGCAGTAAGTTGAGGTCAGGGTGAATGTCCATCTTGCATTCCATGTGTAATCTCACCTTAATCTTTCATTTGGAGGGTTTTCCACTGGTGATTTTTTTTCTTCCTGAAAGTAATCTATTTATGAGTGTGATTTTAAAAGAAAAAGGAAGTTTTGTTTTTGAAAGGGTCAGTGGAGTTCTGTTAAGGGCTTTACACCTTACAAAGAGATACACTTCCCCCAAATACATTTACCTTTCTGACAGCAAAGTTAGTTTCCATTTGGAAAAGTTACCTTGTTTCCAACGAAAATCAAAAGGCAGCCAATCAGATTTGTAAAATTTCTCTCTGGCATGTTGTCAAGATCTCTTGCAAAATGAAATTGTCCTACAGCCCTCCCCACTCCTGTGGCTCTAAGTGCAGTTCTGCCCCATCTAAATATTAATATTTTGCAATCGTGCTTTTTATGAGCCCCTGGCAGAGTGGAGACACGCCACAGACCAGGGGTGAGGAGAGAGTCATAGGGACCACCTGGCCGGTGGCTGTGGTCTTAATGAAGATTGACAAGCCCAGTGGAGGTTTGCAAAACCCTGGTGCCTGCAGCCAGCTTTGCATCCAGCAGCTGGGTCCACAGATTTACAGTGACCTCCACCGTCCTTGAAGAGCTGCTTAGAAACAAGGTTGCAAAGCTTTCTCCTTGGGGCCTTGGGAAGGCTGCCTGATAGGGCTGATCCAAGTGTTTCTGGGTGGTGATTTTCCACACTGGTTTTTTTTAAGGTCTCTCAAATGGTGCTGAGTGTGAGGCAGGGAGGCAAGTGTTTTTCTGTGGGTGTTTCTTCCTTTTAACCAACTGCACCACATGCTTCTGGTTTCAAAGCATTTTTTTCTCTGCCACTTTCATGTTTTGTATATTTTCACTTATAGGAGTGCCTTAGTTGAAATCCCATGAAAAGGGTGTGAAGTGTGGATCTAGACCTTTCTTAGACTCTGTTAAGAGGTTGAGTGCATGTACAGGCTGGAAGAGCATGCATTTCTTTTCAGGAGGTGCGTGAAGGGAGCAGGTGGGGTGGGAGAAGACTGGCCAAAAAGGACACTTTTCTTCCCATGAATCTTGCAATTAACAGAAGTAGTAAGGACGATTGTGAAGTTCTTGAGAGTAAGAAAAGAGAACACATTCCTTTGAAATTAAAACTCAGTTTTTCCTGACTTTCCATATTGGCTAAAACGTGCCAGGAAATGGGCTTTTCCTGGTTTCTTTTTTCCCCTAGCACAATAACATAATGATTAAATTTGGAAAAGTACTTTGCAGTTTTCAGAGCACTTTGTTATCTGTTATTCACAGTAACTGCAAAAGATCTCCCTGTTTTAGATGAGAAGGGAAACTGAGGTATGGAGAAGGAAAGGAACAGGAGAGAAGTAACAAAGATAAGTAAAGTATTGGTGATTACTTTTCTCTGGGAATGCTAATGTTCTAACAGGCTTGAGCTTAAGATGTTTCTAGATTCTCACACCTGACTCTCAATATGTTCTCCAAACTTGTCTAAGAGTTAGCTGGTGTGCTCGTTGATATACAGATTCTTAGGCCTGTCCTCTAGTTATTCTGATTTCAGTAGGTCTGGGGTGATCTAGGAGTCTGCTTTTTTTAACAAGGTCATGTGGGGATTCTTATCTCTTGGCATGTTTGGGAAATTTTTCATAGCTGGCAACTGAAGTGCAGATGGAAATAAGTTGTCCAAGGTCACACAAGCTGAATTTCCCAGTCCCTACCTGGTGTCTCTGGTCCCTGAGCCCACACCCACTGCTTCACAGCTGCCTTCCCAGGGACACAGAGTTTGTGGTCAATACTGGATAATTCTGTCACATCTTCATTGTCGTGTCTTCATCACCTGCTACGTATGAAACTGTCCAGAAACAGGAGGGATTTGAGGATGAGTGAGAGAATGAAGGAGAAGATAGACACGGGCATAAGAGAGAAAAAAAAGCAATAAAAAAAAAAAAAAAAAACAACCTCAATGTTATTAAAATTTCTAGCCAGGTAAATGGGTGCACACCTGTAGCCCTAGTTACTAGGGAGGCTGAGACAGGAGGATTGCTAGAGTACAAGAGTTCAATGCCAGTCTGGGCAAAATAGCGAGCCTGCCTCAAAAAAGAGAAAAAAATCACTACAACCAGAGAGGTACCGTAAATTCTAAATCTAATTGCCATATTAAGAGGCATTCATGGCCGGGCGCGGTGGCTGAAGCCTGTAATCCTAGCACTTTGGGAGGCCGAGGCGGGTGGATCATGAGGTCAAGAGATCGAGACCATCCTGGTCAACATGGTGAAACCCCGTCTCTACTAAAAATACAAAAAATTAGCTGGGCATGGTGGCGCGTGCCTGTAATCCCAGCTACTCAGGAGGCTGAGGCAGGAGAATTGCCTGAACCTAGGAGGCGGAGGTTGCGGTGAGCCGAGATTGCGCCATTGCACTCCAGCCTGGGTAACAAGAGTGAAACTCTGTCTCAAAAAAATAAATAAAGAAAGAAAAATAAAAAAAAGAGGCATTCATTCTCCATTCCCTTTATAAAATCTACTTATTAATGCCAGTCACACTAAATATTCATAGCCAATAGGTTATGCAGTAGTACAAAAGTCTCAACAGTGGAGAATAGCCAAGCACAGTGGCTCATACCTATAATCCCAACACTTTGGGAGGCCAGTTTGGGAGCATTGCTTGAACCTAGGAGTTCAAGACCAGCCAGGGCAACATGGTGACACCATGTCTCTACAAAAATTTTAAAAATCAGCCAGGCATAGTGGCATATGCCTACAGTCCTAGCTTTGAAGGAGGCTGAGGTGGGAGGATCACTTGAGCCCAGGAGTTTGAGGCTGCAATGAGCTATGATCATGCCAAAGTGAAGAGTATTCAGGAAAAATCTCCAGGATACAAGAAAAAAAGCATATTTTTTTATCTCAAGCTTTAAAATTTCTAATTTTTAATGTACCTGGCACATGACATATATTTGCATATGTCATGTGCCAGGTACATTAAAAAATGGAAATTTTACATTTATATCATAAATACATATACATACTAAATATGTGCACACATACACATTCTCAGCTAAACAACAAACACATATGGACCACATACGCAAAACTTTTTTATAGAAGTGGTGCACATTTCAAAAAGTTTGCAGTCACCTCTCAGGCCTACCTGCCTGCCTTTTGCAGTTGACTTGCATGCTACCAGAAGTCTCTTCCCAACCTGTTTATGTCGATAATACTTCTAATCATTTATTATAATTTAATTAAATTTTGTATAAGTCCATGGAATGTTGTTTTAAAAAAGGAATAGTCTCTATGGAAACTTAAATTGGAAAGCCTTGTTTATCGTGCAGATTAGACAGTATTTTTTTCAGTTGCTGTCAAATTTAGGGTAGGGAAGACACCTGTGCACAGTTGAGTGCCATAATTGTAAAAATCTAGGATTTTGCTTAAGTTTGTTGCATCCTTATCTAGTTTTAGGGGTTATCAACTCACAGCCAATGTTTTTTCATCTCTTCCCCAACCCAGGTAATTTCAAAACGAATAGATACCCTACATTTTATTTATAAATATTTTATTACTTTTTTTTAAAGGATCTTTTAAAAAAGCATAGCCAAAATAATATTATGACTAAAAAACTCAGTCATTTGTCAATATATCAAATGTCTCAAAGGCTCACGCCTTAATCCCAGCACTTTGGGAGGCCAAGGCAGATGGATCACCTGAGGTCAGGAGTTCGAGACCAGCCTGACAAACATGGAAAAATCCCCTCTCTACCAAAAATACAAAATTAGCCAGGCATGGTGGTGCATGCCTGTAATCCCATCTACTTGGGAGGCTGAGGCAGGAGAATTGCTGGAACCCGGGAGGGGGAGGTTGCGGTGAGCCAAGATTGTGCCATTGTACTCTAGCCTGAGCAGCAAGCACGAAATTTCGTCTCAAAAAACAGAGTTAAATTTCCCCAATTCAGACATTTCTCTTATCCTTTCAGTCCAATATAGATCTTTCTGCCAACTGGTGGTGAGGTGTCGGGTTGGTGATCATGGGGAGCGTGCAGTTGAACTTGAGCATGGGGGGAATGAAGTGAGGGTGGGAGAAGGAAGGAGCTCCATCTCCAGAACAGCAGGACAGGACAGAGGCTCTTGTGGCTTCCAAGGGTCACTGTCCTCACTGTGTGCACAGCTCAGAGCTTGAACGTGTCTCAGCCAGAAAGAACCTCACCCAGAGGGTCTGCATCCATTCTACGTCCTACAGGATCTGTCTCATGGCCTGTGATTTAGACTGCTGGGTACTTTGACGTCTGGGCCTACAGCGTGGGGACTTCCAGTCCCTAAAGGTGTTCTTCATTATCCTGACCCATCCCTTCCCTGGGCCTTGACCACAGTGCTGAGCTCAGCAGAATTCCCTCAAAAGGAGCGCTGTGTTTTGAGTGGCTCCTGGGAACCCGAGGTTGGGGTTCCAAAGGTAGCTGAGCAGTGACAGGAGAGTGCTCAGGAGAGGCCCCTGCGTGAACAGGGGAGGAGCATGCAGAGCAGGACCAGGCTGCTGTGCCCACTACAGTGCAATAAGGCAAGCAGGATGGCATATACCTGGCGCATTTTCTTTTCGGAGCTTCCCGAGTAAGCTCAGCTGCTTTGTGACTGACTTTGTTACCTCTTTTTCTGGAGAAGACTTTCAACTCAAAAACGTTTTCACTGAGGTGCATTCAGTGTGGACATAAGCAAGTGGCTTTGCCTGGCTAAAACAGTGATAAAAGGAACTACTTTAGAGGTGGTGAGGGTCAGATGCACTTGCATACGTAAATGCATGGAATGATGCTTGGCATATAGCATTGTCCAACAGAATATCCTGTGGTTGTGCAAACGTACTGTGTCTGTGCTTCCCGATGCCGTTGAGCCCTTAAAAGAATGCTAAGAAGGCTAATGTGACTGAGTAAACTTTAAGTAATTTAAATTTCAATAGCCACATGTGGCTTTGGTGGCTACTACATTCCATGCAAGTCTAGGGGATGTTGATAATACCATAATGATGGTATTTTGTTTTTATCCACCCATCTGCACACTGATGTAAAGTGTTGTTTTTGTCTTGTTTTATTGGTTTTTTTTTTTTTTTTTTTTGAAAAGGAGTCTCTCTGTCGCCGAGGCTCAAGTGCAGTGGCGCAATCTCTGCTCACTGCAACCTCTGCCTCCCAGGTTCAAGCAATCCCCCTGCCTCAGCCTCCAGAGTAGCTGGGATTATAGGCACTCGTCACCACACCCAGCTAATTTTTGTATTTTTAGTAGAGATGGGGTTTCACTGTGTTGGTCAGGCTGGTCTTGAACTCCTGACTTCAAGTGATCCGCCCACCTTGGCCTCTCAAAATGCTGGGATTACAGGCATGAGCCATCTGGCCCAGCATGATGTAAGTTTTTTTTGTTGGTTTGTTTTGTTTTTTAAAGATGGGGTTTCACCATATTGGTCAGGCTGGTCTCGAACTCCTGACCTCAGGTGATCCCCCCCACCTAAGGTGATCCACCCACCTCAGCCTCCCAAAGTGCTGGGATTACAGGCGTGAGCCACCGTGCCCGGCGATGTTAAGTTTTTAATATGGTTCTCAGTGAAGACCTAGAAGACAATACTGGTATGAAAAGCAGAGACAATATTATAAAGTGGTGTTTGCTATGCAGTTGTATAGCCCAGAACATTTCGAATGTCAAAGATGATCTCTGAAGTGAAGGGTCATGATTTTGAAGTGGGCAGCATCTCTGGGAGTCTTTCAAGGAAGGGGAGATAGCCTTGTGATAGGCATGGGTGGGAGCAGGAACTCAGGCTGACATTTCTTGTGTACTTCTTACTGGCTATGTGGCCTGAGGCACATTGCTTCGTATTTTTGATCACCAGTGTTTTTATCTGAAAGAAGAGGGTTGTGATATGCACCTGTTTGCTGGGGTTGTCATACGTGCTGTGCTGTCAGGGTATCTGGGCTCAGTACATGACGACTGTGGCTATCATTTAGATAATGATGATAATGATACTACAACTTAATTAACAATCACTGTCACTACTAATTAGATTGTAATAATCATTTATATCCCTATCACATGTGAGGGATGCTGATTGATTGCCCTAGATGCTACTTAAATGTATGCTCTTTTGACTTTTAAACATTTACAATAATTAGAATCCAGTAAATTGAGGGAAAGAGAAACCTCTGACATGATCCCACTAATGCATGATCCAGGTGAGAGTGAGCAGGTCTGCCATGGTGGCCTCAGGTTCCCAGGTATCTTCTTGTTGTCTCAGACTGTGGATGTTCAGATCATATGTACATCTTATTTTACTCAGTTGAAATGAAGCAACAAAAACCTAAGGCTAATGGATGAGTGGAACCTCGACTTAACTGACTCCATATGTTCTCCCTTTGCTCTCCTAGATGTGACATTTGCTGCATTACCTTTCGAACACATCGAGGGTTGCTGCGTCACAATGCGCTTGTCCACAAACAACTTCCCAGGGATGCAATGGGCAGACCTTTCATACAGAACAACCCTTCAATTCCCGCTGGCTTCCACGACTTAGGATTTACTGATTTCTCCTGTAGGAAGTTTCCTCGAATTTCTCAGGTATTCTGATCAGCACATGGAAGCAACCGGTAGCTGCTTCCATGGTCCATGCAGTTAGTCTAAACTTCCTCTCCTTGAGGTTTCTTTCCTTAAAATGTCAGTTGGGCTTTGTCTTTTTTTGTAACATGTTTTTCCTTAAAATTATCATTGATCCTTTTAGTCTCTCTTGGGTTGTTGGGTTAAGAAGGGTGCATAGTCTTGTTTGGGGTTGATCAACCTATAAACTTGTGTGTCAGTCTAGCTCTTCTATCCCTTTTGCCCGTTCTTGGGTCTTTGAGATTTAAAAGTTGTCAATTGTAGGCCAGGGCCAGCGGCTCACACCTGTAATCCCAGCACTTTTGAGGCCAAGGCAGGAGGATCATTTGACATCGGGAGTTTGAGACCTGCCTGGAAAGTATAGCAAGACTTTGTCTCAACAAAAAATTTAAAGATTAGCCAGGCATGGTGGTGCACACCTAGTGGTCCCAGCTACTTGGGAGACTGAGGTGGGAGGATCACTTGAACCCAAGAGGTTGAGACTGTATTGAGCCATGAATGTGCCACTGCACTCCAGCCTGGGCAGCAGAGTGGAAAAATTGCCTCAAAAATAAAATAAAATTTTAACTAAAATAAGAATTGTGAAACACCCAACCCTATCATAATTGGAATTTTTTAAAATCTTTCTTTACTATCTGCATTATAGCTAGATATTTTTAGCATTGTGGTTTCTATTAAAAACAATTTGGGGACATTATTGACCTGAATAAGAAAAGAGCCATATATATTCTCTGCTAATAAAACACCTGCTAAAACTACTTTGAAATTGGCTGGGCGTGATGGCTCATGCCTGTAATCCCAGCACTTTGGGAGGCCAAGGTGGGTGGATCACTTGAGGCCAGGAATTCAGGACCAGCCTGGCCAACATGGTGAAACACCATCTCTACTAAAAATACAAAAAATTAGCTGAGTGTGGTGGCACAAGCCTGCAGTCTCAGCTACTGGGGAGACTGAGGCATGACAATCTCTTGAACCCGGTAGATGGAGGTTGCAGGGAACCAAGATCATGCCTGGGTGACAGAGCGAGACTCAGTCTCAAAAATAAATAAAATACTTTGAAATTATTTTTTTCCATTTAAAAAAATTGAGATAAAAGGTATCAACAATGGTGTTCTTCAGGTGTACAAACTCAATGGATTGTTCCATGTGCCCACACCCACATGTGTACACCCATGTTTAACCCCCCAGGTGACATTCCTCAAAGCCCTCCTAGGCAGCTTCTTCCTCCTACAATCATAGAGGCAGGGTAGCTGATTCTCCATTCTATCTGACCATCAGTTTTGCAAGGCACCCATTTTTAAAAAGAATTAATTCTACTCTTGTGGTATTGTTACTTAACTATACTTCAGAATCTCTTGCGAGATACAATTTATCATACAAACATGATTGTTAAGATGCTTTCTGGATTGCCTTATTGAATCCAAAGTGTTAGCAAGTAGGAGGTCAACTCTTTTTTTTTTTTTTTTTTAAGTGCAGCGTGGCATGATTATGTCTCATTGCAGACTCAACCTCCTAGGCTCAGGTGATCTTCCTGCCTCAGCCTCCCAAGTAGCTGGGACACAGGCATGTGCTACCACGCCTGGCTTAATTTTTTTATTTTTAGTAGTGATGGGGTTTCACTATGTTGGTCAGGCTGGTCTCGAACTCCTGACCTCATGATATGCCCTCCTCAGCCCCCCAAAGTGCTGGGATTACAGGTGTGAGCCACCACACTTATTTTCTTATTTTTTAAATAGAGATGAGGACTTGTTATGTTGCCCAGGCAAGTCACAAACTCCTGGCCTCAAGTGCTTCTCCCACCTGGGCCTCTGGAGTAGCTGGGACTAGAGGCATGAGCCACCACACCTGGCTAATTTTTTTTTATTATTTTTTATAGAGATATGGGATCTTGCTATGTTGCCCAGGCTGGGAACCCTTTTTATGTTAGGAGGAAAGGCTGTGTACTGGGACATATGTACAACAAATGCTTTGTGAATCACCATTTAGTGATTATTTTTCAATCTTCACATGTGTTCCTTTGCTTTTACTGGTGGTTTCTATATAGGCCTGGTGCGAAACAAACCTTCGGAGGTGCATCAGCGAGCAGCACCGTTTTGTCTGTGACATCTGTGACAAGGCATTTCCCATGCTCTGTTCACTGGCGCTGCATAAGCAGACCCACGTGGCCACAGACCAGGGTCAAGAAAAGCTGCAGGCCATGACCCTGCCTGGTGAGGCCCTGGAGCAGAAGGGCTTCCTGGCCTTGCTGGGCCTGCAGCACACCAAAGACGTCAGGCCTGCCCCCACCGAGGAGTCTCTGCCGGATGATAACCAGGCAATCCAGCTCCAGACACTCAAGTGTCAGCTACCTCAGGACCCTGGCTGCACCAACATACTGAGCCTGTCTCCTTTTGAAGCTGCTTCTTTAGGCGGTTCTCTCACAGTTCTCCCCACGACCAAGGACAGCATAAAGCACCTGTCCCTGCAGCCCTTCCAGAAGGGCTTCATCATCCAGCCTGACAGCAGCATTGTGGTCAAGCCAATTTCTGGTGAGTCTGCGATTGAGCTGGCGGACATCCAGCAGATTCTGAAGATGGCGGCCTCCGCTCCCCCTCAAATCAGTCTTCCACCCTTCTCCAAGGCCCCCGCCACCCCACTGCAGGCGATCTTCAAGCACATGCCCCCTCTGAAGCCAAAGCCCCTGGTCACACCAAGGACGGTGGTAGCCACCTCCACGCCCCCGCCTCTCATCAATGCCCAGCAGGCCTCTCCCGGCTGTATCAGCCCCAGCCTGCCGCCACCTACCCTGAAGCTCCTCAAAGGCTCAGTGGAGGCTGCTTCCAATGCCCACCTGCTGCAGTCCAAGTCCGGGACCCAGCCCAACGAGGCCATGCGGCTCTCCCTGCAGCAGCCACGGGCAGAGCTGCCCGGCCAGCCCGAGATGAAGACTCAGCTGGAACAGGACAGCATCATTGAGGCCCTGCTGCCGCTGAGCATGGAGGCCAAGATCAAGCAAGAGATCACCGAGGGGGAGCTGAAGGCCTTCATGACAGCGCCCAGTGGCAAGAAGGCACCTGCCATGCGCAAGGTGCTCTACCCGTGCCGCTTCTGCAACCAGGTGTTTGCCTTCTCAGGAGTGTTGCGCGCCCACGTGCGCTCCCACCTGGGCATCTCGCCATACCAGTGCAACATCTGCGACTACATTGCTGCCGACAAGGCCGCGCTCATCCGCCACCTGCGCACGCACAGCGGGGAGCGGCCCTACATCTGCAAGATCTGCCACTACCCCTTCACTGTCAAGGCCAACTGCGAGCGGCACCTGCGCAAGAAGCACCTCAAGGCCACCCGCAAGGACATCGAGAAGAACATTGAGTACGTCAGTAGCAGTGCGGCTGAGTTGGTGGATGCCTTCTGCGCCCCAGACACCGTGTGCCGGCTATGCGGAGAAGACCTCAAGCACTACCGCGCCCTGCGCATCCACATGCGCACGCACTGCGGCCGCGGCCTGGGTGGGGGCCACAAGGGCCGCAAGCCCTTCGAATGCAAGGAGTGCAACGCCGCGTTCGCGGCCAAGCGCAACTGCATCCACCACATCCTCAAGCAGCACCTGCATGTGCCAGAGCACGACATCGAGAGCTATGTCCTGGCTGCCGACAGCCTGGGCTCTACAGAGGCCCCACCTGCTGAGGCCTCGGGGCACGGGGAGGATGGTGGTTGTGCTGCCGCTGGTGACCGCAAGCCCCTCAGCACCTTCCTGGAGCCCCAAAACGGCTTTCTTCACAGGGGCCCCACCCAGCCTCCGCCTCCCCATGTCTCAGTCAAGTTGGAGCCTGCCAGCAGCTTTGCAGTGGACTGTAATGAACCCCTGGACTTCTCTCAGAAGGGCCTGGCGCTGGTCCAAGTGAAGCAGGAAAACATCTCCTCCTTCCTGAGCCCTTCTTCCCTGGCCCCCTACGACTGCTCCATGGAGCCCATCGACCTGTCCATCCCCAAGAACTTCAGGAAAGGGGACAAGGATGTGGCCGCTCCGAGTGAAGCCAAGAAGGCTGAGCAGGAGGCAGGGAGCAGCGGGCAGCCTTCTCCCTGCCCACCACCCTGCCCTTCTCTTCCCGTGGCTTTGGGGCCCAGCGGGATCCTGGAAAGCCCCATGGTCCCTGCACTGGCAGCCACCCCAGAGCCTCCAGCACAGCCCCTGCAGGGCCCCGTTCAGCTGGCAGTTCCCATCTACTCCTCAGCCCTGGTCAGCAGCCCTCCCCTCGTGGGCAGCTCAACCCTCCTGAGTGGCACAGCCTTGCTGCGGCCGCTGAGGCCCAAGCCCCCCCTACTTTTGCCAAAGCCCCCTGTGACAGAAGAGCTGCCCCCGCTGGCCTCCATTGCCCAGATCATCTCATCTGTGTCCTCTGCCCCCACCCTGCTGAAAACCAAGGTGGTAGACCCAGGGTCCACTAGCACTGGCAGTAACACCACGGCTTCAGACAGCTTAGGAGGCTCCGTCCCCAAAGCTGCCACCACCACCACTGCCGCCCCCGCTGCCACCAACAACCCAAAAGAGTCCAGCGAGCCTCCTGCTCCTACCAGCAGCCCAGAAGTTGCCTCACCCACCGAGCAGGGCCCATCAGGTGCCTCAAAGAAGAGGGGCCGGAAAAGGGGCGCAAGGAGCCGACCCCGTGCCAACAGTGGCGGGGTGGACCTGGACTCCAGTGGAGAGTTTGCCAGCATCGAGAAGATGCTGGCCACCACAGATACCAACAAGTTCAGTCCATTTCTGCAGACAGCAGAGGACGACATTCAGGATGAGGTGGCTGGAGCCCCGGCTGACCACCATGGGCCCAGTGACGAAGAGCAGGGCAGTCCCCCAGAAGACAAGTTGCTGAGGGCCAAGCGGAACTCCTACGCCAACTGCCTGCAGAAGATCACCTGTCCCCACTGTCCCCGGGTTTTCCCTTGGGCCAGCTCCCTACAGAGGCACATGCTCACACACACTGGTAAGAGGGCCACCCGGCTCCCAGGCAGTGAGTCCTACTTCCTGGCAGGGGGAGCCACGGGTGGAGGTCCAAAGCAAGATCCATCTCCCACAGCTCCAGTTATTCCTAGCTTGGCTTCTTCCCCAGTCTCAGAAGCCCCAGCTTGTCTGGTGGTGCTGGAATTCCCATGTGCTCTCAGTAGCCACATGGCCT
Source organism: Sapajus apella (assembly GCF_009761245.1). Lineage (NCBI taxonomy): Eukaryota > Metazoa > Chordata > Mammalia > Primates > Cebidae > Sapajus > Sapajus apella. Next base: position 4,221,886 of record NW_022437010.1, on the reverse strand, counting down.
GTGTACAGGGGCTGAACCCTCCAGGGGCAGCAGTCTAGTGAGTGTTCACCCAGGGCGTTTTGAGGTGAAAGTGGTCACAGGCATTCAGATTACTCACGGCGTCGCCCCATCCCTTCTGGAGGCGGTAGTTGGATTGTCTACTGGGTTAAGCAAGGTGGCGGCTCCAGAGAAGTGGGACTTTGTATTAAGGTATTGGGGCATAATGAGCTTGGTGCTTTGACACTAGACATTCCATTCCAGTGTCCTCAATGCAGCTTTTTGAATTTTGAAAAATCTGTGAAGTTTTTTGGTATGCCATGTCTTCTTAAAGAGAAATGTTACAAATTGTGATGTTGGCCGTTTTCTTTCAGTTCACTAAGGCAGTCACGTCTTCCCCTGTTGATTGTGAAAATCAGCAATGAGTGGTGGTCGAATGTTGTAAAATTTTTGTTTATACTACAGTTGTAAGCTTTTCTGAGAAAATTGTCTCAGAAGTGCCTGGCGCTGGTCCAAGTGAAGCAGGAAAACATCTCCTCCTTCCTGAGCCCTTCTTCCCTGGCCCCCTACGACTGCTCTGTGGAGCCCATTGACTGACATGTCCATCCCCAAGAACTCACACCCAAGTGTGAAAAAATTCTACATTCTAAGTGACAGACTTAAATTGTCAAAATGATACCTCAAAACTTTTTTTTTTCTTTCTTTTTTTTTTTTTAAAATAAAAGACAAGGTCTCACTGTATTGCTCTGGCTGATCTCAAACTCCTGGGCTCAAGCAGTCTTCTTGCCTGTGCCTCCTAAAGTGCTGGGATTAAAAACAAGAAAAACACTTCAGGGACCAGAAGTGTTTTTCTTTTTTTGAGACAGTCTCACTCTGTCACCCAGGTTGGAGTGCGGTGGCACAATCTCAGCTCACTGCAACCTCTGCCGCCCAGGTTCAAGCAATTTTCCCTGCCTCAGCCTCCCAAGTAGCTGGGATTACAGGCATGCTCCACCATGCCCAGCTAATTTTTGTATTTTTAGTAGACATGGCGTTTCACCGTGTTGGCCAGGCTGGTCTCGAACTCTTGACCTCAGGTGATCTGCCCGTCTCAGCCTCTCAAAGTGCTGGGATTACAGGCATGAGCCACCACACCCGGCCTGCCCAAAAGTGTTTTTCAAATGTCAGTTTCTAGAAGTTGGATTTTAAAGAGAAGTTTAGGATAGGAATATACTTTAATTTTTTTGTCAGGTACTTCTAGTACAACTGTCATCTGAAATATAATTTTCTGAATTTTCTCAGTGAACAGTCTCAATATTCAATGACATGTCATTGAACTACCGGCAAATTAAGTGAGATCCTTACCTTTTTGGAGTTTACAACCAAAATATTAATAAATAGATAGGGCCCAAAACCAAATGGTACTGGACTGGCAGATAAAATACAGAACACCAGTTAAATTTGAATTTCAGATAGACAACAAATAATTTTTAGTATAAGTATTTTTATGTAGTACTTGGGATACACTAAAAAAAATTATTTGTTTATCCAAAATTCAAATTTAGCTCTGGGCATCCTGGCTTTTTTGTGGTTTTTCTTTTTGCGCTAAATATGGTAACCCAAGGTAGTCAGGAGGTTTATGACAGGATGTTGAGGGTGGGTTGTGGGAATTGGTGTGAGCTGTGCTATGTGTCCAAGTGGAAACGCATTACGTAGAGTTGATCATCCCACAGAGCTTTGGAGAAGCTCATGAAAGGCTGTTTCTCGTAGATGAGGTGGAACAGCAGGAGGGAGGTCATGGAGTCACCCCTGGATACCTGAACAGTGTGCAGAATGGAGCCTGGGGAGGGAGAGGAAGCTGGGGGGCAGAGAGAGTCGTGGCTGGGAGTGATAGGTCTCTCAGAGGCTACACTGGTCACTAGAGCTTGCCACACAGACAAGCATTTCTTTCTAGTATGGTGGGTCCTTGAATCCAGGGATTAATGGAGTAGTAAGTCAGGAGTGCCTATCCAGGGAGGACTCAAGGAGAACCAAGATTTCTAGATTTGTAAAGTATGTGCTGCCCTTTCAGACCACAGTCTCCCTGTTGAAATAGTTTAAGCCGGACAAGTAAAGCAGCCATTCTAATGAAGACAACAGTTCAGAAAGGAAAATCCGTCTTCAACAGAAGGTGCCCCTTACAGCAGTCTATTTTGTTACCCTTTTTGGGTGCCACCTGTTTGTCGCCTACTGAGAGTCTATGGAGAAGTGAGTCTTTCTGTTATCACTTTTCAGAAAGCGGATGGTCTGGATCTGATGATTGGCTTGGCTCCTGCCCTTCCTTGGCCTCCCATCCTCCTCCTCCAGTATTTCCTTTTTTAAGAGTTGTGCCCAGGTCTTTGCAGATGCCTGATATGTGTTCCCACTTGTGAATCCAGTCATGATTGCCTGGCTTTGGAATGCCAAAATGTCAGCATTGGCTTAAAATTTAGTAGCATCTGAAACTGAGCAAGAAAGCAGGAGGTCTGTTTGAGATAGGATGGAGTAGATATAAATATAAACATTCTTGCCTCTTGTGCCTTCAAAGTTACTGATAACCTCGATAGATGTGTCTGCTTTGGCCCAGTCCCTGTATACTATAATAATATGTTCTCGGTAGAGCTAGTCTTCATGACAGTCCTATGAGGATGATGTCATCCACTTGTTGCTGTGAGGAAATTGAGGTTTACTTAAGGACCTAAGCAACTTGCCTACGGCCATATAGGGAATAAGAGATGGAGCTACTGTTCTAAGCCAGGGTCAGGTTCTGTGCAGCTGCCCTGCCCCGTCGGGGTGTGTGTGCCCGGTATGTCCTCTGTGTGAAGGTGGAAGGCGGGCAGGGTGCACTTCCGTGCCTCCCTGTGATCCCACATGTGCACATGCAGAAGATTGGAAAGTAGTTTGAGATAAGGGGGGACTCTGCTGTGGATCAGAATGTTACTAATTTGAGACTTAATGACTACAGAATCATGTTAGCCACATGCATAGACACTGTATGAAGATTGGTGCCCATTGAGCTTCATTACCTTTTTTGCTGTGCTTCACTCTCAGCTTCCAGGGATGTTCAGCATCACCACCACTAAATCGTGTTATATCGAGCACTTGGCTACATCCAGTGTCACGTTAGAGCATTTTTCGTTCATTGAGCATTAGAGCTGAAAGCAGCCTAGGAAGTCATCTGATGGGCCCCCTTTCCCCACAGACCTGATGTTTTTCCTGGTAGGCAGCTCTGCTATCACTCAGAGCCATGTGGATCCTTGGCTCCCTAGGCTTCTGTGAGATGCTGTCTCCAAAACTTTGAAAAAAGCCTTAAGTGTACACATGTTAAATATTGACTCTGCAGGCACCCTGCCTGCAAAGGTGTTACTCAGGGAAGATGTTTTATGGGGTATTTTTGTTTTTTCTAATTTTTTGCTTTTGTAGAGACGAGGTCTCACTATGTTACCCAGGCTAATCTTGAACTCCTTGGCTTTGCAAAGTGCTGAGATCACAGGCTTGAGCCACCGTGCCTGGCCGTTTTGTGTTTTTGCGTGTAGTGTTAAAAATCTAGCTGCGTTCCAGCCAGAAGCATTGAGCAGCATCCGATTTTGGACTGCATTTAAACAAACTCTACACCTTGAATGCTGGCCTCCTCCTACCCTCTTAGCAAATTACTATAATACTGTCTCTACTTTGTCTCCAACACATATTCTCCAGTCCACCCAGTCCTCAAAGGGGCAGCAAGAAGCAGAACCAGTGCTCATTGTCCAGTGAGGGGTATATCTGCTGGCTGCTGGCAAGGAGCAAGTGGCCTCAACCTTTTCTTGCTCCCGGCTCAAGTTCCAGGAACCTGATGAGGAAGCTGGCATAACTGTCATTTTTCATACCCCCTGGCACAGTCTTCACATGCACCTGCCTTTCCTCCTCCTTCCACTCCTCTCCAGCTCTCTACCAGCCCACAGTTTCCTGCTGGTGAGGACAGTTCCTTGTTCCTTGCCTTTCTGTACCTAAACGTGCCACCTCATAGGAAACAAGAGTAGACTGTTCCTGCCTTTACCCCTCGGGAGCATCTCGTGTGTTTTTAGGCCACAGGTGGAGGAGAGGGTGCCAGAAAACACAGCCAGTCTGTTCTAGCCTTTGTCCTCATTTTCTTCCTCCTTCCCTTTGCTCCGGTTCCTTGTCCTGCAGTGATGGGCTTGGGACCATGGGATGTCCGTTCTGGGCTTCCTGGCTTGCTCACATTCTCACTGGTGCTTTGAGTGCCTTTTCTGAGCTGGCTTGAGCTTTCCCCCTACACCTTCTCCTCCCTGCTCCTACCTGGCAGTGAGGGTCAGAGCTTCAGTCAGTGAGTCGTCCAAACATGAACGTGGAAAGCACCTGGGACACCACTTGTATTTGGCTACTTTTAGCTTTCTTAAAAGACAGCTTTGGCCACTTTTACCCAGTCCTGTGTACACTTCTGCCAAATACAGAGAGAAAATACCCAAAGAAAGATGCCTTCACACAAGGGTAGAGGAGCGATGGAGAAAAGCTGGGCGACTTAGGCTGTCATCTTGTTAACAGAAAGAAAAGCAACTGTAAGGTTGTCTGTGCTAGTTAGACCCCACCTTTTTAACCTTGATTGTCTTTGAAAAATGAACAGAAGTATTTTCACTTTTGTTTTCTTGATCATCTTGGTGGCCAAGGTCCCAGTCTCCTCATCAAACTATTCTCACTGCTCACTCTTCTCTTTCCCCAATGCCCTTCTTCATTTCTTGATTGTTCTGGGAGAGTAAATACTGGCCAGTTTTTTGTTTTTGTTTCTTTGGGATTTTTTTTTTTTTTCGAGACAGGGTCTTGCTCGGTCACCCAGGCACCCCAGCTAGAGTACAGTGGTGTGATCACAGCTCACTGCAGCCTTGAACTCTTGGCTGAGTTCAAATGATCCTCCTGCCTCAGCCCCCCAAGTAGCTGGGACTACAAGTGCACACCACCATGCCTAGCTAATTTTTTAAATTTTTTGTAGAGACAGGGTCTCACTATGTTGCCTTGAAATCCTGGGCCCAAGCAGTTCATCTCCCTTGCCCTCCCAAAGTGCTGAGATTATAGACATGAGCCACTGTGCCCAGCTGGCTGATGGTTTAGATACTCATGTTGGGGCTCATGGTCCTGAGTGTGTAGATGACTCCCTGTGGTTACAGGTGCTTTTACAAATACCCCTCCTAAAGCAGTCATTCGTGGCAGCTACCAAATAAAGAAAATCATCTGCTACTTGCCATATAGATGACTGGCCAACAAGTGTTTTTGAAACCTGTGTTATTATAAAATACTAAAAGGGCCCATGTTTTCCTGCATCCCTGCGATCCAGAGAGCCCACTGCTATTAAAAAGTCAGATTTAACACAGTGAAATGTGAGCTTTTAATGACTCGTGTGAGTTATCATGTCATTTTGGGAACCTTCATAATTTGATGCAATACTTTGGCCTCATGGCTTGTTTTCTGTTTTAGCAGTAATAGGGACCTTCTCATGGGGACGTCAGCCTGGCAGTCCTAACCAACTGTAAAGGTGACGCACTCACTAATGTGGAAATTACAGAGTAAACCATGAGAGAAGCCGATCATTTTCTTTGAAATTAAGATTCCTGTCATAGTAGCTTCTTGTTTTCCTCTTCTCAATCTGGCCAGACTCAGAGAAGCAGCAATGTTGCCTTTTGACAATAAAATGTTAAAAGTACTTTATTTTCACTTGAAATTATTAGATACTGTCCTCAATTTTAAATGAAAAAAAGTAATTTTTTTCATTTTATTTTTGAGACAGAGTCTGTCCGTCGCCCAGGCTAGAGTGCAGTGGCGCAATCTCCACTCACTACATATCTGCCTCCCAGGCTCAAGCGATCCTTGCATCTCAGCCTCCCAAGTAGCGGGGATTGCAGGTGTGTACCACCATGCCTTGCTAATGTTTGTATTTTTAGTAGAGATGGGGTTTCACCGTGTTGGCCAGGCTGGTCTTGAACTCCTGGCCTCAAGTGATCCGCCTACCTTGGCCTCCCACAATGTTGGGATTACAGGCATGAGCCACCATGCATGACAGCAAGAAGTAATTTGGAAGGTGCACCATAAACGCTGTAAATACAACTATTCATACTTTTTTAAGAATGTGAATGTTTTAAAAATAAATTTAGCAGAAAACACCTACAGAATGATATGAGGAGACCCTGAAAGCAGTCAGTGGGTTCTCCATTTCTGTTTAGGGCGTCTTGTGGAGCTCCTCAGAAGCACACAGGCTGGGATTTCTGGGTTTCTGATTCTGCCCTTTGTGGTCTTTGATTGTTGCAAGCATCTTTTTTGTTAAAAGCTGCCAAGGAGATTTGTAAGCATCATCTAAAAGGGCCTTTCAGCTCACGAGGGAATCAGTGTTCCCTGTCTCTGATTATTACTCCTGATGTGAAATTGTGGCCATGCTGTCACGGGTGCAGTGCCAGGCCCACACCTTCAGGCTCTGTACGAACGGCGCCCCCTGGAGTCATGTGACACAGCAGTGCCTGTCAAGGCTAGTCCTTCCCCTGGGAAAACACATGGCCCCTTCTGACTGGTCTCCAGGTGCCAGGCCCTTGCTGTGCATTTGCAGGGGAGTGCATGGCCTTGGGCACCTGCACTAGTTCAGACTTCTATCGACATTAAACGAACACCGGAGGCCACTGTGATCTGTGTTTCCAGGGAGCTGTGTTTAATTGTGGCAATCCCAAGGTTATGAGACAAAAGTACTGGGCCCCAGCTCTGGAGTCATGTTGGTTAACACATAAAACCTTTTACCCTGTAACATTAGCAACTGGGACCTTGGACTCTAGCAACTTGGGAGAAAGGGAGGAATTCAGTGATACACAGATGATGCACCGCTGACTTCCATCTCCTGAAGGCTCCTGATCCCTTCCCTGTTCCTCTGTTTTCCTCTCCTCATCCATTTTCCCTTGTGCTTTCTTTCCCCCTCACATGCATCCACACAAACTTAGGACAAGTTGCAGAGGAGACTGGATTGCATTTTGAAACATGTTTATAGCACAGTGGAATCCAAGTAAAAGGATAGGGTTGGCAGACTGAAGCAGGAGGGGACTGTGCCTCTCACAGTGGCTCACCTATCTGTGCATTTGGGATGGGTCTAGGGGCGAGACAGGGCTGTCAGTGTGTCCTCTTCACATGCACATCTGTTGAGTGGAACACATGATGTAATGCAGACATAGTTATGTATTGGTCACTCATTTGCAACCGCGCTTGGAGCAGGGGGAACAAAGAACCTTTAGTGTAATGAGAAGACCTTCTGACTTGCCAGCTAGAATCACAGTGACCTTGAGCAGAGGTCACTGCAGGATGTCTCGGCAAGTCAGACAGGAGTTGTCCTGGGAAGTCAGAACTCACTGCTGCCATTCTCCTGTGGGAGGGACACAGCCACCAAGGCCAGGAAGGGGGACTGGCCACCCTGGTAGGGGGTTCTCCCTGACTTCTCTTCATGCGCCCCACAAAGATACGCAGGAGTTCCCCATTGGATTTCCTAACATCCATATTACAGTGTCCTTGCCACACTAGAACTTGTTAGAGGTCGTCTTTCTCTTTGTGATGGAATATAGGTGTTTTCTTGCTGTGCTCTAAAATCTCTTTATTCACTTTTATTTTTTCTTGTCATTATTTAATATTTTAATATACCATCATTTTACTTTAAATGTATATACTTCAGTTTCATTTCTTTTAGTATTTTGATGACAAAAATTTATATTCCATTCCACTTAGGAAAAGGGAGAGAATGATCATTTTAGTCATTGATGTTCTCTCTTTTTTTTTTTTTAATGTGTTTTGTTAATTTTCTTAAAAGGAAGGGGTGGAGGAGGGGGGAACAACTGCCAGTGATCCCAGAGAATAAACAAAAGCAACTTTTCTTTTCCATTGCAGTAGAAAGCCAGATAAATATATATTTTTTTTCCTGCTTCAGGTCAGAAACCCTTCCCTTGTCAAAAATGCGATGCCTTCTTTTCTACCAAATCTAACTGTGAACGCCACCAGTTGCGCAAACACGGAGTTACCACCTGTTCCCTGAGAAGAAACGGGCTTATCCCCCAGTCAAAAGAGAGTGATGTTGGATCCCATGATAGCACAGGTAGTGCCGCCAGGTGAACCAGAACCCAGAGAGAGGGAGAGAGAAGAGTTCAGTTAAGAGTTGTAGCAAACTCCGGTCCAAGCTGTGGGGCTGCTTGTTCACGCCTCTGTAGGATTCAGAGCCTGCAGCCTATTAATAGAAAGGTGGGCCCTACTGACAATTGGGAGGGAATGTGACTTCTGGATCAGATCACCTAGACATACAGCAGGAAACAGTGACAGTGCCCCTCGGTTACTCTCAGGGCTGCTAGGGAAGATCTCTCACCCTCCTGCAGAAGAGGCCTTTGTTCTCGATGTTGGGAGGTGGGATATATGGGAAGGCCTACAGCTTCAGCCCTGGGTATGAACTCATCTAAAGGGGATGTGAAACCTTAAAGGTTAGGGGAGCCCTAGCCTCTTCAGCGTCCTTGGGAGCAGGCCTGGGCTTTCTGGGATGTCAGGGTATCGGAGGAACCTAGGGGTGCTGAGCCCTTGACTGGGAGGGGCATGGGGGGATGTGGTGTTGTTCTTTTCAATAACTCTCTTCCTGGTATAAAACTGTGTCCTTGTTTGAAAAAGCACTGTGCATGTCCTTTCTTTAATCACATCTCTGCTTGACCTGAATCCGGGTATTATTCTCCTGTGCTGATGTGTGCTTCCTCCCTGCAGCACCCAAAGAGCGATTAACGGCTGCCTGATACGTCTCCTGCCACTTTTTTTCCCTTACAGTTTCTGAATTTACTCATGTCCTCTATCAGTACACTCCATCTGCTTGGACTGCTGGGGTTCTCCATCCTCACCCCCAAGAGCAAACAAAACAAAAACCAGCCTGCTGCAGGCCACTTAGACACCCTGCCTGTTGGCGCTGGTTAGTAACAGGGACAACATCTTGGTGCTCGGTCCAGTTCTACAGGTCTTGAAAATGTGGCACTACCTCATGGCTGCAAAGAGATCACCCAGCTATGTTTTTGTAGGGTTGTAATTGCATCCTGTGACTTCTGTTCCTCAGACTAGGGTGGAGATGGGGTACCCTATAGTTGGGAAGCATACCTGCCTCAGGAGTCAATGTAGACAGAGGGTTGGGCATTAATCTCAGCCCCCTTGTCCTTACCTTACTAACAGGGATGCGGGCTTCCTCTGAAGTGGAGAGGCCAACCTTTGTTCCTCCCTGCGCCTCCCACTGAGCCCTAGTGAAACCAACTGTGAGTGCCCTTGACTGCTTGGCTGCCAGTCTAGATCAGACCCTCTAAAGGTACAAAAGTGTAAGCTGGTTTGCTTACTGCTTCCCCAGCTTCCACTTCCACGTAACTCACCAGGATCTTTGAGTGAAGAAAGATGTGGGTGCACACGGAATCTTCCCCTAACTTGGACCCCTGTGAGCCAAAGATGGCCTGCAGTGCAGCCCACGGGAAGTGCACACCAGTGCTGACAGGCGTGCGTTTGCTGCAGACCAGCCTGTTAATGTTTAACCATCGGCCACCACATTAGTCTGGAACATTTTCTTTGAGTCTGGTTTAGAAAGCGGCCTTGAGATCTTCCCATAGTGGTCCCACAGTAGGGAAAGCAGCTGGTAACTGAAGGAGTTGAGAGGGAGCCCTTGGGTTTCCATGTTTACAAATAAGACTTAGTAACTCCGTGCTAGATGCGTTCTGCATTCAGCTTCTCTATCATAAGGGAAGAACAAAGGCTGGGCCTCCTGTTGACATGTGCAGACACAAAGCTGAGTCGAAATGTATGGTCTTAGCTTCAGCACCAAGTATATAAGTTTGCAGTCATAAGTTTTGTTTTCCAAATCTCGGCAAAGCTTTTTCCCACCTCCACCCCTCCCCGGAAGTTATATAGTTTTTCTTAAAGGGACAAAGCCTCTAGAAATAGAAAAGTCAGTGAAGGTTGTAATGTGAAACCAGCAAAGAGAAAATGTTTGGTTTAGTTGTGGTCACAGTCCATGGTTAGAAAGGGGACTGAGATCTAAGTGGGAGAGAAGAAAGGAGGTCAGGGAGGCAGAATTTAGTGATTTCAAGGAGGATTTAAAAAACCAGGTGAGCTTGATGGGCATGGGGTGAAGGCGTCATTCTGGGCTCCCCCCCCCCCACATGAAGTCAAAAAAGTAAGGCTTTGAAAGAAGACCGCTTTAAAAAAAAAAAAAAAAAGGAAATGACCAAGGAAGTCCTTTTTTTTTTTTTTTTTTGAGACAGAGTTTCGCTCTTGTTACCCAGGCTGGAGTGCAATGGCGCGATCTCGGCTCACCGCAACCTCCGCCTCCTGGGTTCAGGCAATTCTCCTGCCTCAGCCTCCTGAGTAGCTGGGATTACAGGCACGCGCCACCATGCCCAGCTGATTTTTTGTAGTTTTAGTAGAGACGGGGTTTCACCATGTTGACCAGGATGGTCTCGATCTCTTGACCTCGTGATCCACCCGCCTCGGCCTCTCCCAAAGTGCTGGGATTACTGGCGTGAGCCACCGCGCCCGGCAGTTGGCATTTTTCTTAAAATTTCTAAACATGTTTTATAATGTGGGTCTGGCTTTTTTTTTTTTTTTTTTCCAAAATGTGGGGACAAACTCTCAGCTCACTGCAACCTCTACCCCGGGGGTTTACGGGTTTCCTGTCTCAGAGCTCCCGAGTAGCTGGGCCTACAGGCACACGCCACCACACCCAGCTAATTTTTTTGTGTTTTTAGTAGAGACGGCGTTTCACCTTGTTAGCTAGGATGGTCTCGAGCTCTTGACCTTGTGATTCGCTCACCTCGGCTCCCAAAGTGCTGGGATTACAGGTGTGAGCCATCGCACCCGGCCCATGGTCTGACTTTTTTCAGTCACATAAGGTCTTTCATGAAAATGTTCTCCCCATATTCCCCCAAAAGAATGCTAAAAATGCCACAGTGGGGCAGTTCTCCCTTAAAGATCTATTTTGAATATTCAAATTTCAACTGAAATTCTACATTCACTGTCCTGGACTGAGAGGCACCCTGGCCCCTTCAGCCCATGAGGGATATGCCCTTGGTCCTTCCTCCAGTGATGCCTCATCTTTGCGTTTGTAGGCACCTACATAGGGCTGTTTTTAATCCATCTAAACATGAAAGTGTTTAAACTCTCCCTTAATGGTGGCCACTTTTTCCAGCCCAGAAGTCCCGTGTACCAGCATGGACTGCACCTCAGGAAACCCTCTCAGTCCTCGAATGCTTTGGATAGAGTGCAGACACAGTGGCTTCCCCCACAGAGGCACCCCTGCCGGGTCAGATAATTACTTAGGTTGGTAGTCTTGTCACATCGGTTGAGGCACATGTAATTTTTAGGAAGCACTAGATCTTTAATTGTTGCGCTGACTAGGGATGCCTCCACTGTCCTGTAGGAGGAGCTGCAGGTTTATTATCTACCAGGATTCCTTCTGCGTCCTCTAGCTGTTTTCTCCGTTGTTGAACAACACAAACTGAGGGACTGATAGGGAGAGGAGAGAACTGCATATTTTTAAGGTAGCATTGCTTATAAAAAGTCATCAGCTCAGCTACCTGCATTTGGGAGGCTGGGTGTTGAGAGTGGGGATTATGAAGCACCTGGCCTTAATAGGTTGGCTATTCATGATATGCGAAGAGGTGAAGTTTTTGTTCATGAAAATCACTGATAAAAATCAGTCATTGCTTAGAATGTGAAGGGCACAGCCTACCCTGCTAAAACACTCCCCCTAGTGGGCGTTTGGTAGAATACAACCAAGCCCCGTGTCAAAGGCAGTTGGCTTTTCATTGTACTCCAGGTGATCTCTATTATCCATGCAAAGGAAGGGCCCAAGAGCAGGAACAATTTAGTCTTAGGATATTTATTTGGGTTTGGTTTCAAATTTTATTTTAATTTTTTACAAGGTATATCATGTTAAATATGTTCTATGCAGTTAAAATAATGCATGTTATTTGCTGAAAGAAAAAAAATTAATAGAAGTAGCCTAGGATATACTGGGACAAAGAGGAAGTAACCAGAGATCAAACCTTCTTTTAAAAATTACCGGCTGGGTGCAGTGGCTCATGTCTGTAATCCGAGAACTTTGGGAGGCCGAGGTGGGTGGATCACCTAAGGTCAGGAGTTTGAGACCAGCCTGGCCAACATGGTGAGACCCTGGTCCACTAAAAATACGAAAGTTAGCCGGGCCTGGTGACTCACTCCTGTAATCCCAGCTGCTTGGGAGGCTGAGGCAGGAAAATTGCTTGAACCAGGGAGGTGGAGGTTATAGTGAGCCAAGATCTCGCCACTGTTCTCCAGCCTGGATGACAGAGCAATACTCCATCTCAAAACAAAAAAAAAAAAATTTGCCTAAAAAGTCAAGGCATGGTTGCTAATGCCTATAACCTCAGCACTTTGGGAGGCCAAGGCAGGAGGATCCCTTGAGCCCAGGGGTTTGAGACCAGCCTGGGCCAATATAGGGGTAGACCCTGACTCTAGGGAGGGAAATTATCCACAACGCCAACAAACAAATTGAGCATTTTGTATTTATATTCTAGAGCTTATACCAGTATCCATTCTATAGATGCTCTCTGTTGAAATGATTCAAGAAGATGAACGTCTAGTTTTTCCTTGGAATGTGACCCAGACATTGGTGTGCATATGTCAGGAGTCATATATTTAAGGTTTTGGATAATTTTCCAAAATCATTTCTTCTTTAAAATTTTATATTCATGGCCAGGCACGGCGGCTCACGCCTATAATGCTAGCACTTTGGGAGGCCGAAATGGGTGGATCACCTAGGTCAGCAGTTCGAGACTAGCCTGGCTAAAATGGTGAAACCCTATCTGTACTAAAAATACAGAAAATAGTCGGGCGTGGTGGCAGGCGCCTATAATCCCAGCTACTCGGGAGGCTGAGGCAGGAGAATCTGTTGGAACCCTGGTGGATGGAGGTTGCAGTGAGCCAAGATCACACCATTGCATTCCAGCCTGGACAAAAGAGCAAAACTCTGTCAAAAAAAAAAAAAATTCATACCATAATTATTTCCTTTTGAAATCTCTTCGAGATACCCAAACAGTGGCTGCCAAAAAGTGCAGACAGTGTAAAACTAATGAGGTGAAATGATGTAAGTGGATGCATTATGCAGATGGCTGTGGGTAAGCCTAAAGCCCCAACAGGTGTGAACAGTAGGTAGTATCTGCTCAGACCTCAGGAGAGGACAGGACAGCTCCTTATCCCATCCCCCCTGACTGCCTTGATGGCATATAATCGAGCATGTGACATTGAGGAGGAGTAATGGATGCAGGTTGACACTGTAGTACGCCTGATCACATTAAGTGAGAATCTAGGTTAAGTGGGTGACTGCTGGCTCAAGGACTGCAATCACATCTGGCCTATTGAGGGAGGGGCGTCTTGTACTTGTGCTACAAAACAATGACTTTCATCCACCTGATTCTCAGAGGAACTTCTGAATCCCTGCAGTAATAAATCAGACAGTGGCCGGGTGCAGTGGCTTAGATACCTGAAATCCCAGCATTTTGGGAGGTGGAGGTGGGCAGATCACAAGGTCAGGAGTTTGAGACCAGCTTGGTCAACATGATTAAACCCCATCTGAACTAAAAATACAAAAATTAGCTGAACATGGTAGGTGGGCGCCTGTAATCCCAACTGCTCGGGAGGCTGAGGTAGGAGAATCACTTGAATCTGGGAGGTGGAGGTTGTAGTGAGCAGAGATCACATCATTACATGCCAGCCTGGGCAACAAGGTGAAACTCCATCTTGAAAAATAAATAAATAAATAAACAAATAAATCAGACATAGGATCTGCAGCTAAATAGGTAGGTCCCACCAGCTTCTGATGCACTGTCATAGCACATAATTTTAAGAAGTTATTAAGTCCTATTTCAACCTTAGTAAAGAGAAGGCCTTTTGACACTTTCATGTCATGAATGTTGCAACTGTGTCATCCTTTAAGAGGATCATTGAAAATTAGTGGGCTAGCCACATACAGTTTTCCTGAGGGGGATGGACAGATAAGAACAAATCAAGAGATAGGAAGTCAGGGTAGGTGAGATGCCTGGTACCCAGAACCCTTGTGTTCACAGGCATTGACAGTCCACCCCCCTCCCTGTGTGCTATTGTCAAGCCTGGCATCGGGAGTGCCCTTCCTTTGAAAGGTTTCCACCACTCCTGGGAGGCTGACAGCTGGGAAGCCTACAGGCTTGCCTGCGCCCCCTTGGGCCTCTGCAGCCTCCACCTGGGCCTCTGCAGCCTCCACCTGGAGATGAGCATCAGGCAAGAGTGTATGTATCATACACACAAAATACAGGCTTGGGGTGGCTTCCTGAGTTTCAGAGACCATGCTTTGGAGGATTGGGAGTGGGGGTGGGCCTGTGTATGTTGCATGTTTGTATGATCTCTTTGCACTGGAAAAATAACTTATAACTCAGCTTCCTCAACTTCCCTAGTGCTGCGAGTCTCTGGAATGCATCCCTCTCCTATCTCGTAGCCCCTGTCTGCCCTGCCTGAGTCACTCACACCTTCCTGGGGGCGGGGGCAGTGGAAGCCAGGGGTTCAGAGGCACAGCCAGCCCTGCAAACACAACAGAGGTGATGTGGAGGCTGCTTTTTTTTTTTTTTTTTTTTTTTTCGCCTTTCTTACCTCCCCAGGGTCATCTTGGTCCTCCTAGGGGATGTAACGGGTGGTGAGGATTTGGGCTGAAAGAAGTCCTCACTGGTTTGGGGTTTAGGCTGCTGGCGTGGGTCTAGCCCATCCCGGCGGTGCCCCTCTGAGCCCTCCCCGCTGTGCTTGCCCCGCAGACAGCCAGTCGGATGCGGAGACAGCGGCCGCCGTGGGCGAAGTGCTAGACCTCACCTCGCATGACAGAGAGCAGCCGGCGGAGGGCACCACTGAACACCATGTCACAGGGGATGCCCCTGCAGAGCAGGCTAAGGTGGAAACGGCCTCGCCTGTGCACCAGGAAGAGCAGGGGCCCAGGGAGAGCCATGAGCCGGAGGAAGCACGTGGCACTGAGGAGAGCACCAGTGACGCCGATGGCGCAGAGGAGGACGCGGCCAGCAACCAGAGCCTGGACCTGGACTTCGCCAGCAAGTTCATGGACTTCAAGCTGGCCGAGGGCGAGGGAGAGGCGAGCGCCGAGGGCGCGGCCGCGCAGGAGCAGAAGCTCGCCTGCGACACCTGTGGGAAGAGCTTCAAGTTCCTGGGCACTCTGAGCCGCCACCGGAAAGCGCATGGCCGCCAGGAGCCCAAGGAGGAGAAGGGCGATGGAGCCAGCACTGCGGAGGAGGGGCCCCAGCCCGCCCCTGAGCAAGAGGAAAAGCCCCCCGAGACCCCTGCGGGGGTGGTAGAGTCGGCCCCAGGTGCCGAGGAGGCCCCGGCAGAAAAGCCCTCGGAGGAGACTGAGGGCCCCTCCGATGGGGAGGGCGCGGCTGAGAAGAGGTCCTGGGAGAAGAGCGATGATGACAAGAAACCAAAGACAGACATCCCCAAAAGCGTGGCCAGCAAGGCAGACAAGAGGAAGAAAGTCTGCAGCGTGTGCAACAAGCGTTTCTGGTCGCTGCAGGATCTGACCAGGCATATGCGCTCCCACACAGGTAACTAGGGCAGGCCAGATCCCCAGCCCAACAAGAGGAGGCAAGTGGGGCACCTCCGTCCTAGGAGCTCCCCTGAAACGGTGCCGGAGGCCACCAAGAGAATGTTTGCTTACCTTGCAGGTGTGCCCTTTTAAGTCCGTGAACTAGGAGTTTTAAGGAATTGCCCTCTTAGCCCTTGAAGACCGTACAGGCCTCTTACAGCCAGGCAGGAGGTGACTCAAGAGTCCTCAGCCGTTGTGTTTTTGAGAGTGCTGTGATCCATCTCTTAGCTCTGCTGAGCCTCTGTCTTCCCATCTGTAGATTGGGGTGATAGCTGCCCTGTTTCATAGAGGTATCTAGGAGAGGGTGCTTGTGCTGGGCATTTGGGGCCACTTGGCCCTGTGTAGTCCTGTGGCCTGGTAGACAGGCACTGCCCCAGGCTGCTGTGGGGCAGGCACCGTGGGGATCCATTAGGGTCAGGGGGGCCTTTCTTAGCCATGCAGCCCAGCTGAGGTGACTGGGACAGGACCGTTAGCCACTGCCCTTCACACTGCTCCTAGAGCTCACCCACCACCTACAGGGTGGAGGCTGCAGACCCCAGAGCAGGGTGGTTACTTTGGCACAAAGACCTGGATATGCTCGTAAAGTCAAGAGACACACCTTTTTTCCTTCCAAAATAACCCCAGTCCCTCCTCTCAGCTGCAGCTTCCCTCCCTCTCACAGCCATAGCCCACAGTGAACACATGTCCCCCAGCCCAGCTCTGCCCAGGATCCTTGGCTCTCAGAAGTGGGTTATTCCTGGGCTCCCAACAATCCTGGTGGGCCCTACTGCCCTGAGCCTGGCATGTGATCCATCAGGAAGGCCCCTCCTGCACCACATCACAATGCAGAGGGTACCTGGTGCCTCAGGCTTAGGTGCTGCTGTCCATGCAGAGCCCTGGGAGGGGTCCCCTCTTGATTCCTTCCCAGGCTCCAGTCGAGGCCAGTCTGCACATCTCCTGAGGGTTCTGCTTCTAGACTCAGGTTTTCTGGATCAATATGTAGAGTGCCTGGATTGAGAGAGGAATCAGAAGGAACGTCTCAAACTGAGAGCTTGAACCAACAAACAGTGCTTGTCTATCCTCAGTTTGCTGGTTCAAGTAAGAGGCCTCTGGCTGAGTAGGAAGGAGTCCTGGCCCCCTGCAAAGAGCCCAGGAGCCTCGTTCTTCCTGTGCAGAGCAGGGTGTGGTGGGTACTGGTGCCTTCTGGCTAATGGACATATTTTCTTTCTTCTGTTGTTTTAGGGGAAAGGCCATACAAATGCCAGACCTGTGAGCGAACCTTCACCTTGAAGCACAGCCTGGTTCGCCACCAGCGGATCCACCAGAAAGCCAGGCATGCCAAACACCATGGGAAGGACAGTGACAAGGACGAGCGGGGTGAAGAGGACAGCGAGAACGAGTCTACCCACAGCGGCAACAACCCCATCTCGGAGAATGAAGCTGAGCTGGCTCCCAATGCCAGCAACCACATGGCCGTCACCCGGAACCGGAAGGAGGGCTTGGCCAATGCCACCAAGGACTGTAGCCACAGGGAGGAGAAGGTCACAGCAGGGCGGGCATCTGAGCCTGGCGGGGGTGACCTTAACCCAGAGAGCCCTGCGGCCCTCGGGCAGGACCTGCTGGAGCCCTGCAGCAAGAGGCCCGCCCACCCCATCCTGGCCACAGCTGACGGTGCCTCGCAGCTCCTGGGGATGGAGTGACAGCCTCAGTCCCCCTCAGCACAGACAAAAGCCAGCAGAGCAAAGCGTCGCAAGTCTATACTTCATGGGGCTTCCTCAGTGCCCTTCGGCCGTTAGGGATTGAGAGAGAGTGAGTGCGAGAGACACGCAGGAGCGTGGCCGCTGCTCAGTGCCATAGCCTTACCGCAGCCTGCGTGGGAGGCCCCAGCCCCTGCCGATTCCAGTGCCTTCACTACTTACCGGATCCCTCCATATCATCCTGGGTGTTATATTTTTCCAAAATGACTTCTTAAGACAAATATTGTAATGAATTGTCTGGAGAGGACCTTTTCATTTGAGCATTAGCGTTATTTTGTATTGGTGTGTGTGAGCTTGTTCTTGTGAATCTGTGATAGCACCGTTTATTCTGTGAGCTGGAAACAGAAGGAAAAAACATACCTTTGGGTACCCATAGCCAATAACTGGAAGAAAATGATGTGAATTTCATGTAAATGACCAGAGGAGAGATGGATAAGATGATAATTTCTCAAATAGACATTTTCCTTTTTTTCTGTGTGCTTCATGGTGGAGTTGTCATCTGGTCCTGGTATTACAGGATGTGGTTGATGAAGGTTTCCAATATGGTTTCAAGCCAAAACCAGGAAAGAGTCTAGCTTCAACCTCCTGTCCGTTTCCACTCTGTCAGCATTAGACATGGTCACTGTTCAAGTTTCAAGACATCCATTCTTAACTACAGAGAAGAGTTACTCCCCTGGCAACTTAATCTATGGAAAACATGCACGGATAGCATATGTTTGATTGTCCCCTTTCCCTTTCAGTATATGTATTATTAATATTATTATTATTATTAGTTCATCAGTTTGCTGGTCTCTGCAGTCAGCAGAATCAAATGGGCAATATTTGTCCTGGGAGACCTGTGCCGCACCCAGGTCCCCGAGTAAAAATGTGCCTATGGCTGTGGTTGGCACCTTCGGGTGGTAGCTCTTCTACTGTACTGAGACAAGCCTTTCTTCTGTCACTGCAGAATTTGGCCATGAGCAGTCTTCCCAAGCATGGCCCAGGAGCAGCTCAGAGAGGGTGGATTGAGGATGTGTGCATCCAGGGAACGGGCATTGAAAAGCCAGGGTTGTGCCCGGAGCACTGCAGAGATGGCTTTGGAGAAAGCAAAGCAGTGACCCGGTGACCAGGCACGTTACTCATGAGCAAGGTATTCCCAGTCTTCCCGCTAAGCCCAATCCAAGCCTTCCCCAGCTGTGCTACTGTCATTTGCAAAGCGAGGAAATACTACTACTGGTAATAAAACTACACATGCAAGATGTCAGATGAGAAATAGGTTTATATTTACCTTCCTGCGATGTGGGGTTGGTGCTTGAAGATAAATATGCTGTTTCTAGTTTCTTAAATAGCCCAAACCCCTGGGTGCAAAAAAGCAGGATTCTTTTTACTCATGAGCATCCTATGCAGGCAATAGACTTCCCTTACTGTCGCTGCCCGCAGGGAGGAGAATATAGCCCACTGCAACTGAGCTTCTGGTCTCTCAGCCGAGACCTTGGGGCGGGGGGAGCCCAGTCAGCCTGCTGCCGGGAACTCCTGGCTTGCTGCAGTGCGTGGAGCCTCTTGCCTTTCCCTGGGGAGGCACCCCTGCGCCCTAGCTTCCTTCCCCAGGCCTTTTCTGGCCCCACATGCTCCTCTTTTTCTTAGACCTGTTCTCACAGAAACATGCACGCCCCTTTCTCTCCACCACCTCACCGATTTCTGAAATCCAACCTCCCAGACTTCAAAGGAAGATAGATATTCTTGAGATAATGAAAAGTGATATCTTTGCATATGAAAGGAAAAAAGGTTGCGGTATATATGACTTTTAACTGTATTAGGGATGTATGAACCAGTTGAAAAACAAGGTTTTATTTAATGTAGAGATGAATGCAAATCAGAACCAATGATTTCTTGGTCTACTTAGTTAAAACCAGTTCATACATCCCTTAGGCTTTTTTTTTTTTTATTATTATTACAGTTGTTATTGTTATTTTTGTTATTATTATTTGGGGTTTCTTGTGTATTTTTCTTTGCGACTCTCCACACTAAACTCGCAATATTGTGGGGAGAAGCTGTGACTAAACTCTACGCTGCGTTGAGATGTAGCAGTAATCAGCTCCCAGCGATGTGTGTAGCCGGGGCTGCCGCTCGCAATAATCACTATTGATTTAAAGCTTTACTTAGCCTTGATCTGTACCCTCATAGTCAATAAGGTCTTGCCACATTAGTGAGGTGGAGAAACGTATTATTTGTTTGTTGTTTTTGCCCGCCCACCACCCCCCAATATTAAACTGTGAAATGTGTGATTTGTTTAAACTCTGGGTGAATCATAGCTTAGTTTGCATGTCCAGCTAATTTGTTTCTATACATTTTGTTTGATTCTCTTTCTCCTTCTCTCAGGGCTTTTACAAAAAAAATATATATATATGGATCTTCTGAAAAGTTTTTTGAGGTGCAAGTTTTTTCTCTTGTTTTTTTTTTTTTTTTTTTTTTTTCTCATTGATTAATGGACATGATGCTGAGATTCAATCACTACATGAAACACCTGTCTGTGAAAACAAAAGAAAACCCGGAGGGCTGTTTTCCAAGCATCGCTGGGGAAGCTACGTAACAGGCGGATGCCAGTTTCAGAAAGATTCACCGTACGTTCTGACCCTCTGTTCGTCTCTTTCCTCTCCTCTTTCTTCAGAAGGAAATTGATCCTAGTGATTTCAGCCCATGCATTAAACAGGAAACAATAATTTGTAGAATTCATATTTTTCTAAAGGGAACTTAAAAACTGCTGCTACATGTTATGTACAAAACTGGTTTATGCCACATGAACAGAGAATCACAAGTTTGGTTTTGGTACTTTTTGTTCCTCTTTATATTCAGTTGTATAGAACTTCCAAATTCAGAATGAGAAGACAGCTGTTCTGTATCAAACCATCTAAGCAATAAATGTTATATTTTAAAAGCGGCAGATTGCCGGTCACGTGGCCATCCTGTGATTTGTTGTGATCCCATCCTCAAACCCACAGCCCATTTGGGGCAAGTCACGGGTGTGCAGTGCTGTTTCGGGAGTCACAGGTGCACGGGAAAGCTCTGTCACCCAGGCAGCATTTTTAAAAAATGCTGGAGGCGGGGGCAGTGGCTCTGGCCTATAATCCCAGCACTTTGGGAGACCAAGACAGGAAAATCACTTGAAACCAGAAGTTCAAGACTAGCCTGGGCAAAATAGTGAGGCCCCCATCTCTACCAAAAAATTTTAAAAACTAGATGGGCATGGTGGCACACGCCTGTAGTCCCAGCTACGTGGGAGGCTGAGGCAGGAGGATCACTTGAGCTTGGGGTTGCAGTGAGCTATGATTGCGCCTCTGCACTCCAACCTGGGGGACACAGCAAGACCCTGCTGTACATAAAAGCAACTGGCTGCAGTTGTGAGGGCTGCTTTGAGAGGCTGTGGAAAGTTAAGTGCATAGCCACTGTCAGAACTTCAGAATGGAGACCTCGCGTTGGGTGCACAGGGCCAGCAGGCTGGACCCAACGGGGCACCGCAGTGCAGGCCACTCTGTCATTGGCTAAAGCCAGCATTTTTGTTTCCTGTGCAATAATGCCTAAGAGGTCCACCTTGCCTCTTCCTCTTCCACCAACCCGGTTGTAAGTGATTGAGTCAGCACCAAGTGGAGGGAGAACAAAATCTGTTGGTGTGACCAGATATTGGTGAGATGGGAGGGGACAGCAACCCCAGGGCTGGGGATGGTGCAGGTCAAAACCCACATTTGAGTAAAACAGCAATTGGCAGAGCTCCAACTCCTATAACTGGGGAGTTGCTCTCAAAAACCAACACTGGGCTGGGCACAGGCTCACACCTGTAATCCCAGCACTTTGGGAGGCTGAGACAGGAGAATCACTTGCAGTCACAAATTTCAGACCAGCTGACCAACATGGTGAAACCCTGTCTCTACTAAAACTACATAAAAAATTTGAGTGTGGGCCGGGTGTGGTGGCTCACGCCTGTTATCCCAGCACTTTGGGAGACCGAGGCAGGCGGATCACAAGGTCAGGAGTTCAAGACCAGCCTGACCAACATGGTGAAACTCTGCCTCTACTAAAAAAAAAAAAAAAAAAATACAAAAATTAGCTGTGTATGGTGGCACATTCCTGTAATCCCAGCTACTGGGGAGGTTGAGGCAGAAGAATTGCTTGAACTCAGACCCAGAAGGTGGAGGTTGCAGTGAGCCAAGATTGCGCCACTGCACTCCAGCCTGGGGTACAGAGTGAGACTCTATCTAAAAAAATAAAAAAAAAAAACAATAAAAATTTGGGTGTGGTAGTGTGTGCCTGTAATCCCAGCTACTCAGGAGGCTGAGGCATAAGAATCACTTGAACCCAGGAGGCAGAGGTTTCAATGAGCCAAGATCACGCTTCCGCACTCCAGCCTGGGCAACAGAGTGAGACTCTGTCTCAAAAAAAAAAGTACTGAAAGAAGTTAGTTTTGTGGGTAATGCTAAAATGCATTGAATGCACTGTACCACAGCTGCTAAGTGCCAGCTCACTGTAGGACCAGAGCTGTGGCTGTGGTCCTTAAACTTTTTCAGGCCCCTATGTTGAAATACGGAGAATTTAACACATATTTATATGTGGGAGCTTGGGGGATCTGCATGCCTGCGTGGGCAGTGGCAGGTGGAAATGGGTGAGTGGATCTCAAACCTCAGGTCCTGCAGCCTGAAGACATAGCCAACCATCTGCCCCTGTGTTAGAGACGCAGGGTAGAAAAGTGGCCACGAACTATGTCGCTGGGACAAGCTGGCTGGCGTGAAAATCCCAGCTCTGCTTCTTGGGGCTGGTGAATGGACTTGTGCATCAATTTCCTCATCCCTAGGAAGGGGACAGCGTTAGTACCTGCTTCATGGGCATTGTTGTGTGGATTCCATGAGTTAATTACATAAGGTGCATGTCAGGGCTCTCATTATTGTTTCTACAGAGTCTTCTCATAGGAATGCTTCGTTGGTTGCCTGATGAGGTAGTTGGCAGAATTTCCACCACACAAATTCATGGCCCAATGTAGGGAACAGCCAGAGGAGGGCCTTGTGGGAGATCACCAAGATGCAGGCACTGTCCTCGAACCCCAGGGAGTCCTGCCACCTTCTCCTACCTGGCCTCCTCCGGTTCTGTAATTCCACTACCTTCCCGCTCAGGCTGTGGCCTCCGCATGGCCCCAGGACTCTGCCTTGGCCTTGGTGCTTATCCAACATCCCCACCCTGCACCAGAGCCTCCTCCACTGGAGGAGGGCATGGGGCAAGGGATAGGGGAGCTGGCGCCACAGACCTAGCACCTAGGATGAGGCCTAGCCCCTTGCTACCTTGCTGCTCAGAGTGTGGTCTGAAGACCCAAAGCATCAGCATACCTGGGAGCTTGTTAGAAATGGCAGCCTCAGGTTGACCTGGTGCAGTGGTGCACGCCCGTAGTCCCAGCACTTTGGGAGGTTGAGGCAAGAGAATCGCTCGAGACTAGGAGTTCAAGGCTGCGGTAAGCTATGATTGCACTCCAGCCTGATTGATAGAGCAAGATCACATCTTTACAAAAATAATTTAAAATAAAAAAATAAATAAATAAAATAAACGAGAACCTCTGGCCCACCCAGACCTGCTGAGTCAGAATCCGCATTTGAACAAGAGCCACAAGGCCGGGCGCGGTGGCTCACGCCTATAATCCCAGCACTTTGGGAGGCCGAGGCGGGTGGATCACGAGGTCAAGAGATCGAGACCATCCTGGTCAACATGGTGAAACCCCGTCTCTACTAAAAATACAAAACATTAGCTGGGCATGGTGGCACGTGCCTGTAATCCCAGCTACTCAGGAGGCTGAGGCAGGAGAATTGCCTGAACCCAGGAGGCGGAGGTTGCGGTGAGCCGAGATCGTGCCATTGCACTCCAGCCTGGGTAACAAGAGCAAAACTCCGTCTCAAAAAAAAAAAAAAAAAAGAGCCACAGTGGATGTGTGCGCACATTAAAGTTTGAGAAGCTCCAGTCTAGACCCCAAAGCTTGGTTCAGAATAAGGTGGACCCAGCAGCCGGCTGCAGAGGTGGCTGTGGATTCTCCTTGCCGAAGACAGCCTCCATCTCAGAAGGAGCGAGCAGAGCCCAGATACGGCTTTAGAGTGTGCTGATCCTGGACCTCCAGAGGCTCCTTCCACAGTCCCAACTCCAGCCCCAGCACAGGCCCAGCCGCTGCCTAAACCCGAGTGCCCCGGAAGTCTTGTCTGGGTTTCTGCTTTTTTGCTATCCTCATAGATTCCAAAGGCTACTTTGAAAGGGCCAAGGAGCGAGTGGCCACTGGCCAACAGCACCAGCTGCCTGCTTGCCTGTCCTTGTGCCAAGCCTTGGGCCTGGGGTGTTCGAGCCTCTCCCCTTCATAACCACCTCCCTGAGGAGGCCAGGATCGAGGGAGGATGACTGAGCTTATTTTAAGCTTGTAATTGAAGGTTGCTCTTTAACAACAAGAGTCCCCTCCAATTCTAGGCTGCCGGAGTCAGTGTCCTAAATAAGAAACAAGCGGTCACTTCTTTCCCATTTTACTTTTAGGGGAAGGAAGCCACAGCCCAATGGGAAGTGACATCCCTGCCCCTTGCTGTTTGCCACCTCAAGCCTCGCCTGGCTGTCAGGGCCGGAATTAATGTCCCCACGGTGGCGTCTGCTTCCCAGGCTGTGGGGCCAGCAAGGGGCTCAGCTGCTCCCCAGCCCCGCCTTCCTCCACGGATCTGATATGACTCTTTTATGGGAATTTACATAAAAGTAACGCCTTGCTCAGTGTGGAAAATTTAGGAGCTGCGGGAAAAGACAAAGAAAAGGAGTCATCTTGCTTCCCAAACACCGTTTCAACTCGGTGAGTGTTGCTGCTTTCGTTGGCCTCACTTTTCCCTTCCTCATTCTCACGTGCGTTTGTACAGGATTTTGCACACTGCAGTGTTTTCCTGCGGTTTTTGTTTCTTGTCTTCACCCAAGTTCAGTGAGCTGTGAAGAAAAAAATCCTTATTCCTTCAGAGCAGGGACGAGCATTGAAATAATTTGCCCAGGTCAGCTGGCTATTGAGTGCTCTTGTTGGGATGAAATTCTCCACCAGAAAAATCCTAAAACAGAAGCCCCCAAGCATGGGTGGTGTGTGTCCTCCACTGAAAGGGGAGTTACTGAAAACTAGGAATGCGTGGCCCCTAGGAAACAAGGAACTGATTCGATTTGGCACATATATATTTGGCACACATATTCCCAGGGTCACTCAGTAAATTCCCAACTGTAACAGTTCTCTTTTGCTGCATGACAAAGAACACCAAAACTTTGGGTCAGGATTCGGTTGGTTGGGCAGGGCTCTGCAGGGATGGCTCATCTGTGATCCGTGAGACATTAGCTGGGGCAGAGCCTCCAAGACCATTTTTTCTCATCCATATCAGGTGCCTCTGTGTGGACAACCCACCCACTCACCTCCCCACTAAAAGAGAATTATCTGTGTTGCTTGTTAAAATTTGCATTTCAGGCTGGTTGCAGTGGCTTACACTTTGTGATCCCAGCACTTTGGGAGGCCAATGTAGGTGGATCACCTGAGGTCAGGAGTTCAAGACCAGCCTGGCCAACATTGTGAAACTCCGTCTCTACTAAAAATACAAAAATTAAGCGGGCATGGTGGCAGGCATCAGTAATCCCAGCTACTTGGGAGGCTGAGGCAAGAGAATTGCTTAAACTTGGGAGGCAGAGGTTACTGTGAGCTGAGATGGCATCACTGCACTCCAGCCTGGGTGACAAGAGTGAGACTCCATCTCAAAAAAAAAATTGCATTTCAGATCTACTGATTCAGGGTCTTAGGAGGGTGGGACTCAGCCATATACATTTTTAGCAAATCCTAGAGAATTTGCAAAAGCCCAGAGAAGCTTGCAAACCAGGGCTCTCTGTTAAAGACTTTCAGATTCCTGCCCCTCAGTTGTACCTCTAGTTGCCCCTCAAGCTAACACCAAGACAAATTGTTTGCAATGGAGCCTTTGTTTGGTCTGGGGTAACTCTCTGATATCTAGGACATGTACCAGAACCTTCCTTCAAGCCTCCTGTCTGGCCTCTTTCCCTGCTTTTGCAGCCATTCCCCTACCTATATCAGCACAGGTGCTCCCACCCAACTTTGGGAACTACTTACCCCCAGAAGGGAACTTCTAAGAACCTGTGGCTGGGCTCGACATTAGCACCAAATCTAGGAGCAGGTGCCTCCACCGGGCTCACCTCCCTGGAGCTTTGGGTCCTTGGTCTCCTGATACACACTTGTTCCTCAGCCAGGGCTGGCTCATAATGGTGGGATCCATATGGATAAATGAAAATGTGGAGCCCTGCTCTGTCGCCCAGGCTGGAGTGCAGTGGCATGATTTCAGCTCACAGCAACCTCTGCCTCCTGGGTTCAAGCAATTCTCATGCCTCAGCCTCCAAAGTAGCTGGGACTACAGGTGCACGCCACCACACTTGGGTAATTTTCTATGTAGTTTTAGTAGAGACGAGGTTGACCATGTTGCTCAGGCTGGTCTTGAGCTTCTGGCCGAGTGATCTGCCCATCTTGGTCTCCCAAAGTGCTGGGGTTACAGATGTGAGCCACCACACCTGTCCTGGTTTTGTTTTTGTTGTTTGTTTGTTTGAGACGGAGTTTCGCTCTTGTTACCCAAGGTGGAGTACAATGGCGCGATCTCGGCTCACCGCAACCTCCGCCTCCTGGGCTCAAGCAATTCTCCTGCCTCAACCTCCTGAGTAGCTAGGACTACAGGCACACACCACCATGCCCAGCTAATTTTTGTATTTTTAGTAGAGACGGGGTTTCACCGTGTTGACCAGGATGGTCTCGATCTCTTGACCTCGTGATCCACCCGCCTCGGCCTCCCAAAGTGCTGGGATTATAGGTGTGAGCCACCGCGCCCGGCCCCTGGTTTTGTTTTTTTAAGAGACAAGGTCTCACTCAGTTGCCTAGACTGGAGTGCAGCAACACAATCTCAGCTCACTGCAGCCTCAGTCCCTTAGGCTCAAGTGATACTCCTGCCTCAGCTTCCCAAGTAGCTGGGACCAAGGTGCACACCACCACGCCCGGCTAAATTATTTTGTATTTTTTGTGGGATGGGGTTTCACCATGTTGCTCAGGCTGGTCTCAAACTCCTGGGCTCAAGCAATCCTTCTACCTCGGCCTTCCAAGTGCTGGGATTACAGCGTGAGCCACTGTGCCCTGCCAATGGGCTCTCCAAGCCCACATTACCTTAGGCATAGGGATACTTATACGCAGGTGCTCACAGATGCCTGAGGTCTTACATCCACCCGACCCTCTCTACCTCCACACCCAGGTCTCCACCAGGGACCAAGGGGGTCGTGTGGCCAAGAACGCAAGAAGGGTCTGGGGCTCTCCCTGCTGCGGCTCAATTCCCAGGCCAGCGCGTCTGATTGGCCTCGCCTGGGCCAGTGGGTGGGGATTTGGATCTTTCCAGATAAGGGAAGATCGCGGTTGAAAGCGTCCGCAGCTCCAGAGGGGTCGATCCCCCATCCCCCGACTGGGAAAGGGGAGGGGCACGTGAGCGCCACATGGCAGCGCTGAGGCTTGAGTGCTGGAACAGCCCCCAGCGAAGAAAGTCCAAAGGGCAGCTCTTGTCGCCGAAGACAGGCCTTGGGTTTGTTGTGCGGGCCCCACTCCCAGCCCTACCTCAGGTAGGAAAGGGAGGAGGCTGCCGGACCAGCTGGACCCGGTTTCCGCAGGGGCAGAACGAGCTGCAGTCCTTGCCTTCCGCCTGTGGAACCCCTCAAGCAGCAGGGAACCACACATTCTCCTGCCCCTGGAAAAAGTTGACCTGCTTCACAGTGAAGCCTGAGAGGTGAGGAGAGGGCGGTGGGGGGATTTGGATGGGAGCTGCAGACGCCTGTCTTCTTCCCAGCACCCACCTAGGGACGAGGACGCTAGGACAGCTGAAGGTGGCACACATCTGGTCAGTGTTCCTCAAGCACCTCTTTATCCATGTGCCTCCCTGCCCCACACCTCCAATGGCCTCTAAGGCTTGGGGAAGGACGTCCAAACTCCGCTTCCCAAACAGGCCCAAGCCCACCCTGACTCCCAGTTGACCACGGCCTTGGATGACCGGCCCACCGACGGTCCCGCTTTGCAGCCTCGCCCTGTGGTGACCACGTCCACAGAGCGTCTATTTAGTCTACGCCTTTTTTTTTTTTTTTTTGAAATGGAGATTTTTTTTCCTGTTGCCTAGGCTGGGGTACAATGGCACGATCTCGGCTCACTGCAACCTCTGCTTCATGGGTTCAAGTGATTCTCCTGCCTCAGCCTCCTGACTAGCTGGTATTGCAGGCACTTGCAACCATGCCTGGCTAATATTTTTGTATTCTTAGTAGAGACAGGGTTTTACCATGTTGGCCAGGCTGGTCTTGAACTCTTGACCTCAGGTGATCCACCACCCTTGGCCTCCCAAAGTGCTAAGCGTGAGCCACCACGACCGGCCCAGTCTGTGTCTTTCACAGACTGTATCAGAGCTCCGACTCTCAGACCCTGCACAGTTTCAGTGTGTCCTGAGCAGTGAGTGGGAGCACCAGGCTTTGGCCTCACACTCAGAGGTCCGGGCAGGGACTGATGTTTTTGCCCAGACCAAGCTGATCCGAAAGCTTCCAGTTAACGACTTCCCCCTGGGCGTAGTTTTAGGTTTGCCCTTCCCAGGTGCTTCTCATGGAGGTGGGAGAGTTCAGATCCCTGGTAATGATGATTGCCTTCCCGGAAGGCCAATTTAGTCAGCATCTCTGGAGTGGGGCTACGTGCCACACGAGTTTTTAAGGCTCCCAAGAACTTTTTCTTTTTTTTTTTAAACGGAGTTCCTCTCGTCGCCCAGACTGGAGCGCAATGGTGCAATCATGGCTCACTGCAACCTCCGCCTCTCAGGTTCAAGCGATTCTCCAGCCTCAGCCTCCCAAGTAGCTGAGATGTTTATCTCCCACACCCAGCCACATGTTTATCTGAAGATGAAGTTAACTGGATCATGAGGTAAGGAAGGGCGGCTTAAACTCAGATGGTATCTCTTAAATAGTATGCAAAGCCCTTATCCACAGATAGCCAAGTCTGTAGGAAATACTGCCTGTCATACGATGAACTGTGACTTTCCAAAATCCATATGGTAAAGTCCCCGTGACCTCAGAATGTGACCGTATCTGAGATAGGACCCTTAAAAAGGTAATTCCATTTCAACAAGGCCATTAGGGTGGGTCCTAATTCCATCTGTCAGTGTCCTTATAAGAGAAGCTTGGCACACAGACACGGAGGGAAGCCCATGTGAGGACTTGGGCAAGAAAAGACGGTTCAAGCCCAGGAGAGGCTCGGGGACACCAACCCTGTCAACCTTCCTCTTGAGCTGCCAGCCCCCGGACTGCAAGGAAATCCGTCTCTACTTTGGAAGTCCCCCGGGACGGAGGGCTTTGTTGCGGCATCCAGCCCTGACTAGGGCGCTGCCCTGGTGGTCTTTCTGCATGTCCCTGATGTGGCTGATAGACAGGCAGATGACAAGGGGGCTTCTTCACTATGGAGTCTCACGAGATGCTGTGGGCACAGCACACAGGACGCTCCATCAGCATTAGGGGCTGGCACAACCAGCGCAATGACAACACTTCTTTTTTATTTTTGAGACAGTCTCACTCTCTTGCCCACGCTGGAGTGCAGTGGTTCGATCTTGGCTCACTGCAACCTCCGCCTCCCGGGTTCAAGAAATTCTCCTGCCTCAGCCTCCCGAGTAGCTGGGACTACAGGTGCCCGCCACCACACCTGGCTCATTTTTGTATTTTTAGTAGAGATGGAGGTTTCACCATATTGGCCAGGCTGGTTTCAAACTCCTGACCTCAGGTGATCCTCCTGCCTCAGCTTCCCAAAGTGCTGGGATTACAGACTTGAGCCACTGCACCTGGCCAAAAACCCTTCTCTTAATGCTCACAGGAGAACGTAAAACCAAAGGTCCAAGGTCCAGGGCCTGTGCCGGGCAAGTTGTAAATCAAATCCACAGATCTTCACGGGACTCCTACAATACCACACTGGGTGTGGAAAGTGCTGGCTCGTCGTCACTTTTTTTTTTTTTTTTTTTTTTTTTGGAGACCGTCTTGCTCTGTTGCCCAGGCTGAAGTGCAGTGGCAAAATCTCAGCTCTCTGCAACCTCCGCCTCTTGGGTTCAAGTGATTCTTGTGCCTCAAGCCTCCCAAGTAGCTGGGATTACAGGCACCCGCCATCATGCCCTGCTAATTTTTATATTTTTAGTAGAGATGGGTGTTTTCACCATGGTGGCCAGGCTGGTCTTGAACTCCTGACCTCAAGTCATCTGCCTGGCTCGGCCTCCCAAAGTGTTGGGATAACAGGCTTGAGCCACTGCACTCAGCAAGGGCCTCACATTTCATTAAAATGTCTTTATAGAATTTAAAGAAACAAAAAAAGTTATGGGTTTTTGTTTTGGGAAACTCAGGAAATTCTTCTGTCCTAGAACTAGACAGTGTGTCTTGAACTCTCTTTGATTGGGAATATTTATTCATTTAAAGGGGGTTTCTCAACTTTGGGTACCTATCTGTAAGATGGATGCTACCAGTTTATCTGTCCAATTTAAATGCAAAAGGCCTATGAAAGAGGGTGTGAGGGCAGAGAGAACAAGGTGGCACAGTCCTTCTCTCCCACCACACCGAGCTGTGTGGCCTTGCTCAGAGGATTGGTATTGTTTTGGCAGTGGTGAGGGGCTGGACAGAGGAGCTCTTGATGCTCTTTCCAATACCCCTGTTCCTCTGATCAAATCATAGGGTTGCCGGATGTGTGGGCGATCTGGCTGCAGCATCTGTCACCCCACTGATGGCCAGGGTTGGTTCAGCGGATCTGGCTGGCTAGGCAGGTGTCCCTTTCCTCCCTCACTGTTCCATGTGCGTCCCGCTCAAAGCTGCACCCTCGGTTGAAGAGGACGACCATTCCCGATAGAAGAGGACAGGCCTTTGGTCAAGGGTACATGAGTAGCAGAGGTCTTCTGCTAGAACCTCCAAACAAGCTCTCAGATGATAGGGTCCCAAGTTCCCACACCCTGGACTCCTCTGTCAAGAACCAGACCATCTTTGGGAACTGTGCCCCTTATCAATTTAGTGCCACGCAGCTCCAAGTTCATCCTCCATTACCTGCTTTGAGAAAATGGATCTGGCCCCTTTCGACATGTTTCCTTTTGTGCCGACATGGTGTTAGGTTTGTCAAAGGGAGCAGTGGTAGATGGACAGGTTTTCCTTCCTGCCCTGTGTGCCCACTTGGCTGACTCCTGCCATGCTCATGGACCCTCCAGCACCAGGCCTCTGCAGTGTGTGGTGGTTCGCTGCACCCAGCAGCCAGCAGCTTCAAGCCGTTTGTGGCTGACTTCCTCCAGGAAGGCACTTCCCGCACAGGAATAGCTTAACCCTGGCCCCCGAGAGCAGATATCCGGCAAGTCCCACTGCAGCAGCATCAGCGGCTTCTCAGCCCTTTGGCGAGCCTGGGCAGTGCTCTCTCAAATGAGGGCTCAGGATTGGGTAAAGGAGTAGTTGAATGGGAGGCTGTTCCTTATAGTTGCTCTTCCTAGATTATTGGCGTTTACTTCTTTTTTTTTTTTTTTGAGATGGAGTCTGGCTGTCACCCAGGCTGGAGTGCAATGGTGCAATCTTGACTCACTGCAGCCTCCACCTCCCGGGTTCCAGCAATTCTCCTGCCTCAGCCTCCCAAGTAGCTGGGATTACAGACATTCACCCCTGCGCCCTGCTAATTTTTGTATTTTTAGTAGAGACAGGGTTTCACCATTTTAGCCAGGCTGGTCTCGAACTCCTGATCTACCCGCCTTGGCCTCCCCAAGTGCTGGGATTATAGGCATGAGCCCAGTTTGGAGTTTACTTCTTACTAGCCAACCCCTCACTATTCTAAACCTGTTACAGTTATGTCAAAATTCCCCCATTCAAATTAATATGTAGTGTCCTCTCTTGATCGGTACAGAATTGGTACCATGAGCAGCCCCAGCCATAGACCTGCAAAGATGGGATTTGGAAGCTGATTTGGTTGTGCCTTTGGGCTTGAGCACAATGCTGAGCTCCTTGCTGGTGGGACACTGGGTTCCTACTGGGAACAGACTTGTCATTTCCAGGGGCCTTCCAATCCTGTGTAGATGGCTGATAAATGATCACCCCTTGATCCAGGACGTGACCAAGCCCCAAGGGTGATGGCAGCACAGCCTTCCAAGGGACATCTGGGGTCTCCACCTGTGACCTTGGAAACACCAGAATCATTTCTGGGTGCTGGAATCAAGGCACTGCATGGATGCCTAGAAACGCTCCTGAGTGGCCTCAGAGCCACAGGTCACTTAGGAGATGGCATCACTGAGCAAGAGACCCCTGGTGGGGACCAGGCTCACCCATCTTCAGATCAGGGCACTGGGCATCTGTCACATGTCCAGAATACCATACCACTGTCGTAGGTGGCTTGAAACCTAGGATGGGCACACAGAAGAGAAAGTGCTGACATGGTGTTCGGGAGCGCATCTGGTCAAATCCAAGTGCTTCAAATGTTGCGACTGTCCTGGCACCTCAGTCTCAGGAGGGCCAATGAGAGCTTCCCTCAGCCTGGCTGATTCCATCTCGCTCCAATCCATCTCTTTCTCAGAGGCCCCTGTACCAGCATCACCCATCAGGGAACTGATCAGCAAAGCAATTCTGGGCCCTATTCCAGGCCGACTGACTCAAAATTTTGGGGGTGAAGCCCAGCAGTCTGCGTGTGGACAAGTCCTCCAGGCAACTGGGCTGTGTGGTGAAGCAAGTACCTACCTGCCAGGGGCGAATCCTGGCAGGCCAGGCCTGCAAATCACTGAATGCCCCCACCCCACTGGCTGACCCAGGTGCAGCACCCACCCCAACACAGTGTCAATCTTTGAATTCACTTGTAGAGCTTGTTCTGAAATGCAGGTTCCTGGGCCGGCTCCTGAGATTCTGCTGGAATAGGTATGTGGTGTGTTCTGGGTGGCTCACAGGCTGTGTGAAGCCTCTCTCCACCTGTGACTGTGTGCCTCTCTCCACCTGTGACTGCGTGTGCCTCTCTCCACCTGTGACTGCGTGTGCCTCTCTCCACCTGTGACTG
>NW_022437010.1:4172328-4189403 GCF_009761245.1 Sapajus apella | reverse complement strand
CTCTCTCCACCTGTGACTGTGTGCCTCTCTCCACCTGTGACTGTGTGTGGCTCTGTCAGGTGGCAGGTGAGCCCTGCGTCTCCGCCTCCTCCTGTCCTCTCCTTAGATGCAGTTCGCCTCTGCTCCTGCTGCTTCCCTGGTCCCGTGTCCTGTGTCCTTTTATTTTTTTTGAGACAGAGTCTTGCTCTGTCACCCAGGCTGGAGTGCAGGGGCGCGATCTTGGCTCACTGCAACCTCCACCTCCTGGGTTCAAGCAATTCTCCTGTCTCAGCCTTCTGAGTAGCTGAGACTACAGGCGTGTGCCACCATGCCCAGCTAATTTTTGTATTTTTAGTAGAGGCGGCATTTCACTATGTTGGCCAGGCTGGTCTCAATCTCTTGACTTTGTGATCTGCCTGCCTCAGCCTCCCAAAATGCTGGGATTACAGGCGTGAGCCACCGCGCCCAGCCCCCTGTGGCCTTACCTTCACCTCTTTCCAAAATCCCCACTCCCATTCTCAAAGGCTCAGCTCAGAGATCCCCGCTCCTGAAACCTTTCATGCTCCTTCTCACTGCCACCTGCAACCCCCTAATGTGTTCTTGCTGCAAGTCCATAATATTAGTTATGGGCCCAGCTAGTGAAGACAGGCAGGTGCTGTCTTATTCAGCTGTGAATGCCCAGGGCCTGACACTAAGCAAGAGATGCATACTTATTTGTAGGCTTTTCAATTCAATTTATTTTACTCTAATTCAATTCAGGGCAATTCAACTCCATTCACATCAGCACAAGGACAGAGGGCCCCGGAGCCCACAATGGGCACCAGCACACAGACAGTGGCCTCAGGCAGCCCGGCTGGAAGGAGCCCGTTGGTCTTGCAGGCGTAACTCATGTTGCAGGCATAATTCGTGTGCACATGCGGCACTGCTCGGCCTGGGCACCAAACTCTCCCTGTGCCTCAGGTCCCTCCAGATGTCCCCCCCCCCGCCACCCCTCCTGAGGACGCTCATCTTTGAAAATGTCCTGAGACGGAACTGGAAGCTCTAAGGTATGCGCTGAACCATCACATGGCAGGGGCTGGCAGGCTTCACACAGAGTCCCCTGTTTCCTGGCCTCAGTCACCATCAGTGTAGTGGGCGGGGGCAGCTGACCCAAGGGGCCTACTGCATGGGTCGCATGATTCAGCCAGTCCTCACTGGCGGGACCTGCATCCCCATCCTACTGGCTGGCAGAGTAGGACTGGTTTCCTGGGAAATCCCCACCCAGAAACAGCACACGACAGCTGTTACTCATCAGCCACAAAGGCCTAGTGACACAGCCATGCCCAGTGGTGACTTCCCAGAGCCATCTGGTGGAGGACCCAGTTGAGTGGGCTGCTGCTGTCCTGTTTCCCAAATTGCAAAACGGTGCAGAAAAGATGGCTGGGTCTCCAGCAATGGCTGTTCCGGGGGAGGTCCTGGAGCAGCCACGGTGGAAGTGCAGGCCTTGCACCTGGAGACCACGAGGCGCCCAAGTGCAGAGCGGTCAGATGCCGTCAGTGCGTCTCCCTCCTCCTGCGCCTGAAAGAGCAAAGGGAGACAGTGACCTCCTGAGAGGCTTCTGGACACCCCGCCAGGCACTTCCCTACTGGTGCCTGAAGCATGTGGCTGGAGAGAGGCAGCAGGGCGGAGGGCCCAGGACTCTCTGCTGCTCTGTCCCGGCCAAATAGTTCCCACGATCAAAGACCCAGAGACTCTCCCCTCACACCCACGCATCCTCCCATGAAGAAACATGGAACAATCTAGGATGGGGTTAAAAGTTTCTAAAACTGGTACATTCTGTGATTCCCCAGAGGAAGGATAAATACCGTGCTTTTTTCTTGGGATTTGATCAGACTTTCATGCTTTCAGTGAGAATCTGGTATAAAAAGAACCCCCAACATTTAGCCATGCTTCACGAGTAAAGCAGTTGAAAACCACAAACAAAAACCCATCTGGAGAGATTGGGAGGTTTCTGCTTTGCAACTGAATCAGCTCCCAGATCTCGCTCATTCTTTCATTCACTCAACACACCTTTATTTATTTTTTAAAGACGGGGTTTCACCATGTTGGTCAGGCTGGTCTTGAACTCCCGACCTCAGGTGATCCACCCACCTTGGCCTCCAAAGTGCTTGGATTACAGGTGTGAGCCACCACGCCCGGCCTCAACACACCTTTATCAAGCACCTACTATGTGCCAGGCCCATCGGAGCTGGGACACCATTGTGAGCAAGATGTGGTCCCATGAGCCTGGCAGTGGAGCAGGGGAAGAGACACGTGCCACGATGGCTTGGTTAGTGTAGCTGAAGCTCTGTACCCAGAACTCAGGTGAGGGACCAGACACCTCCCCTAACTGTGGGTGCCTGGAGGGCTCTACGCAAGCTTTCTTAGGAGAGGGGTCATGAATAGGAGGTTGCAAAAAATAAGACCCCCGTTCCCAAGTCATCAGTATCCACATCATCAATAACAGGCCAAGCTAGCAGCAACCATGTAGCCCTCGAGATGCTGAGCTGGGAAGGCCAGAGCGCTGCTCAGGGCTATTCCTGCCAGAAAGGCAGAACCTGAATCTAATCTGGAAGAAGCATCACACAAACTCTAACGGGGGTACTCTCTGCAGAACAGCTAGCCTGCACTCTTCACAAATGCCAGGGATGCTGACAGAGAGGCTGTTCCAGAACAAAGGAGGCCAATACATGACAACTAAACGCATTACAGGATCCCAAGCCAGGAAAAAATAGCTGTCAGGAGGATTAGAGACAATGAGTGAAACATGAACACGGCCTGAGGTTTAGAAAACATGACGTAAATGTTAAACGTCCTGATTTTGATAACTGCAGTTTGGTTATGTAAGAAAATGTTTGTTGGAGGTTAAATACCGGTGTATTTGGGGAAAAGGTTACATGGTATGTCTGCAACTTACTCCCAAAGAGCTCAGAAAAAAATACGCATGGTAGGTGTGTGCATTTGTATGTGGTGAAATGCTAAGCACCGTCTGAGTGAAGGGTATAGGGCATTTCTTTGTACTATTTTGTAACTTTTGTGTAAGTTTGAAAGGGGCAGGGTGTCTGGGAGAAAGGGCGGCCTGTGCAGGCGGGAGCTGGCACCAGTGTGGTGTGCACAGGGAATGAGCTGCTGGGCTGGAGTACAAACTCACAGGAGGACCAGTGACAGAGGGGCCAAAGGGTAGGCAGAGGCAAACGGTGGAGGCCTTTGTCCTGATGGCTGTGGGGAACCTTTAGGTTTTCAGCAGGAGAGAGCGACAGGGTCAGAATGCCATTTGATAATGACCACACAAGCAGCTCGGGTGGTGGGCTGGAAGGGGACCAGACTGGCAGCTGGGAGAGTGGGGCAGGGGTCTCGCAGCACTGCAGGCAAAGGCTGGCACCACACCCACATGGGGCAGCACACGGGAACCAAGCTTGCTACATTCCTGAGGCCCAGAGCAGGGCAGGCTGCACAAGATATGAGATGTTAGGAGGCAGGAGGATGGAGGGGGTCTGCAAAAAGGAAGTTTCTTCTGGAAGTGTTGGCACCGAGACAGGAAATACTGCAGAAAAAGTGGTTTAGGGAAGGAACTAAACCTCTCTCCGCTTGCTGGAGATAGGGCATTCCTGGGGCCAGCCTACCCACGTCCATATCCTGGCTGCCTTTCTCACTAGCTGAGTGGCCTCACAATTCTATACCTAGTTTGCTCAGCTCTAAAATGGTGATAATAGAACCTATCTCAAATAGTGAACATGAGCAGGGAGGAATTGTTGAAGTCCTGTTTTTGGAGGGAGAGCTAATGACAATCATTTTCATCTTTTATCTCAAGTCATCACTTGGACCCTTTAATTTACAAAATTCAGTAAAATCTGTAATGTTTCAAGGAGTCAAACATTTATTAGTCAATCATCCTAATAAAGGCAGCGTTTCCTTGAAAACAAAACTGCTGTATGGAAATATATACATATTTGTTTTTGAGACAGTCTCACTCTGTCACCCAGGCTAGAGTGCAGTGGTGCAATCTTGGCTCTCTGCAGCCTCTGCCTCCCGGGTTCAAGTAATTCTTCTGTCTCAGCCTTCTGAGTAGCTGGGATTACAGGCACGTGCCACCACGCCCAGCTAATTTTTTTTTTTTTTTGGAGACAAGAGTCTCCCTCTGTTGCCCAGGCTGGAGTGCAATGGCACAAACTTGGTTCACCGCAGCCTTCGCCTCCCAGGTTCAAGCGATTCTTCTGCCTCAGCCTCCCAAGTAGCTGGGATTACAGGCATGTGCCACCATGCCCGGCTAATTTTTTGTATTTTTAGTAGAAAAGGGGTTTCCCCATGTTGACCAGGATGGTCTTGATCTCGACCTCATGATCCACCCGCCTCAGCCTCCCAAAGTGCTGGGATTACAGGTGCGTGCCACCACACCTGGCTAATTTTTGCATTTTTAGTAGAGATGGGGTTTCACCATGTCTTGAACTCCTGACCTTATGATCCACCCACCTCGCCTCCCAAAGTGCTGGGGTTACTTACAGGTATGAGCCACTGCGCCCAGCCCAGGAATGTATTTTTTAAAAGACCCATGTAGGCTGCAGGATGTTTTAGCTTGGCCTGGATAACATAATTTTTGACAAAGGAAGATGTGATAGCTCTCGTCAAACATATAAAGGGCTGTTATAAGGGAGAGAGGGCAGATTTTTTTTTTTCCCCCTAAGATCTGCAGAGCAGAACCAGGTTATCAACAGGGAAGCGGGTTTGGGTTCAAGAAGGAACTAATATTTGAGCTGTCCAAAGACAGGCCACCTGGCCAGGTAGAGGTGTGCACACAGGCAGTTATAGAAGAGGGTCTGCACTGGGTAAGGAGCTGGACTAGATGACGCTTAATATCCTTTCCAACTTGAGGATTAAGTAGAATATGACAGGCCTCTACCAGAAGTTCGCAGGGAGGAGTGAGTTGCTGATGGTGGTTTTCAGGTGGCTGACAAACATGACTTATGTAATAAGGAAATATGTATTTTTAGTGGTGAAAATTCGAAGCCTACCCTGTGCCAGGCCTTGGGATCAGCTTTTCCTTAACATATGAAACCTTTAAAAAGTCACAACATTTGACATACAGCAAGGGCTTTATCTTCCCAGGATAACTAGTAACTGCAGTACTATTATCCCATTTTACAGATGAAAAGACAGGCTGAGACAAGTGGCTTGCCCAAGGTTATCTAGCCATTGAGCGGGTAAGTTCTGATTCAAACAGCTGCCCATTCCAACAGCCATTCTTTTTAATACATAAAAAACTAACTTTTATAATTTTTTTTGTGGAGATGGGGTCTCACTCTGTTGCCTAGGCTGGTCTCAAAACCCCCTGCCTCAAGATCCTCCTGCCTCGGCCTCCCAAAGTGCTGGGATTACAGGCTAGGATTACTGCTGGAGCCATCGTGCCTCACTTCCAACAGCTATTAACCATCATACTATACTACTGACTGTCCAGCCACTGAAAATATTTGATTTATTCATCCAAAGTCATCCTGTGTGTATATGTGTACGGACAGGACAGAGGTCAGCTTTGTCTGTCCTGAGGGACTGTGCTCTCGGGAGGCGAGCTGCATCTAGACATCACATGTTGAGTGTGGTCAGGCAGCTCTACAGGTGACCTGCGGGCTGGCTCATAGCATTCATCTTCTACCAACACAAACCATTCAAATTAAAATCCAAGATTATTTCACTCATGTCTTAGCAAAAGCAGCATTTTTCATTTTAATTCTGGGGTGAGGGTGGAGCACAGGCTGTTGGGCCCGTTGGAGTAGGTGGTTTGCTTTAGGAGAGAATGATTGGTTCCTAATAATCTTGTCTTCTTCCCAGGCTTCTCCAACTCGTTCAGGCAGTACCAAGGGGCAGACCCGGGAATGGGTTGTTCAGTCACTGCTGTACCATCCATGAGCAGCAGAGGGCAGCAAAACACACTCATCTGACGGACATCAAGGGAGCCTGGGGATAACCAGGTATGCTTTAAAATGTTTTCACGTCATTTGGGGAATTCTTGCAAAGGGGAAACACTCGGATTTAAAATTATGAAACCAAAAAACACAGACACAAGTAACTAATTATTCCCTTATGAGAAACTTAGAATGGGCGTGGTGGTTCACACCTGTAATCCCAGCACTTTAGGAGACTTAGGTGGGAGGATCACTTGAGGCACAGCATGGCGAGACTGTCTCTACTAAAAATACAAACTATTAGCTGGGCGTGGGGGCATGTGCCTGTAATCAGAGCTACTTGGGAGGCTGAGGCACAAGAAATGCTTGAACTTGGGAGGTGAGCTGAGATCATGCCACTGCACTCCACTCCAGCCTGGGCAACAGAGACTGACTCAGTAACACAGAAGTATACTTTTATAAATTCTTTTTTAAAAAATACATACATAAAATTTAAAATACAGATGGGAGGGGGTCTCACTATGTTAACCAGGCTGGTCTCAAAATCTTGGGCTCAAGTGATCCTTCCACCTTGGCCTCCCAAAGTACTGGGATCACAGGCATGAGCCACTGTGCCCAGCCAACTTTTACAAATTTTTTCTTTATCTGGAGATGGAGTCTCACTCTGTCACCCAGGTTGGAGTGCAATGGCACACTCAGCTCACTGCAACCTCTGCCTCCTAAGTTCAAGCAATTCTCCTGCCTCAGCCTCCCGAGCAGCTGGGACTACAGGCATGCACCACCACACCTGGCTAATTTTTGCATTTTTAGTAGAGACGGGGTTTCACCATGTTGGCCAGGCTGGTCTTGAACTCCTGACCTCAGGTGTTCTGCCTGCCTTGGCCTCCCAAAGTGCCGGGATTACAGACATGACTGTGCCCAGCCTACTTTTATAAATGCGTAGACACAGCTGGTGTCCTAACATGAGGCTCTACTCACAGGGGGCTTGAGCAGTTTTCCTTTGGCAGCTTTTGTGTGCCTGTGATAGGTTACAGTTGTTTCCACTGGGAATCTGGTTAACTCGGTGACTCACTATGCATTAAGGGAGAAAACTGTGAAGTTTACAACTCACTAAATTTAGAAACCAACTTTTTTTTTTTTTTTTTTTTGAGACGGAGTTTCGCTCTTGTTACCCAGGCTGGAGTGCAACGGCGTGATCTCGGCTCACCGCAACCTCCGCCTCCTGGGTTCAGGCAATTCTCCTGCCTCAGCCTCCTGAGTAGCTGGGATTACAGGCACGCACCACCATGCCCAGCTAATTTTTTGTATTTTTAGTAGAGGCGGGGTTTCACCATGTTGACCAGGACGGTCTCGATCTCTTGACCTCATGATCCACCCGCCTCGGCCTCCCAAAGTGCTGGGATTACAGGCTTGAGCCACCGCGCCCAGCAGAAACCAACTTTTTATTTTGAAGCTACAGCTGTGACCTATTGTTTCACTTCCCTTTATGGAACACACCTAATGAAATTTCACAGAAACCATCTATAGCAATGCCTATACACTTGCTTGCCAGTTTCCACAGGCTTTTGTTTTAGTAAATGCTTCCTGGTTTAGCTGCAATGTACACCAAGATGCCATTTCAACTTCTCAAGGTGCAGCAGTGTGATCCATAACCCTGTAGGTCCCCACCAGAGAGCCATGCATCTGTGAACCCAGAGCATGGCAGTTCAACCTCTATCCTCTCCCGGCTGTTCAGTGAATGGTGCCCTGAAGAAAGAATCTCCATAAATGAGGGAGGTGACACCATCCCATGAAGGCTCGGGACACACACAAACCTGTGTCCAGTTCTGTCACCTAACAGTTGAGGGATTTTTGTCAAGTTATTTAACTTGTGTTCAATTTCTGTATTTGCAAAATAGAGATACCTACTTCACAGTGTGATAATTAAGTAATTCACATGAAACACCTACCATATGTGCCAGATCCCATTTTAAGACTTGGTGAAAATTCTTGTTGTCATAAGCTTACATTCACAAGGGGTAAAGGGCAACGGAAGAACAAGGTAACTTCCTTGTGTGTGTATGTGTGTGTGAGAGAGTTTTGTTCTGTCACCCAGGCTGAAGTACAGTGGCACGATCTAGGCTCACTGCTACCTCCACCTCCTGGATTCAAGTGATTCTCCTGCCTGAGCTTCCTGAGTAGCTGGGATTACAAGCACGTACCACCATACTCAGGTAATTTTTGTGTTATCAGTAGAAGTGGTTTCACCATGTTGGCCAGGCTGGTCTCGAACTACTGACCTCAAGTGACCCACCCACCTCAGCCTCCAAAAATGCTGGGATTACCGGTGTCAGCCACTGTGCCAGCCCAAGGTAACTTCTCATAGTGTTGAAGATAATGAGAACAGAACAGGGTGTGTAGGGTCTTCCTTGAGGGGAGCTGTGAGGAATGCTAAGAGCAGGGAAGATGCGGGCTGAGACCTCGGCAGAGGGAATTACTGCCAAGGCCCTGCTCCTGGACAAGCCTGGCTGGGTAGAGGATGGGAGGTGGCTGGCCAGGGCGAAGCAGGGAGGGAGAGATCCTGGAGAGCCTGCAGGCAGTGGCGGAGCACCCATGCTCACCTAAATGCCAGTGGAAGCCAGAGGAAAATTTCTGGCAGGGCAGAGTCAGGATCTGACGGGGCAGCTTGGACTCTTGTGGGCATCAGGCCTGAGAGGCAAAGGGGTGGGGCAGAAGTGGCCGCACTGAGCACCAGCCTGGCTCCAACTTGGCAGCAGAGAGGAGCTCATGGTTTTACAAATAGCAAAGAGAAAGGCCGGGTCCCTGAAAAGGAGAAATACTTTCAAGGGCTTTCTATTAAGAATCTATCTTGGCTGGGCGTGGTGGATCACGCCTGTAAGCCCAGCACTTTGGGAGGCTGAGGCAGGAGACTCACTTGAACCTGGGAGGTGGAGGTTACAGTGAACCAAGATTGTGCCACTGCACTCCAGCCTGGGTGACAAAGTGAGACTTGGTGTCAAAAAAAAAAAAAAAAAAAGAATCTATCTTTCTTTTGCTTGACTATGTAGTGACAGTGCATCCAAGTTTTAAAAATGGGCTTCGTTTCTTTTGGGGCCACAGATGAACTGCCCACACTACTGTGATTAGTGTACTCAGTGTAGGAGGCTCAGATAAATTTCATATTTGCATTTATTGCTTCCATAGGCACATTATAAATATTCTGAAAAAGAAAAAAAAAATCCACCATCCTAACCAAAAACTGCTTTAGCATTTTGATATATTTCTTTTTAGACTTTGGATTAATCCAAAGTTTAATACTGAATGTTTCAAGCACTGCAGAGAAGACATAATACTGCCCTAATATATATTTTTTCTAACTTCCCAAGCTTGATATACTCTAATATTTTTTAGTCTTCAAAGCATTTTTTCCTTTCAGCAGAAAAAGCTAAAAAATTACCTGGTAATAAAGACTGATCGTCCAGAGTTTACACAGCCTCTGATGAAAAGTTACTTTTTCTATGAAGAACACATGTAGTTCTACTGCTTAGAATAACATCTTGAAAAGAAAGAAATCTTAGGTGCTACTGATTTATTGGGTGGGTTTACAGATGAGAAAATTAAATCAAAGATCCATCTCGGCTTCCTAAGAAATGTTTGTTTAATAAGCAGCTGGTTGCAGTGGCTCATGCCTGTAATCCCAGCACTTTGGGAGACCAAGGCAGGCAGATCATGAGGTCAAGAGATCTAGACCATCCTGGCCAATGGTGAAACCCTGTCTCTACTAAAAAAAAAAAAAAAAAAAGAAAAATTAGCTAGGCATGGTGGTGTGCAACTGTAGTCCCGGCTACTTGGGAGGCTGAGACAGAATTGCCTGAACCTGGGAGGCGGAGGTTGCAGTGAGCCAAGATTGCACCACTGCACTCCAGCCTGGGCAAGATTGAGACTGTCTAAAAAAAAAAAAAAAAAAAAAAAAAATGTTTAATAAGTAGAGTATGCAGTCTGTGCAATTACTGGGAATCCAAGCTCAGTATGTGAGTAGGGGTGGATGTGTGGTAGACCTTTCTTACTCATGCCTGTGTGTGGGGGAGTGCCTTTATGATCATCAACTGAAAAGCCAACTAGCTGACAGCCCACCTGTAAAACTCATCTTCAATCACCTTTATTCTAAAACGTCACTTTGTTATTTGAAATGCCTAAAAATGTATGAACTTTTAAATAATTTCCAGGAGGAAATTCTGACCAAAACTGTGATATATATGCTTCTCTTTTACATTCCTCATGTGTCTTGAGACCAAGCAGGAATACACACTGTCACTTCAGGAAACACTTCATGTTGCACAAATTCTTTTTTTTTTTTTTTTTTTGAGGCGGAGTTTCACTCATGTTACCCAGGCTGGAGTGCAATGGCGCGATCTCGGCTCACCGCAACCTCCGCCTCCTGGGTTCAGGCAATTCTCCTGCCTCAGCCTCCTGAGTAGCTGGGATTACAGGCACGTGCCACCATGCCCAGCTAACTTTTTGTAGTTTTAGTAGAGACGGGGTTTCACCGTGTTGACCAGGATGGTCTCGATCTCTTGACCTCGTGATCCACCCGCCTCGGCCTCCCAAAGTGCTGGGATTACAGGCTTGAGCCACCGCGCCTGGCCGCACAAATACTTTCAAGATGAGCTTTAATTTAAGGGACATGTAAATAAAAAGATGCATTTGACAGGACAGCAGACTAGTTCAAGCAGAAGGTTAGACCAATAAGAACCACCAAGAGGATGGATCCAAGATGGCCGATGAGGAGCACCTCAGGATTGCAGCTCCCAGTGAAAGCGCAGAGGGTGAGTGGACGCTGCATTTCCAGACAAATTTTTACTGCCCACAGACCAGGAGATTCCCAGGCGTAGGAGACCCACGGTCGCCAGCGTGGCGGTTCTCCATACAAAATACACGGGTCTGGGTGCCATTTTAGCTGGCGACTGGAGCTCCTGGGAGATAGAGTCACCCAATCAACAGATTAAAAAGGGGACTGAAACAGGGAGCCAGGCCAAGAGATTCCTAGGCAAAAAAGTGCCACGAATCTCAGCACGGCTGTTTCAGCTGGCACAGTAGGTTGCTACATGGGAAATCACACAGATCCTGGCACCTTTTCAACAGGCAACTGGAACACCTGGGAGACAGAGTCGACTGTTCAACAACAAAAAAAAAAAAAAAAAGGCACTGAGGCAGGGAGCCAGGTGATCAGGCTCAGCTGTTCCCACCCCCACAAAAAAACAGCAATCGGAACGCTCTGGAATGAGAGTTTCACAGCAAGCACAGCTGAACCTCGGAGGGTCCAGCTCTGTGGGGGAGGGGCGTCCGCCATTACTGAGGTAGTCCACCACTACGGAGGTAGTCCGCCATTGCTGAGGAGGCCCGCCGTTGCCTAGGGAACCCACCATAACAGAGAGAGCCCGCCATTACAGAGTTAGGCCACCATTGCCAAGGCAGTTCTAACTATACCCGTATAAACAGGACTGCAGGGAAGTTCACATGACAGCTGGGCGGAGCCCACAGCAGCTCAGCTAAGCCTCTGCAGGCAGACAGTAACTAAGCTGCCTCCTC
Organism: Sapajus apella; assembly: GCF_009761245.1. Taxonomy (NCBI): domain Eukaryota; kingdom Metazoa; phylum Chordata; class Mammalia; order Primates; family Cebidae; genus Sapajus; species Sapajus apella. Next base: position 4,177,941 of record NW_022437010.1, on the reverse strand, counting down.
ACTGGGCAGGGCAGCCCTTAAAAAGAGGCAGCAGCACAACAGAAACTCATAAATAAAGCCCTAACTCCCCAGGACAGAGCACTTGGGGGAAAAAAAGGGGGTTTATGAGTTCTGCTGCAGCAGACTTAAAGGTATCTGCCCAGCACTTGAGCTCCTATAAAGGACAGACTGTCTCCTCAGGCAGCTCCCTGACCCCGGTATATCCAAAGAGTCACCTCATAAAGGAGAGCTCAGCCTGACATCTGGTGGGTATCCTTCTGGGACAAAGATAGCAGAAGAAGAAACTGGCAGCAACCCTTACTGTTCTGCAGCCACTGCAGGTGATCACCAGGCAAGCAGGGCCTGGAGTGGACCTCAGCAGTCCTACAGCAGAGGGGCCTGACTGTTAGAAGGAAAACTAAGAAACAGAAAGAAATAACTTCATCATCAACAAACCGGATGTCCACTCAGAGACCCCATCTGAAAGTCAACAACTACAAAGACGACAGGTGGATAAATCCACAAAGATGGAAAGAAACCAGCGCAAAAAGGATGAAAGCACCCGAAACCAGAACTCCTCTCCTCCTACAAGGGATCACAACTCCTCACCAGCAAGGGAACAAGGCTGGATGGAGAATGAGTGTGATGAATTGACAGAATCAGGTTTCAGAAGGTGGGTAATAAGAAGCTTAGGTGAGCTAAAAGAACATGTTCTAACCCAATGCAAAAAAACTAAGAATCTTGAAAAATGACTTGATGAAATGCTAACGAGAATAAACAACTTAGAGAGGAATATAAGTGAATTGATGGAGCTGAAAAACACAACATGAGAACTTCGTGAAGCATACACAAGTTTCAACAGCCAAATTGACCAAGCAGAACGGATATCAGAGGTCGAAGATCAACTCGATGAAATAAAACGAGAAGGCAAGAATAGAGAAAAAAGGGTAAAAAGGAATGAACAAAGTCTCCAATAAATATGGAACTATGTGAAAAGACCTAATCTACGTTTGATAGGTGTACCTGAATGTGACAAAGAGAATGAATCCAAGCTGGAAAATACTCTTCAGGATATTATCCAGGAAAATGTCCCCATCCTAGTGAGGCAGGACAATATTCAAGTCCAGGAAATACAGAGAACACCACAAAGATATTCCTCAAGAAGAGCAACCCCAAGGCACATAATCATCAGATTCACCAGGGTTGAAATGAAGGAAAAAATGCTAAGGGAAGCCAGAGAGAAAGGTCGGGTTACCCACAAAAGGAAGCCCATCAGACTCACAGCAGATCTCTCAGCAGAAACCCTACAAGCCAGAAGAGAGCGGGGGCCAATATTCAACATCCTTAATGAAAAGAACTTTCAACCCAGAATTTCATATCCAGCCAAACTAAGCTTCATAAGTGAAGGAAAAATAAAATCCTTTACGAACAAGCAAGTACTCAGAGATTTCATCACCACCAGGCCTGCTTTACAAGAGCTCCTGAAAGAGGCACTAAACATAGAAAGGAACAACCAGTACCAGCCACTCCAAAAACATACCAAATGGTAAAGAGCATCAATACAATAAAGAAACTGCATCAACTAACGGGCAAAACATCCAGCTAGCATCAAAATGGCAGGATCAAATTCACACATAACAATATTAGCCCTAAATGTAAATGGGCTAAATGCCCCAATCAAAAGACACAGACTGGCAAATTGGATAAAAAGCCAAAACCCAAAAAGAAAAAAGAAAAAAAAAAAAAAAAAAAGCCAAAACCCATCGGTGTGCTGTATCCAGGAAACCCATCTCAAATGCAAGGATACACAAAGGCTGAAAATAAAGGGATGGAGGAAGATTTACCAAGCAAATGGAGAGCAAAAAAAAGCAGGAGTTGCAATTCTTGTCTCTGATAAAAACAGACTTTAAACCAACAAAGATCAAAAGAGACAAAGAAGGACATTACATAATGGTAAACGGATCAATGCAACAAGAAGAGCTAACGATCCTAAATATATACACACCCAATACAGGAGCACCCAGACACATAAGGCAAGTTCTTAGTGACTTACAAAGAGACTTAGACTCCCACACAATAATAGTGGGAGACTTTAACACCCCATTGTCAATATTAGATCAACGAGACAGAAAATTAACAAGGATATCCAGGACTTGGACTCAGACCTGGCCCAAGCAAACCTAATAGACATGTATAGAACCCTTCACCCCAAATCCATAGAATATACATTCTTCTCAGCACATCACACCTACTGTGAAATTGACCACATAATTGGAAGTAAATCACTCCTCAGCAAATGCAAAAGAACGGAAATCATAACAGTCTCTCAGACCAAAGTGCAATCAAGTTAGAACTCAGAATTCAGAAACTAACTAAGAACTGCACAGCCTCATGGAAACTGAACAACTGGCTCTTGAATGTTGACTGGATAAACAATGAAATGAAGGCAGAAATAAACATGTTCTTTGAAATCAATAAGAACAAAGACACAACATACCAGAATCTCTGGGACACAGGAAAATATATAGCAACAAATGCCCACATGAGAAGCAACAAAATATCTAAAATCGACACCCTATCATTTAAATTGAAAGAGCTTAGAGGAGCAAGATCAAAAAAACTCAAAAGCTAGCAGAAGACAAGAAATAGCTAAGATCAGAGCAGAACGGAAGGAGACAGAGACACAAAACACCCTTCAAAAAAAATCAATAAATCCAGGAGCTGGTTTTTTGAAAAGATCAACAAAATAGACCACTAGCCAGATTAATAAAAAAGAAAAGAAAGAATAATCAAATAGGTGCAATAAGAAACGATAAAGGGGGTATCACCACAGATTCCACAGAAATACCAACCATCAGAGATTATTACAAACAAACAACTCTATGCACATAAGCTAGTAAACCTGGAAGAAATGGATAAATTCCTGGATACTTGCCTCCTCCCAAGCCTAAACCAGAAGAGGTGGAAACCCTGAATAGACCAATAACAAGGTCTGAAGTTGAGGCAGCAATTAAGAGCCTACCACCTAAAAAAAGCCCAAGTCCAGATGGGTTCACAGCCAAATTCTATCAGACAAACAAAGAGGAGCTGGTACCATTCCTTCTGAAACTATTCCAAACAATCCAAAAAGAGGGAATCCTTCCCAAATCATTTTATGAGACCAACATCATCCTGATACCAAACCCCGGCAGAGACTCAACAAGAAAAGAAAACTTCAGGCCAATATCCATGATGAACATAGATGCAAAAATCTTCAATAAAATACTGACAAGCCGATTGCAACAGCACATCAAAAAGCTTATCCACCATGATCAAGTAGGCTTCATACCGGGGATGCAAGGCTGGTTCAACATACCAAGTCTATAAACGTAATTCACCACATAAACAGAACCAAAGACAAAAACCACATGATTATCTCAATTGATGCAGACAAGGCCTTTGACAAAATTCAACAGCCCTTTATGCTAAAAACCCTCAATAAACTGGGTATTGACGCAACATATCTCAAAATAATAAAAGCTATTTACCAACAGCCAATAGCATACTGAATGGGCAAAAACTGGAAGCATTCCCTTTGAAATCTGGCACTAGACAAGGATGCCCTCTCTCACCACTCCTATTCCACATAGTATTGGAAGTTCTAGCCAGAGCAATCGGGCAAGAAAATGAAATAAAGTGTATTCAAATAGGAAAGGAGGAAGTCAAGTTGTCTCTATTTGCAGACGACATGATTGTATATCTAGAAGACCCAACGTCTCAGCCCAAAATCTCCTGAAACTGATAAGCAACTTCAGTAAAGTCTCAGGATACAAAATCAATGTGCAAAAATCACAAGCAATTCTATACACCAATAACAGACTTAAAGAGAGCCAAATCAAGAACAAACTGCCATTCACAATTGCTACAAAGAGAATAAAATACCTAGGAATACAACTAACAAAGAACGTAAAGGACCTCTTCAAGGAGAACTACAAACCACTGCTCAATGAAATAAGAGAGGACACAGATAGAGAAACATTCGATGTTCATGGTTAGGAAGAATTAATATCGTGAAAATGGCCATGCTGCCCAAAGTAATTTACAGATTCAGTGCCATCCCCATCAAGCTACCAATGACGTTCTTCACAGAACTGGAAAAAAACACCTTAAACTTCATATGGAACCAAAAGAGAGCCCACATAGCCAAGTCAATTATAAGCAAAAAGAACAAAGTGGGAGGCGTCACACTACCAGACTTCAAACTATATTACAAGGCTACAGTAACCAAAACAGCATGGTACTGGTACCGAAACAGAGATATAGAGCAATGGAACAGAACAGAGGCCTCGGAGGCAACACAACGCATCTACAACCATCCGATTTTTGACAAACCTGACAAAAACAAGCAATGGGGAAAGGATTCCCTGTTTAATAAATGCTGTTGGGAAAACTGGCTAGCCATGTGCAGAAAGCAGAAAGTGGACCCCTTCCTGACACCTTACACTAAAATTAACTCCAGATGGATTAAAGACTTCAACATAAGACCTAACACCATAAAAACCCTAGAAGAAAATCTAGGCAAAACCATTCAGGACATAGGCGTAGGCAAGGACTTCATGACCAAAACACCAAAAGCACTGGCAACAAAAGTCAAAATAGACAAATGGGACCTAATCAAACTCCACAGCTTCTGCACAGCAAAAGAAACAGTCATTAGAGTGAATTGGCAACCAAAAGAATGGGAAAAAAAATTTGCAGTCTACGCATTTGACAAAGGGCTGATAACCAGAATCTACAAAGAACTAAAACAGATTTATAAGAAATTAAAAAAAAAAAAGCCCATTCAAAAGTGGGCGAAGGATATGGACACTTTACAAAAGAAGACATACATGAGGCCAACAAACATATAAAAAAAAGCTCATCACCACTGGTTATTAGAGGAATGCAAATCAAAACTACATTGAGATACCATCTCACGCCAGTTAGAATGGTGATCATTAAAAAATCTGGAGACAACAGATGCTGGAGAGGATGTGGAGAAAAAGGAACACTTTTACACTGTTGGTGGGAGTGTAAATTAGTTCAACCATTGTGGAAGACAGTGTGGCGATTCCTAAAGGACCTAGAAACAGAAATTCCATTTGACCCAGCAATCCCATTACTGGGTATATATCCAAAGGATTATAAATCGTTCTACTATAAGGACACATGCACACGAATGCTCATTGCAGCACTGTTTACAATAGCAAAGACCTGGAGCCAACCCAAATGCCCATTGATGATACACTGGACAGGGAAAAAGTGGCACGTATACACCATGGAATATTATGCAGCCATCAAAAACGATGAATTCACGTCCTTTGTAGGGACACGGATGAACCTGGAAACCATCATTCTCAGCAAACTGACACAAGAACAGAAAATCAAACACCGCCATGTTCTTACTCATAGGTGGGTGTTAAACAATGAGAACACATGGACACAGGGAGGGGAGCATCACACACTGGGGTCTGTCAGGGAAATAGGGGAGGGCGAGTTGGGGAGAGATAGCATGGGGAGAAATGCCAGATATAGGTGATGGGGAGGAAGGCAGCCAATCGCACTGCCACGTGTGTACCTATGCAACAATCTTGCATGTTCTTCACATGTACCCCA
>NW_022437010.1:4036795-4172228 GCF_009761245.1 Sapajus apella | reverse complement strand
AAAAAAAAAAAAAAAAAAAAAAAAAAAAAAGAACAACCAAGAAAGAAAGTGCTCATTTCCATCTTGGCTTTACCACACTAAACAACTGTGATAGTCAAATCACAGAAACGTTTCTCAAAGCTGCAAAAGAATCTCACAGGTTCATTACCCCACTTCCATTAAACAGTCCCAAAAGATAGCTAAAGAACATTTTCAGGCGCAATCATCAGATAGAACCTCACACTATGCAGAAGTTTCCTAAGAAACAAATCTGACTAAAATACACTGACAGAAATCACGCTCAGTTTGCAAGCACTAGAATTCAAATAGAAAACCCAAGACCTCCTGCACTTAATTACAAAATATAAACAAATATTTTAAGCCAGAAGTATTTTGCCCCAACTAAATACAGATTTCTTCAATGTTCTGAGTTGTTTGATTTCGAAGTGAAGAGAACTGAAATCTCATTTTATTCACAGCAGAGCTAAACTTGGAAGTCACTTATTAAATACTTATGTACAAAACACTATACTTTGGGCTTTATGCAATTTCAGGTTGGGTAAACAAGTCATATCTAACGACAAAAAGATTGGGGAGATTGATGGAGAAAAGCACATACCTGTGATTTGTTGGTTTGGCGTTACAATAAACATTGTAAGTGAAAATAAGTCCCAGGAAGTTGGAAGGACATTAGGAAACGATTTAGGCCTAGAAATCAGGACTAAAGTCATCAACAGTTAACAGATGAAACCATGAGAAGTGGCACGCTCTCGGAAGGCTGGTGCTGAGAGCAGGATGGTGAGCCTGGTGTTAGTCAACAGAGTCCTCAACAGAAAAGGAGTGAGCAGCAGGGTCAAAGAAACAAAGGTGAATCTGGGGAGTGGTGGTCAATAGGTTAAACACACAAGTTGAGACCGGGAATTGAGACTGAAGAAGGTTTTGCAAGCAGGGACCCATGAGGTCTCGACAGAGCAGGCTTTTGTGGGCAGAAGCCACATTAGAAGGAAAGCCTGAAAGCCTGGCAAAGAAATGGAAGCCAAGAATGCAGGAGATATTTTGACAAAGGGGAAAAACAACACAACAGGAAGGTAGCGAGTGAGGCAGGAGAACCACACAGAGATGGAGGCCAGGAAGGGGTCCATGAAGACAGGCAGAAGAGAAAAGCAGCCAGACACTGAGAGAATGGCAGGAAAGAAAGGTTTACATCTGGAGAGAAAAGTCTCTCAAGACTGGAAGGGACAGCTGGAGGCTATGAAGCAGTTTGGACTCAGCTCTGAGCCCCTCCTGTAGACCACAAGTGGCACAGCAAAGTCCTCGCTGTACAAAGACTGTGAATGCACCCAGACAGGGATATCCCTTGAAACCAGATCCAGGGGGCCATCAATCAGAAAGCCTGTGTGCCGAGGAATGGGTCACAGATGATTACGGGTCCTGAAATGATTACTTCTAGGCAGGGGCTTCAGTACAAATCACAAGTATGCTATTCGAGTGGACTTCAATTAACGAGTTGAGATAAAACACTTAAGAGTGACCCTTTGGCTACTGCATGTCTGCAGGCTCAGCCTGCTTCTAGATCCAATTCCCACAGTGGAGGGCCAGAGGGCCAGCAGCGTGTAGGGCCAAATGAAAAAAATACGTAATCATTATGTTTTAGCCAGGAGAAGGCAACTTAACTATGAACTGGATGACATATCAAATGCAAGGCCTTAAGATGCATTCACTCTATAATAAACTGCTCTGGAGAACTGAAGGGGATGAAATCTGGTTCTCACGTGTACTGAGGACCATCTGCTTTGAATCTTCCACTGTGGATGATGGCAATGGGTCCTTTTAGGAGAGCCATTATCCAGACAGTCTTTACTTATTTTTTTTTAAATTGTTAATGGCTTTTACTTATTTATGTATTTATTTTTTGAGACAGTCTCACTCAGTCGCCCAGGCTGGAGTGCAGTGGCATGATCTCAGTTCACTGCAACCTCCACCTCCCGAGTTCAAGTGATTCTTGTGCTTCAGCCTCCCGAGTAGCTGGGATTACAGGCGTGCGCTACCATGCCGGGCAATTTTTTTGTATGTTTCAGGAGACAAAGGGTTTCACCATGTTGGCCAGGCTGGTCTTGAACTCTGATCTGAAGTGTTCCACCCGCCGTGGCCTCCCAAAGTGCTGGGATTACAGGAGTGAGCCACCGTGCTCTGCCCAGACAGTCTCTATAAATGTAGCTTGACTCTGGACTGTGATAGCAGAAAAGAATACAGGCAATGCCTCAGAGAATATAAAATATCAAGCAAATCCTAAGTGTTGCAACTAGAACCCAGGTGAGTACACTCTGCATTACTGAGAATATGCTCCCTGCTGAAGGATTCTTATACCTTATTCCAGCCAAGCTAGAAACAGCAACAGACCAAACCCAAGGAGTGGGTGCCTCTGCATTCCTTGAGGTTGTTTCACTACAGATAACAAGGTTACTTGGGGCAGCTGTGAAGATGAGGATGCGTGTGGAAGAGCAGAGAGCAGATGCTTGAGGTACTCCATCTGAACACTGCTCTTGATTACGGTATTTCTCATTCTCCTTTCTAAAATACCTTTAGACCTTAAGCACCTGTTTCTACAAATGTTGGGTGATCAGACCAATATGGTTTCTGAAAAAATTTTTCAGAAATAGCCTGCTTTTCTTTGAGTGGTTCAGTCTGATGCTGAAATAAATTCTGAGATCATTTTCAAAACTAACATGAACACCAACAGCTTCACTGGAACGTATGGAGCTTCTTCAAACATGTTCTAAAAAAGTACTGGATGTGCAGGTATAAGAGATTTATCACAAAACAAAAACTTCCCTTGCCAGCCTTATTACTCTGGTTCATCATTAAATCCAGTGCTAGCCATATTACGTGCCCATCTTGAAACTTTTATCCTTTAATTAAAAAAAGAACACTATTTAGCTTACATATTCAGAATTAAACTACTACCGTACCACATCAAAGTCCGTAAGGTACTATATACTCTTCCCTGCCCCATGCTTCATGGGATGTTATTACAATATAGTGCTTTACAGTGAAAATGAGAGCCGTCACTTACGCGGCTTACTGAGAACCAGGCAATGTTCTAAGCAGCTACACGCAGTAACTCCTAACAACCTTATGAGGAAGGCACCAAAACCTGAAGCATCATACAACTTGCCTCCAACTAAGAGGGGATCTGGGATTCAAACCCAGGCAGCCTGACATGAGAGCTTCCTTTTCTTCTCCACTATGTTTAAGGGAAGAATCATTTACATTTAATAACACTGAATTAAGTAAGGGTTTATTGGTCACAGAATCAGACTATTTAGGGCTGACACTTCAAGCATCTCTCACTGAGACTCCCAAGGATGAGCTGCCTTTGGCTAGTGGCCAGGGCACTGTCAAGACGAGTCTAATTCCCATGCTAGCATAGCACACCACCCCTTTGTTCAACCTCACAGAATTGCCAGTCGTACTAGCTCATCACCAGGAATACTTATGAACCATACTAATTCACATGGAAGAATGGCAAATGAAACTGGCCCACATTTTCTTGTTCCTTTTTCAAACAGTAATAGGGTTCTACGTAATTGTGAACCAGAAGCTGGGGATGGAAAACAAGCCAGATACAGAGTTCACAGAGGGAAATACGTCAACAAGGTGACAGACAGGCTGCCGTGGGTACTGACACAAGTCTACATAAGGGACAGCAGAGGAACAAAAAAGGTCAAAACGTCTTTGACTGCAATTTGGAGACTTTAAATAAGGATTATCCTTTCTACAGGTATACTGAATTTTCTTTTTCATGCCTCACTGTGCCTATTAGGCAAAATCCATAATATAACAGACCAGAGAGAAGAAATCCATAATATAATAGACCAGAGAGAAGACTTACCCTGTTGGCTGGGTGTGGTGGCTTACGCCTGTAGGCCCAACACTTTGGGAGGCCAAGGTGGGCAAATCACTTGAGCTCAGGAGTTCAAGACCAGCCTGGCAAATTAGCGAAACCCCGTCCCTACTAAAAAATACAACAAAAACATTAGCCAGGCATGTGGTATGCACCTGTGGTTCCAACTACTTGGGAAGCTGAAGCGGGAGAATCGCTTGAGCCCAGGAGGCAGAGGATGCAGTGAGCCGAGATAGTGCCACTGCATTCCAGCCTGGGCAACAGAGTGAGACCCATCTCAAAAAGAAAAGGAAAAAAGCAGCCTTACCCTGGCTTTTTTGGAATATCTGGTTGTATAACCCAAGAGCAGATACTTCCCTCGTACCTTTAACATGAAGATAGATCTTTCAATCCTTTACAGCTTGAAAATCCAATTAACCTATTAAAATGTTTTTAAAGACCACGACTTTGTTCATCAAGGAGACATTTAAAGACATGTCACTAATAGAAATTTAAAAGGGTATTGTGGGTAACTGAATTATCATAGATACAGTATAGCAAGTATATATGTCATATTCATTACTGAGATTATTTGAACTTTCCATATTCAATATGCAACCTTGAGCAAGCTACTTAAATTCAGGTTTTGTCTATTCCATCTACAAAATGGGAACAGTATCACCTTCCTTCAGTGAGCTGTTGTAAAGTTGTATGAGATGACTAGAAAACCAATGGAACACAGCACATGACTGATGTTTAAAAAATGATTTCCCTTCCCACTTTCTTAAAAAGCAGCTACGTGGTACCCAAACACAAGAGGTATATCCCTAAATCATTTCAAAATCTAAAAAGAGAAAAACCTTAGAACTTCAGATGATATAATTAATATGAAAGCCCGGGTTTTTAAATAAATGAAAAGGGGCTAAAATTCATGTAAAATCAATTAGTAACATTCATAGGCATCCTAAAGAAATTATTTAGATGTTTGCAAGTCAGATGCAAGGTGCTGTTTGTTCTTCCTCCTCAAATATCCTCTAATGGGCCAGGCTCAGTGGCTCATACCTGTAATCCCAGCACTTTGGGAGGCTGAGGCAGGTGGATCACCTGAGGTCAGGAGTTCGAGACCAACCTGACCAATATGGTGAAACCCCGTCTTTACTAAAAATACAAAAAATTAGCTGAGCATGGTGTTCGCCTGTAATCCCAGCTACTCAGGAGGCTGAGGCAGGAGAATTGCTTGACCCTGAGAAGTAGAGGTTGCAGTGAGCGGAGATCATGCCACCGCATTCCAGCCTGGGCAACAAGAAGTGAGACTCCATCTCAAAAATAATAAGAGTAATAATCCTCTAAGGATGATCTTATAGATACATAGGTTAACTTAACAATGAGACCTAATATTCCACTTATATTCATAAGAATCCTGTTTCTGTGTTAAGCTGTTCTTTACTAAATTGGAGGTAAGAGTTCAAAGAGAGTTTTACTTAAAAAAATTGGGGCAAACACTGATTTTACTTCTATAGCTATAAAATGATGCCAGCCAAAAAGTGAAGAGTATATGTTCCAACTGTTCTATATATGAAAAAAAAAAAAAAAAGTACTGTAGAAGTACTTAAGTATACCTGAAAATGTTTTTAAATTTAAGCTAACATCTAATTTTGGAACAAAAATAAAGGGTCTAGTCTTGGCAAGGGATGCTAAGTGTCACTGAGTTTTTAAAAATTATTATTCAAATGCACAAACCAAGTCAATTTTCCTTCATATCAGGGGTACTGGTATCATTGTACTACAAGATGAATGCTATCTATGAGCATCGCCTATTATTATATTTATCTACTGTACCTAAAAAATAATACGTCATTTAGTCATAAAGGCTGCAATGTTACATCACCACCATTTGCTTCTCCCCAAGGCAGCCATGATATTGTGTGCTGCAAATGTACCTTTAAGGCAGTAGCTCTTCAATATTTTTTTAAGGTCTAAATCTGCCCTTTCCTCCTATCAAAATCACGTTTTCTGAAGTTACTTAAAATTGAAAACCTTATTAATATCAAGTGAAGTTTCTTTTCTTCTGATTTCTACTTTATTCCTTCCCTGAGGCTTCTACTTCTGAGGTCCCATTTCCCTTTTCCTCTCCTGGGACAATGCTTCAGAGGGCAGGATTAGCCCTGAAAGTCACCAGCTATGTAACACCATGAAGGAAATGAGGAAGCTATACAACCAAAGCAAGATCCATGCTTTATGAACACATTATTCTCACACATCTGGGCAACAGGTTTGATACACAAGATCCTTCAAGTCATTTTACATATTCTGAAACCAAGTTGTTCAAAAGATGAGTTCTGAAAACATAGTTGGTGTAGCAAATGAATATATCAAAACAAAGAAAAATTTCATCCAAATATTTACATTTTTTAAAGACATTAAAAAAATAGGCTACTTTTTAAGTGTGCTTGAACAAACCATGTGTGGAATTGAATTCCATTCATTATGGAGTTAATTTCTGCTAAATACTTACTGATGCTATAGTAGACCCCTGGCATCTGAGGATTTAAGAGTTCAACTGTTCTCAATCTATGCTAAAAAAAAAAATAAAACATGACAAATAATAAATTCTACATTTCTGAGGCACTAATTTGAACTTCAGAAGTGGGAGGGCTGGTATGTAAAGCAAGTTATTTAGGAATGAGGAGGGCTGGCAGCTGTAACTCAGTGTGGTTTTGCAACTGCCTATGTTATTACCAGGTATGCCATAAAACTCTCTAGAGACCATTTTCATTTTATAAATTCTGTAATTACACCTTACTGCATCATGCTCTAGAAGTTTCACAAACTTAGATATTCACAAAAATGTTTTGGAATATATTCCCTGGGAATGTGAAGGGTCTCCTATATTACATTAAACAAAAAACCATGCAGTTACTTAGAGCTCATAGAGCTTTTTAAAAATAAACTACTGATCATAACAGTCCAATTAAAAACTCAAACACTTTATATTACAGATATAGAGTTTATAATCCAGCAATCCCTATATAGGCAATTTGACATCATAGCCCCTATTTGCAAAGTGATTAACAATTATACAACATCTTCTATTCTATTGTCATCGGCTTTGGCTCAGATGTTTAAATACTTAAACATTTTGGAAAGACATTTTTTCTGTGTGTATTTTTTTTGTTTTTTTGTCTGTGTGGGCATAAGTGTAGGGGAGGTTATACTGAAAATGAGAATGAAAGCAGGTCAGGAATTAAAGAGCCACTAAAATTTGACTTAACATTTTCTTATGAAATACATTGGGAGAATACAGCTTAAAGACAAGAGGGGGAGAGCCTCTTAATGGTTATACTACTTTACCTCACCCTCCATCCAGTCTGACAATAACACCAAACTTAATTTACAATCTAGGGCAAGAGTAACTCTGTAAGAGGATTTTATGAAGTACAATTTAATTTTGGTTGTAGTCTTAAGCACTTAAGAACAATTTTTGGAATTTTTCAGATTAACTGAAAAGGTCTTATCAACAAACAAAACTCCCAAATTAGGTTAAGAATTAGTTAACTGCTTTAAAAATATCCAACTCACTTTCTTCGCTAATCAGGAGTAACTGGAAAATATCTCTGTCCTGATAACTTGATTTTCTGCTTAGTCTGTGGACCAAGGCAACTTTTCTTTAAAAAGGATGCTTAAGGAGAGAAAAATTCTCTCTCAAAACAAAACAAAGAATCCCACATATAACTGAGTAAGTAGGTCTAAAATCACACCAGAGTTATCTCTGGGTCAGAACTAGAGCAACAATGGACAATGCAACACAATTTGCACAAGTGTACTAGTTTTTGTTTAAAAAAAAAAAAGAGGGGGCAGGATTAGGTTTCATATATTAAAGTCAGCAGAAATTTCATGTTTCACAATTTGTTGCCAGAGAGATCCCCAAATTCCTTGAATCCATTGGGAAGGTTTCTGAAGGTGCGCATTATAGTAAACAGCAGCAAAATACCAAAAAAATTCTATTGCTAAAATCAGCTACGTCTGCTTCTGCCTTTAGAATACTAATTGTAATACAGCAACAACAACAAAATGCTAATTTGTGCCATCAATTGAAATTTGAGCTATTCCAAAAATTGTTTTCTTTAAAACTGTTCAAGACAGGACATCGATAATCATAGCAGGCAAATATTAACTGAGTTTTGGGAAGAAAAAAATCAGAAAATGTCAAAAAGGAAGAGATAATAGCATTCTATTTAGTATTCTAAAGGCTTGATTCAGGTAGTTCAACAATGATTCTGGTAAGACCAACTGCTCACATACATACACATGCACACACATAGATTTTAATGGTTTAAAAAAAAACCAAATGTGTTACTTTAGAAAAATGAATGCAGTGCATTTTCAGCAATATTATCGCCACAGACTCTGATTGCTCAGTCCACACATAAGTAGTAGTTGCCTTCTATGGTGATATGGCTTCTCTGCACTAATTCCCATCAGGCCGAAAAACATTAGGGCAGGTTAAGTAAAGACCGAATTGTTGCACAAAGGAACATTTACTCATCAGATCCCACTGATCTCTTCTGTGCCCGTTTCCTGGGCAACCTTCTTGGTGAAGCTTTATCTGGAAGAAAAGAGAAAGTTTTAAGCTTACCTATTGTAAGTATATTGAATTCATAAGACATTTAAAAAGTATTTACTTTCAACTTTACAACTAAGTTACACATATACATGCAAGAATACCATCTAGTAATAAATGCCTCCTATCTAGCTATAGGTTTTAAAAACAATCGTTAAAATAATCCTTCAAGAGGTAACTCAGATTAAAATGAAACTGTTTTTGCAATTAGGGTAAGAGATTTAATCTTGATTATTGTACTGCTGAACAGACCATACAAAATCTTGAATTCTACAACTTAACCAAGTTTATACATGCATAAATCAACACTTAAAAATTGTTTACAAGGTGACAGCTCAAACATGCTGGTTACAAATTAAAAATTTTGTATTTACAAATGCAGTCATGCAGTTTTTCAATTTTATAAATTTACCTGGAACAAGCAGCAGAATAAAGGAAATGGAGTATTTTAATGCAAAAACTATTCTATGCACACAAGCTGTATCTCCTATATTAAATTCTTAGTAGGGTCTATTTAACAGAAAATAAATTTGTGGTATGTTTTTCTACTTCCATTCAGTAAGAGGTGTGTCATTTTTAAGTTTCTTCAAAAAGTGAAAGGCTGGATGTATCTTCCCTCTATTACTGTCTTTGTCTTACTTTCGGGGGGGAGGGGAAGATTTTAGAATAAGTTAGAAATTACTTGTATAATAGTTCTTGTATTGATTTTGATTCATTTTGCATTCACTGATTTTTTTCTTGGTATGTCTGTATGTTGTAGAATATGTTAAAAATAAAAATCATTCTTCCAGTTAAAAAAAGTGAAGGGCTAGAAAGTGATTTTCACCAAAGTACGGGGCTTATCTGTAAGCATTTCATAAAATGGAAAAAAAAAAAATCTGTTCAAAAGATCTCTCACCCCCAAAATTATATATAAGATTACCATTCCTAGAAAATGTATAATGTTTATCAAGAGTATTTATTTTTTTTGAGAGTCTCACTCAGTTGTCCAGGCTGGAGTCCAGTAGCACGATCTTGGCTCACTACAACCTCCACCTCCTGGTTTCAAGCAATTCTAGTACCTCAGCCTCCTGAGTAGCTGAGATTACAGACAGGCACAAGCCATCACACCTGGCCCAGCCAAGAATATTTGACTACAAATTTTGCATCAAAGAAATCTGCTTAAGAGTTAAGGCTAAGGCCAGGCAGAGTAGCTCATGCCTGTAATCCCAGCACTTTGGAAGGCCAAGGGTCACTTTAGGTCAGGAATTCAAGACCAGCCTGCCCAACATGGTTAAATTCTGTTTCTACTAAAAACACAAAAATCAGCCAGGTTTGGTAGCACACACTGTGATCCTAGCTACTTGGGAGGCTGAGGCAGGAGAATCACTTGATCCCAGGGACAGGAGGTTGCAGTGAGCTGAGATTGCACCACTGCGTTCCAGCCCGGGAGACAAGAGCATGACTCCGTCTTAAAAAAAAAAGTTAGAGGCCAAAATATTAATAAGACAGAGCCTACAAATAACATGAACACTGCCCTCACTTTTCAAGTGTGGGGAAAAAAAAAAAAACTTTGCTACTTCATTAAGTAGGTTACTAATGGATCAGGGGCTTTTCGACTTACCTAAAACTGAGTTGTGAGTATGAACATGTTTCTGATGAAGAAAGTCTGCAACTTTTATCAGATTTTCAAAAAGGTTAGACTAGGAACTATTGCCCTTACACAGCTGACCAATCTCTAAATAATTTTCTAAAATAAGCAATATGATGAATGTAATATAGTCTTTGAGGATTCAAAAAGTACTCTAGGATTTAATAGCCATCTGTGTGAGCATCACTGCTATACGTAGACGTGAGCTGTGTGTGGTGGCTCACACCTGTACTCCCAGCACTTTGGGAAGCTGAGGTGGACAGATCATTTGAGTCCATAAGTTCAAGACCAGCCTGTACAACACGGTGAAACCCCCTCCCTACAACAAATATAAAAATTTAGGTGGGCATGGTGGCATGCATCTGAAGTCCCAGCTATTCAGGAGGCTGAGGCGGGCAGATTGAGCCCAGGAGGTCGAGGATGCAGTGAGCTGTGATCACATAACTGCACTCCAGCCTGGGTGACACAGTAAGACCCTGTTTCAGATGAAAAAAAGCAGATGTGTAGCTTCCATGACTTAGGAGCTAACACTGATGCTATATGTCCCAGTGTTTCCAAATCTTGATTCACTTGTGCTCTAAAACAGAACTTTGAAATGTTCCTGGACATCCTTATCTGGGAGTCCCAAAGGCTTTTCAAGCTCAGCGCAGCTAATTCAAACACATCTCTCTCATCCTTCCATGCTTCTCTTTCCTAGATTATGGGAAGTTAATGGGATCACCTTCCACCCAATTGCCTAAGTTCAGAATGCTCTTTCACTCCTCCCTCACGAACACATCAAGTCACAAGAGACCCCGTCTTCCCCACCTCTGAAACATTTTTCTGCTCCCTTTTACTCCCATCACTACTGCCTCAGCGTAGGCCCCAGTGACTTCTGTGTGTTACTGAAATTATGGAACTGTAACCCTACTTCCAGCAGCTCCTTTGCAGTCCTCCACAAAGTGATACTAATTTTTCCTTTTTTTCTCTTAGAGATGGGAAGTCTCGCCATGTGGCCAAGGCTGGATTCGAACTCCTGGGCTCAAGAAACCCTCCTGCCTTAACATTTCCAGTAGCTCAGTATACATATGCACACCACCATGCCCAGCTTATCGTAATTTTTAAAACACAAAATTGTAATTCCTTTCCTTTAAAGTGGCTGTCTTTGACCTAGGAGTCGATGGAATGTTATTAGCATAGCTCATAAAACCTCAATGGCTCCTTCTCACCCAACTTTTCAATACTCAGAGCTAATGCTGACTTCCTCCTGTGCTATTCATACTTTGTACCCACTTTTCATAGAAAGACTGCCATATAGTAATTGTGTTTCAAATAGGCAGCTGGCTCACATAAAGCAATAAGGAAAACAATTTAAAAATGAAAAGGGACCTGAACAGCCAATTCACAGGAAAGAAACACTAGTCAATATAGTCATCTCTGTTATCTGCAGGAAATTAGTTCCAGGGCCACTCCCCCACCACAACCCCACCCAAACTGAGGCATACTTAAGTCTCGCTGTCGGCACTGAGGAACCCGTAGATACAAAAAGCCTTCCCTGTACTCAGCTTTGGTATCCTGCAAATATCATGATTTCCTTTTTTTTTCTTTTTTTAAAAAAACAATTTTATTTTACTATTGTTTCAATAGTTTTGAGGAACGGGTGGTGTTTGATTCCACAGATAAGTTCTTTAGTGGTGATTTCTGAGATTTTGCTGCACCCATCACCCAAGTGATGTATACCAATGTGTAGTCTTTTATCCCTTATTCCCCTCCTACCCTTTCCCTGAGTCCTCAACGTCCATTACATGATTCTTATGCCTTTGGGTCCACATAGCTTAGCTCCCCTATGATTTCCTTTCCTCACTGTCTCCCAGGCTGGAGTGCAGTGGCGCCACTGAGGAACAATCATGGACCTACAAGGCTCAAGCAATCCTCCCACCTCAGCCACATCAACACATCTATTTTTATTTCATTTTTTGTAGAGACTAGGTCTCACTATGTTGCCAAGGCTAGTCTCAAACTCCTGGGTTCAAGCAATCCTCCTGCCTCAGCCTCCCAAAGTGCTGGGATTACAGGTGCAAACCACCACGCCTGGCTAAATACTGTATTTTTAATCTGCTTTTGGTTGCAGATGTGGAACCCACCAATATACTGAGGGTCAACTACATTTACTGAAAAAAATTTGTGTATAAGTGAAACCCGAGCAGTTCAAACCTGTGTCTTTCAAAGGTCAACTGTGAATATGTGTAAAGAAGCTGAATCTCATTCTTAAAGAAATGCAAATGAAACAGTAAGATATCCATTTTGTATCATACTGACAGATTAAAATAATTGATAAACTTAACACTTTAGAATGATTAGTAAGAATAGAGGAGAAATAGTCAATATTATGCATTGTTGAGAATATAAATTGGCACTATCTTTTTTCCACCCCTTTTAGGAGGGAAATGGGGGCCTTTCCATGAAAATTCAGTGTATATAATCTTAGACCTAGTCATTCTACCTTTAAGAAATTATCCTATAAATTTATGTTAAAATATTCATTATATTATCTGTAAGAGTGAAAAACTAAAAGTAACCAATATCCCTCAATACAGAACAGGTTTAATCTACCATGACATATATATATATATATATATATATATGAAAGAATGAGAAAGAATTATTGTCTAGTTGTTAAAAACAGTGAAATAAATATATATGTAGCTGCTGTAGAGACATCGAAGGTATGAAAACTGAAGTTGAAGACCCGTGTAGACAGCATGGTGCAATCTGAACTGAATACTCACATAGAAACAATAGATGTATATGCTTATAGATGTACAAAAAATTCTTGAAAAATATAAACATAATACCATTTATGAAAAATAGGGCCAGGCATGGTGGCTCACGCCTATAATCCCAGCACTTTGGGAAGCCAAGGTAGGCGGATCACTTGAGGTCAGGAGGTCAAAAAAAGCCTGGCCAACATGGTGAAACTGTGTCTCTACTAAAAATACAAAAAAATTAGCTGGGCGTGGTGGTGTGTGTCTGTAATCCCAGCTACTTGGGAAGCTGAGGGAGGAGAATCGCTTGAACCCAGGAGGCACAAGTTGCAGTGAGCCAAGATCGAGCCACTGTACTTCAGCCTGGGCATCAGAGCAATGCTCTGTCTTAAAAAAAAAAAAAAAAAAAAAAAAAGGATTAACGAAGCCAGGAATTGACTTATTTAATAAACATTTTTAAAATGTTCTTCTATAATTGAAGAAAATTTCCTATATTCCTTTATAAAGATTAGTATTTTAATAAACTGAATATGTAATAAAACTGAAATGTATCTGTAAAGTAAATTATCAGGTAATATTTTAGGCTAATTCTTTCAAGTTATAATGGGTAGTTAATAGTTTCTCTAATAAAATGTAAGAAGAACTGTTCCATTACTCATTAAGCTTTATTTAAAATATTTATGTGCTATTTGAAAGCCCCCAATACTCTAGCAAACACCATTTAAAAAATTAAATGCCTCACCTCTTCTACTCTGCACTGAAGCAACAGAAGAAAAGAGACAGTAAATAGATTAGGAACACAGAAAATTCACACATTCATAAATAAGCTGCAGATTTGGAACCATTTCCAAATTAAAGCATAAGAAGACTACACAAAGAATTAATCTTTAAGGTCTTCATTAATCACTATACTAGATTCTACACAAGTAATGGAGGAGATGAATGTTAAACAGTACTGAAGCAGCTTTTTTTTTTTTTTTTTAACTAAATCTAAGATATTTAATTTCCAATTAAGAGGAAAACATCCCAGCCAAGTCTATAAGACTACTTACTGATTTGATTCAGGGTTTCCTGAGGAATCCAACTCATGTCAACATCATTCTGACTTGATGTACCCATTTCTACTTTCTGTATGGGTCTCTTACGCTACAAGAACATAAAGACATATTTTAAAGGAATTCCATTACATCATTTACTTAATGTTTTTTAACCAGAGTTCAGGTCTGGCTATGTTGCCCATGCTGCCTGAAACTCCTGGGCTTAAGCCATCCTCCTGCCTCAGCCTCCCAAATGGCTGGGACTACAGGCATATACTACCATGACCAGCTGTTTACTCTAATTTTTAAAAAACCTATAAAATTACTTAATTTAAATATCTTAGTAAACAAGTTATGTTCTCTTCTAGTCTTCTGAGAATACACTCCTACTCAAGTACTAAAGGGAAGGAGAAAATCATGTCTACCACTAACCATAAAGAATAAATCTTTATCACATTTATTTTCAGGCTTTAAAGACCTTTCCCCTTGCTATAAAGGTTTATGTTACTGTACCACTGGTGGACCAAATAGGAGTGTTTATTTATACAATGATTTTCTTGCCCTTTAGGAATCAAATTGTAATCGAAGAACAAATTTATTTTCATATTCAATAAAATTCAGGGTAATTGCAGATCATGCAGGCAGTTCCTGCATCATAAGCTAAATACAATTGAACAGCACAGATAAAACAAAACCAAAGCAAAACATCTCATTAAGCTAACCACCTCAATTTAAGAACTTCAAACTTTCTCCCTAGAGTATTTATAGCAAAACTGCTAGAAAGTAATTTAAGTGACTCATTATTTAGCCTTGCTCTAAAAAAAAACCCCAAGAAACCAACAAACCTCAGTTATCTACATAAGAAACAGTATTAATTATATAATCCATAACTTAGAACCTGAATACAGAGAGATAACTTATAAGAATGGTTTCATTTAAATGTAAAAAAATGGAGATGCAGTTATACCTAATATATAAATTTACAGCAAAAATTCCAACCATTAAGTTTTAGAAATTAACATTTAAGCGAAAGTGTTTCTTTTAAAGACAAAGAACTTATTAGTAACATTCATTGTTAATTTTAATATAGATTTGACTGCCTGGCTTAAGGCTTAATAAATATTCATTAAAATGACTAGCAAATATTTAAGATTTAATGGATTACACTAACATATTTGATAACAATTTTTTATACTTTCCCACTGAGAAAAACAATATAGGTTTTGTTTCTGTAGGCTGGGGGGAAGGAGAGGAGGAGGGTGAGTGAGGAAATGGGGAAGAGGAGGGAAATAAGGACGTAGTAGGGAATGAGTCCAGAGTGACAACCATGATCATGGCAGACCCTAAGTGTTACCATTTTATTACTCTAACCACAAAAACAGAACTATGACTGATACAACAAAATTTTGTTCATTCTTTTTCCAATAAAAGGACTCGTTTATTAATTAAGGATTAGTCCTATAATTAAGAGTATTAAAGCAGGCTGGGTATGGTGGCTCACACCTGCAATTCCAACACTTTGGGAAGCCAATGTGAGAGGATAGCTTGAGCCCGAAAGTTTGAGACCAGCCTGGGCAACATGGCGAAACCCCGTCTCTACAAAAATTAGCCAGGTGTGGTGGCGTGCACCTGTAGTCCTAGCTACTCAGGAAGCTGAGGTGGTAGCTCGGCTTTGAGCCCGGAAGGTGGAGGTTGCAGTGAGCCAATCATGCCACTGCACTCCATCCTAGATGACAGAGCCAGACTCTGTCTCAAAAAAAAAAAAAAAAAAAAAAGAATATTAAAGAAAATATAAAAGCTAGATTATGCTATATATATGCTATAAAATAATATATCCATTGAAATGTATAGAAAACAGAACAATAAAATCTGAGTTTAGGGAATAAAAATTCTAGCATAAAGAACTACAATACCAATACAAAGGTAAAGATCACTCTGAAGGGCACAAACAAAGGACACTAATTGTATGCGTGTATGAAAGTCTAAATGAGGCCAGGCACGGGTGGCTCACACCTATAATCCCAATACTTTGGGAGGCCAAGGTGGGCAAATTGCTGGAGTTCAGGAGTCTGAGTCCAGCCTGAGCAATATGGCAAAACCCTCTCTCTACAAAAAAATTTTAAAAATTAGCCAGGTGTGATGGCATACACCTATGGTTCCAGCCAACTGGGAGGCGGAGTTGAGAGGATCACTTGAGCCCAGGAGGTCAAGGTGGAAAGGGAAAGGGAAAAGGAAAGGAAAAGGGAAAGGGAAAGGAAGAAAGTCAGTCAGTCTAAATGAATCAATTTACATATCCAATGTCTCACCTTCAGGTGTTGTTCTAAAACGGTACAACAAAGTTGTAAGCATACAAACCCACAGTGACAGTATGGGGCCACAAAGAACTAGATTGTGCTTAACTTAGTACTTAACAGCTTTTGAAATACGGTTGTAAGAAGTGTTCATCCATAATTACCTTTCTAGATTCTAGGAGTTGATGAAGGCCAACAATAACCAGAAGCCCAAGACCAGCAAGGAACATATACATAAAGATTCTGGTACAAAAGGAGAAAATAAGAACTGCCTTTAATTCACAGGAAATACCACAGCTAATTACAACTATAATTCTAACACATGATAGAAGCTTTCCAAATAACTTGTGGAGAAAAGAAAAAAAATACTCTGTATTCAACTTAAATCCAGGCAGTTAAGTTTTATAAATTATCTTTAAGAGAAATTAGTCAATCAAAAAAAAAAACTCTATGATTGAAAATAGAATTAAAATTTATGCTATATTCAAAAGCTCAGTTTATAAAATAATTGCAATAATTTCATCTGCCTATTACATTATTTTGCATAATCCAATTTAAAAATTACCTTAAGTGTATTACATGTAAGTTTAGAGTAAAAAAAGATTCATCAAACACTTAACTTTTTCAAGATAAAATCTTCTAACTTATGTTTTCAATAGTAATTTCAGAGGCATGAGACTTAGTTTAGGCTGGTGAACAGTTTATAAGCATGGGGTAGAAAATTTAGACAAGAGGAAGGACAGAAAGCCAACACTAACTTTTAAAGAGATTCTTCCATCAGTTTCAACTATCTTTCCTAATTTGACTTTAATAGTTATAAGAGTCATCTCAAGTATGAATGAATGTAGTAAGGATTTCACCAAATCTATACAGTCCATTTGATTTACACCATCTAAAAAAATGCTAAAACAGGAGCAAGCCTTCCAGTCTTACTTTAGGGGCAAGATCAAGATCTACATACTACAACCTTCACTTACGTTTCTCCATCTAACCCATCCTCTCTTTCAATAACTGTAACTGTTTGATTGAAGACTGCATCTTGGAATACATTGCCCTGTTTAAAAAAATAAAATCATCAGAAAAATCTAAAATGCAATGAAGGAAGGAAAACTTGTAACATTACTTAAAACAGTTACCCTAACAGATTGAACATAGCTTTCCCATTACTTAGAAGATTAGTAAGATTCAACAAATTCATATGTAATTGCCCTATTCTGTGTCAGGGACTCAACACTGTTATTTTCTCACATAAAATAAAAACGTCTCTGGGACAGGCGAAGTGGCACATGCTTGTAGTCCCAGCTACTCCAGGGAGCTGAGGCAGGAGGACTGCTTGAACACAGGAGTTTTGAGTCCAGCCTAGCAACAAACATAGCAAGACCTACAACCCTTAAAAAAAAGTCACCAACTTGGCCAAAGTTTTCCCCTGAACTTTTGTTAGGGGTTGGGGTAGTGGTGTGAGGACCCAGAAAGTAAAATAAAAATGAGATAAAATGTGCATAAAGAAAAAAAGGTCACAGCATTCATGCACCAACAGCTTTACCTTCTGTTGTTTGCAACCCTTCAAACGAGGAAGGAAGAAAAAGTACAGCAGCAGCTGCAGTAGCAGGTCATTTTAAGAACTAGATCAGAACAAAAGTCAAATTCATGTTCTAAAACGACAGTGGGCTGGAAACGAATTTCTTTATAATAAATGGATTGGTCACTTTAGGTATGAAACTATTTTTCTGTTGTGGTCTTGAAATCATTTTGGCAGTTCACAATTTTAGTTTTAAAATGCATTAGACTCACTGCGGCAATACACAGCTATTCTTAAGTGTCTGATATTTCACACAAAGGTTAGCACTTTTTCAAAACTGTCACTCATTAACTGTAATTATGTAAATTTTACTTCAAGATCCTTCAATTTGCATTCCTTTATTGAAAATTTCAGGAATAATACACAGATAAAAAAAGAGTGGCAGAGGTGAATTTAAGGAAAGGAACTAGGCTGGGCACAGTGGCTCACACCTGTAATCCCAGTGCTTTGGGAGGTTGAGGTGGATCACAAGGTCACTAGTTTGAGACCAGCCTGGCCAACAGAGTGAAACCCCATCTCTACTAAAAATACAAAAAAAAAAAAAAAAAGAAAAATAGCTGGGCACGGTGCACACACCTGTAATTCCAGCTACTCTGGAGTCTAAGGCAGCAGAATCGCTTGAACCAGGGAGTTGGAGGTTGCAGTAGGCTGAGATTGCGCCACTGCACTCTAGCCCAGGCAATAGTGCAAGACTCCATCTCAAAAAAAAAAAAAAGAAACTAAAACTACATACATACTTGTTGCATTCAATTTAATTCTACTCGAAAACAAGATAAAATCAATAATTCTTCAAGCTACTTAACTATCAAGTTGAGGATGCTTAATACATTATTTTGAGGACAGGATGAAAATACTTAATCCTCTCAACTAGGTAATCAGAAAACAAAGGAACACTTGATTGCAGCACTAGAAATTTAACTCAGACGTAAGGTAAACATGTTAACACCAGCGTAATGAAAAAGTTGAATAAGCTTCCAAGAGAAAATAAAATTTCCTTCTCTGAAAACAACAAAGGAATGGTTTAGATGTGCTCTCATTTGAAGGAGGACCTACTTCTGGGTTTCTCATTCAGTCATTGATGACTTATACATAATATACATATTAAAAACCATAAGGCATCAGGCCTTATATATTCCTAAATAAAACATAAAAGTTTCTCCTAAATAAAAAAAAAAAATGATAAACCTTGCCACTAAAACACTGAAAACATATGGTTCTATTTTACCTATGGAGTGTATAAAATGATGGGAAAACAGTTATAGAAAGTCTTTAAACTTACAAATAGCAGTAAAATGGGCAAAATGCAGGCAACAAAAGGAAGTACAAATTACTTGACAGATCTTTTTTTTTTGAGATGAAGTCTGGCTCTGTCGCCCAAGCTGGAGTGCAATGGTGCAATCTCGGCTCACTGCCACCTCTGCCTCCCAAGTTCAAGTGATTCTCTTGCCTCAGCCTCCTAAGCAGCTGGGATTACAGGTGACCACCACCACACTCAGCTAATTTTTATATTTTTAGTAGAGATAGGGTTTCACCAGGTTGGCCAAGCTGGTCTTGAACTCTTGACCTCAGGTGATCCACCCGCCTTGGCCTCCCAAAGTCCTGGGATTACAGGCGTGACCTACCATGCCTGGCGACAGAACTTAACATCTGAATAAGCTGTAGACTCTATTGTGTGTCTTACTGTTACTTTTTCCATTAAGATCCAGCTCACAGCTTTACTTACATCTCCATTTTCACTTTCAATCCCACACAATAGCACCTTATTCCCCTTATCTCTAGTATGCATCACTTATCAGCATGTTCTAGTGCCTGTTTCCATCTATCTCCCTCACTGGATTATAGACTTGAAGAAGAAACGTGAAATTTATCTTTGCTTCCCTAGTGGCTATCACAGGTTCAACCACAAAACAGGCACCTGAATGAACAGATGAATTCTATTAACATCACTGTCCCCATCCACCTCTAACTTAAACAAAAAGAAGGTTTAGAGGATCTTACGTTCAAATCTTTGTAGTTCAGATTGATGACCAAACCAAAGGGTCGTCCACCCATGGGCTCTGCAGGAATGAAAGAATACTCAAAAGTTGCCTGTCTCTGGGGTGGCACTACAGTGTTCAGAGGAAGAGCTGTGAAATTCTGGATATAAAACTGGTAGTCCTGAGGATACCGGAATGAGGCATCTAAGGATTCAACAATAAAATCTTCTGTACCCTTGTTGGTAAAGCCTACCAGGAACTTCACAATGTTATTTGCTGGAAAATCTGAGAAACAAAATAGAGACAAGAAAATTAGAACGCATGGAAAGAGCACACAATTTTAAAAAAGGCATTACTAATGGATTTGGCACCCTTTCATATGGACCTGGTGTCAGAATCCTTCACGGTAGAGCAATCCAGTCACCCACTAACTAGAAATTGATTAGAGTGGCTGTATAGCCCGAAATCCTTTTGTCTGTAGTCTAGCATTCCCACATAAGCATTCAAGTAAGTGTCTCAATTGCAGACCACATCACATCTGAATCATGTGGTAAAAAGAGTTGTGTACTTTTGGCAGTGAAATAATCAAGCAGCAGCATTACATGTGTTGGTGAAGTTACCTTCACCTCCAACTTAGTGTTATCTGTGCAGATAAATAGAAGAATGAAGAAAAGATAAAGCCCAAGAGTTTCATCTGAAACTAGTATCTGTCAGAACATAAAAATTAATCAGGCAATCCCTATCCACTTTAAGCAATTAATCAAAATACAAATTTGAAGGTTGAGACCCAAGGATGTAGCTACAAAAATGGAAGGAAAAAAAGCATAATCAAATTATACCCCTTTTAGGCATAAAGCTCAAAAGTACACAGGAATAAAACAGAAAATGTGAGAAGACCAAGAAAATTAATAACTTTCAATATTAAGTCTTCAATAATTATACTGTAATCTACAAAGCTGAGTTCGCCGAGTACAGCACAAGCTGTGGGGTCAACAGATCTAGGTCTGAATCCTATATCCTCAAATCTATTTATGAACTGGGAGCCCTGAACCAGTTTCTTAACTTCTCCAAACCTCATTCAGCAATGACTACGCTCATTGGGTTATTACAAATAAATAATACATGCCAAGTATTGAGAACAGTGCCCACCATATAACCCTCAATACATATAAGCCTAATTATTTTCTTTTAATAAAACCTAGGCTCTAACCTAGGCCATAGTGGAAAAATTAGGTATCTAATGGTTAACACTCAAAATACGACAAAGTTACTTTGCTGTGGCAGTTTGAAAACGTTTTAAAATATGATCGTTCTCAGGAGGCTGAGGCAGAAAAATCAATTAAACTTGGGAAGTGGAGGTTGCAGTGAGCCTGAGGGAGTCACTGCACTCCAGCCTGGGCGACAGAGCGAGACCCTGTCTCAAAAACAAAATTTTTGAAAAGGACAGTAAATTTCTAGTTAAACTAGGTAGTGTTTATTTTTCCCGTTAGTTTATTTTTTACTCTGTCTAGATCACCAGCAATACTACTTTACAGATATGGGTATTCAGATATATAAGAGCAAGCTTGTCATTTTAAAATTCCTACATGTGAATTAAAACTAATACTTCTGTATTACCTTCTCCTTTTACAAACAGGATAGTGGTGTCTGCACTTGGTGAAGCTTCAGGTTCACCAGACACATCTTCTTCCTCTTTATCTTCTGCCTAAGAAAAAGAACAATTAAGAGGAGATTACTATGGGAGAAAAAAAAAATCATTTAAAAATAACAACTTGGCCTGGTGTGGTACTTTGGGAGTCTGAGGTTGGCAGATCACCTGAGGTCAGGAGCTCAAGACAAGCCTGGCCAACATGGTGAAGCCCCATCTCTACTAAAAATACAAAAATTAGTTGGGTGTGGTGGCATGTGCCTGTAATCCCAGCTACTCAGGAGACTGAGGCAGGAGAATCACTTGAACCCGGGAGGTGGAGGTTGCAGTGAGCCGAGATCGTGCCACTGTGGGACTCTGTCTAAATAAATAAATAAATAAATAAATAAAGACTTCACTTTATATTAGGGTGAAATATTGCTTCTCTATAGCTTTGCTGGGATTAGCAATTAAGAATTCCATCATACTTCATTAATTAAAATACAACTTCTAAGGCAGTGCATCTTAAACAGTAATGTGCGTACCAGTTCCCTAGGGATGTTGCAGATCTAATTCAGGTCTAGGGCAAAGCCTATCATTCTCTTTCTAACAAGCACCTAGAAAATGTCAAAGCTGCTGGTATTTAGATCATATTGTGAACTGCAAGGTTCTAGAACAGGGCTTGGTAAACTTTTTCTGAAAACGGCCAAAGAGCAAATAAGGCTTTGCAGACCAAAACGTCTCTCTTGTGACTACTCAACTCTGGGGCTACTATGTAAAAGCAGCCCCAGACAATATGTAAATGAGTGGACATAGCTGGATATACCTTGCAGTCACATTTTTGCCCACCTCTGCTCTCAAGCACCTTGATATCAGCCTACAAAGACTTCCATTCTAATTAACAAAAAAATTTTCCTTTGAGAACCAGTTGCATAATTTTGAAGGAAAAAAAAAAAAGTGTGACCAGAGATCTTATTAGGATGACAGAAACGTCCTAAAACTGAATTTGTGTTGCAGAACTTGGTAAATTTATTAAGTATATGTTTAAAACAGATAAATTGTATGACATGTAAACTGTATCTCAACAAAGTTTTTAAAAAATGTGAACAAATTTTATTTAAAACTTTAAGCTGGGCGCAGTAGTGCATGCCTGTAGTCCCAACTACTCGGGAGGCTGAGGCTGGAGGATCACTTAAGCCCAGGAGTTCTAGGCTGTAATGCACTATGCCGATCGGGTGTCCACACTAAGTTTGGCATCAATATGGTGACCTCCTGGGAGCAGAGGACCACCAGGTTGCCTAAGGGGTGGGGGGAGGTGAACCGGCCCAGGTCGGAAAAGGAGCATGTAAAGACTCCTGTGCTGATCAGTAGTGGGATCGCGCCTGTGAATAGCCACTGCACTCCAGCCTGGGCAACATAGCGAGACCCCATGTCTTAAAAACAAAACAAAACAAACTTTAAACACAGTGCAGCATCATTTCTCCAGGCATCAATATGGATGAGAGAGAGTCACATCTTTGAAGCATCCAAGCCTTTAATAAATTGAGATGCTATTGTTTCCTGGCATTTAGCTTTTTCACTTGTATAAAATACTCCTTCCCCCAATAAGTAAAACTTGTCAAGAGCAAAGATTGTCTCATATTTTAAAATCCTCCACATCCAGCTCATTCACTTAAGACAGAAGGCACTCAAACGCTTGTTCAATGACTATGAAACTGTTGTACGTTATATTTTTAAGTATCCTTAATGATTTCTTTCATTTACTAAGAGCAAGTTTCTACTTCTGAGAAAAGAGATCCACAAGTAGGAAAGGAGACCAGAGACAAGGAGGCTGAAACCATTAATGATAGGGATAAAGAGGAAAAGGGTCTACTTCAGAAACAGTTAAGGGAAATCCATGAGATCTGATTAATGGGTTTTGAAATAAAAACCAATGGAAGAAGTAACAAGGCAACCGCTTGAATCACTGGAGCCACATCAAAACAGCAGAGTTTATGGGGGTGGGATGCATGGCAAATCCTGAATTCCATTTTCGATGTATAAAATTTGAAGTACTCATGGAGCATTCAGATGAAACTATACTGTGAAGAGCTGGAAAAGAGCTACAACAGGACAACGGAAAACAAGGAATTTGGCAATTAGGTTGCTGGTGACCTTAGCAATACCAGTTTAACAAGATATACGGGACCAGACCAAGATAGAGAATACATGTGAAGTGAGCAGAAGAGAGAAAAGCTGTACAAGTTTATCTTTCTTTTTTTCTTTTTTTTTGAGATGGAATCTTGCTCTG
Source organism: Sapajus apella (assembly GCF_009761245.1). Lineage (NCBI taxonomy): Eukaryota > Metazoa > Chordata > Mammalia > Primates > Cebidae > Sapajus > Sapajus apella. The sequence continues at coordinate 4,148,571 of NW_022437010.1, read as the reverse complement.
TCACCCAGGCGAAAGTGCAGTGGCATGATCTCGGCTCACTCCAACCTCCGCCTCCCAAGTTCAAGTGATTCTCCTGCTGCAGCCTCCCGAGTAGCTGGGCATACAGACATGTGCCACCACACCCAGCTAATTTTTGTATTTTTAGTAGAGACGGGGGTTTCATCATGTTGGCCCGGATGGTCTCGATCTCCTGACCTCGTGATCCGCCCACTTTGGCCTCCCAAAGTGCTGGGATTACAGGCGTGAGCCACTATGCCTGGCCACAAGTTTCTTTTACAAGAAGTCACTGGTGTTGGTAAAGATAAGTGGGTGCAGCAAATGTGGATGAACAGTATAAGCATGTGTGTAGCTTAACAAATCATTGAGGAGGATTAATACTTGAAGTTACACAAGGAAAGAATAATGTAACAAAATCCCACAGGATGAGATGGGGACATGAGCACAGGTGGAAGGATCAGCCTTAGAAGAGAGTGAAGACAACTCATTATTAAGAAGAAAATGCAGAATGATGGGTGATTTGGAAGTAGAAAATACAAAATCTGATAAGAGTTCATGCTTGATGGCCTTCTTCCCTTTCCGACACTGAAGGCAATGTTGCTGCCAAGACTGAAGAGTACTTATTTAGGAATTTAAACATGGTACATGTTTGGAACAGATTGTGGAAAACTAAGTAACTCATTTATCTTATAGCTATTCAGCATATAAGACGTATAATGCTTAGTATCCGCTACCTGGTAAAACTCCAAAATATTTCAGCTATTATAAACAATCTCCAGAGGAGAGTATAGAAATTAGTGACACTGGTTGCCTATAGGGAGATGACTTAATGGCTCGAAGGCACGCAAGGGAAACTTTTAATCATATACTCTGTACCTTGTAACTTCTGAGCCATTTGACTCTATTATCTATTTTAAATAATTTTTTAAATGTTAGCTAGTGGGCTGGGCACGGTAGCTCACGCCTGTAATCCTAGCACTTTGGGAGGCCGAGGCGGGTGGATCATAAGGTCAGGACTTCGAGACCAGCCTGACTAACATGGTAAAACCCCGTCTCTACTAAAAATAGAAAAATTAGCCAGGTGTGGTGCTGTGCACCTGTAATCCCAGCTACTCAGGTGGCTGAGGCAGTAGAAGAATCACTTGAACCTGGGAGGCGGAGGTTGCAGTAAGCCGAGATTGTGCCATTCACTCCAGCCTGGGTGACAGTGAGACTCTGTCCCCACCCCCCCCAAAAAAAAATGTTAGCTAGTGTTATTACGACTACAGCTCTTGTTTTAATAAACATAAAAACAAAAACCTCTATCATTTCTTTGGGGAGGACAAAAAACCTTTCATTGCAACCCACAGTTTTGGAGAATAAAGAATAATCTGCAGGGTAGAAAAGCCCAAGGTGACTTAAAAAAAAAAAAAAAGGTTTGCCTTCAAAAATTCTAAACGAATAAGCTGCATCTAAACCAGCTGTGGATATCTCAGATCTTATGAAAAACCCCCCTTTCCTTCGCTTGACTCCAGGACACGGGCCCAGTGCAAAGGATCCTTCCACATCTCCCAATTCCTTGATGCCTTGGCAGCTGAGTATAAGGTGATAAAGAAATCTTGGGAACACCAGCAGTGGGTGAACCTTCTAGCTCATTCAGTTCTTGAGGTGCTTCTGTAGCAGCCTTGGCTCTGAGGGACCATCTTTCTTAGAAAGTCTACACACAAGCTTACCCCTGCTGGTATGGACTAGTCCAATGGAAGGTAATACTTTTGCTGCCTTCCTATTTCAATCTACCTTAATTATTTTCTGATTTGAGATAAGCAACAAAGCAGAGGGTACTAACACTTTTGTACTAATTGGCCAGGGTAGAAAGTGGACAATCAGAGTTTTTCTTTTCCTCTAATGTTTCTTAAGGCAGGAGAAATGATTATGGTATGGAAAAGTCCTGGCCAACGACATAAGGCTATCAAGGATCTAACAGTTCCCTTCTCTACCTCTCTACCCTTTTCTTACTTAACTTTTTTTAGAGACAGGGTCTGACTCTATCACCCAGGCTGGAGTGCAGTGGCACAATCATAGCTCACTGTAACCTTGAACTCCTGGGCTTAAGTGGTCTTCCTGCCTCCAGTAGTTAGGATTACAGGGACAACTAATTTTTTTTTTTTTTTTGGAGACGGAGTTTCGCTCTTGTTACCCAGGCTGGAGTGCAATGGCGCGATCTCGGCTCACCGCAACCTCCGCCTCCTGGGTTCAGGCAATTCTCCTGCCTCAGCCTCCTGAGTAGCTGGGATTACAGGCACGTGCCACCATGCCCAGCTAATTTTTTGTATTTTTAGTAGAGACGGGGTTTCACCATGTTGACCAGGATGGTCTCGATCTCTTGACCTCGTGATCCACCCACCTCAGCCTCCCAAAGTGCTGGGATTACAGGCGTGAGCCACCGCGCCCGGCCAGGGACAGCTAATTTTTTAGTAGAGATGATGTCATGCTGTTTTGGCCAGGAGGTCTCATACTCCTGGGCTCAAGTGATCCTCCTGCCCTGGCCTCTCAAGAGCTGGGATTACAGGTGTGCCTCATGGCATTCAGCATCTCTCTTCTACCCTCTTCCTCCACAGTAAGTACATTCCAGTGCCAGAGAGCCCAAGTAATTTCATAAAATTGGTTATAATGATATAATCCCTCACTAAATTTCAGTACATGCACAAATTTCAGTGCCCCAAATACCATCTTTAATCCTAAATTCCTAGATGAATTCCCTTCCAACTATCACTCTAAGTTATCTTACCACAAGCGGTCAAATATTGATTAACAACAATGCAGCAGAAATGCATTAATCTAGATAAAGCTGTTGACTTAATGCAGGCTGGGTTGAAGATGTGGAGTCTTAACATAAACCCTAAAAGTATGTGTCTACATACATATGAAAGGCTTGACTCTTAGGTTATCAGTAAGGGGTTCCTAAAGAGGGGGAAATTAGGAGAGTACACAAATTACTACAGACCTCCTATCCAGATAAAACAGTATGTGCAAAAGTATAAAAATAACTCAAAAACACCAATAAAATAGCGACAGATTAGCATAGTTGGAAGACATACTCCATAAAAATGAAGATTAGTCAAAAAAGAAGCAGGAATCTATACATAAGGCTAAATATTTTGACACTGAAATAAGAAAATAGGGCCAGATACAGTGGCTCATGGCTGTAATCCTAGCACTTTGGGAGGCCAAGGTGGGCAGATCACAAGGTCAGGAGATCAAGACCATCCTGGCTAATACAGTGAAACCTCGTCTCTACTAAAAATACAAAAAATTAGCTGGGCGTGGTGGCACATGCCTGTAGTGCCAGCCACTCGGGAGGCTGAGGCAGGAGAATCACCTGAACCCAAGAGGCGAAGTTTGCAGTGAGCCAAGATCTCGCCACTATACTCCATCCTGGGCAACAGAGAGAGATTCCATCTCAAAAAAAAAAAAAAAGAAAAAGAAAATAAAAAACTAGTGGTTTAATTTTGAAGGAAATGACAAAATCTGGAATCATAAAAGGTTCCAGGTTCAAGTATGACATGAAAAGAGAAAAAAAGAAAAAAACTGTGTAGGATGGTTACAGTCGTTTCAGAGAGGAAAATAAAATTAGCTAGATGCGTATTCACTGCTATGAGAGAGAAAAAAAAGAAAAAACAATTTAGCTAGATGCATTAGATGCATGCTGCAATAATCCCAATTCCTGCCCAATATTCTTACTGTTGTATTATAATTACATAGCAAACATTTCAGAGCTGAACAACTTTTAAGAGATCGTCTTTAACCCCCTTACTCTTCACAGGATATATTTTACATACTGTTTGTTGTCTGCTTCTCACCCCCTGCCATTGAAAACATATATACCTGCCCCAAAAAGTCTAAAACAGCAGAGAAAATATCTGGTTTGCACACCCAGCACCAAGAACACTGCCTGGTACATCATAAGGACTCAGAAATAAAAGCAAGCAAGGAAAAAGAACAAAAACAGAATAAAAGCAAGCAAGCAAAAAAGAAACTGAGACTCACAGGGATAAGTCAGAAGGCTAAGTAGCAGGTACCCTACATCTATGAACCCATGGTCCAGAGCTATTTCTATATTGTTACTCCTCTAGACTCAAGTCACCATGATCTTGAATTGTTAACTATTTCACATCTCCTCCCCTGTTCCAGAAAATACTTATGCTCTATTCTCAATGACTGGTGCCTATTCTCCCAATTTCAATATATTTTGATCACATTAAAAAACCTCTAAAAGCTGGGATTTTAAATTTTTGTGTAAGGATAAACTCTAGGCCAGGTGTTGTGGCTCATGGCCATAATCCCAGTGCTTTGGGAGGTTGAGACATGAGAATCATCACTTGAGCCCAGAAGTTCGAGACCAGTCCAGGCAACATAGCAAGACCTTGTCTTTTCAAAAAAAAAAAAAGAAAGAAAAAAAAAAAATTACAAAAAATTAGCTAGGCTTGTTGGGGTGTGACTGTAGTCCTAGCTACTAGGAGGTTGAGACAGGAGGATCACTTGAGCCCAGGAGTTCAAGGCTGTACTGAGCTATGCTCATACCACTGAACTCCAGCCTGGGCAAAAGAGCACATCTCAGTCTCTAAAAATAAATAAATAAGGATAAATTCTAGATGTACTATTGACAGGGTTTCGCTGTGTGCCCAGCCAAATCTCATCTTATAGTTCTCATAATCCCCACACTGTGGGAGGAACCTGGTGGGAAGTAAATGAATCATGGGGATGATTACCTCCATACTGTTCTCATGATAGTGAGTTCTCACAAGACCTGATGGGTTTCCCCGCCCTTTGCTCTGCCCTTCTCCCTGTTGTTGCCATGTGAAGAAGAACGTGCTTGCTTCCCCTTCTGCCATGATGGTAAGTTTCCTGAGGCCTCCCCAGTCATGCTGAACTGCGAATCAATTAAACCTCTTTCCTTTATAAATTACCCAGTCTTGGGTATGTCGTTATTAGCAGCATGAGAACAGATTAATATAATTACAAACATTTTATACATATTAAACAGTATATAACACTAACCAAATCTGTGGGTTCATCTTCTTCCACCTCAGCTTCATCATCTTCATCCTCAATTATGGAATCTTCCACTGTTTCTTCATCCTCTGTAAGATCTTGTGCCACTGCTAATGAACCTAACGATAAAATACAGAACAAGCAGTTAACCTTTATTCTGGAATACTCATTTTTTTTTTTTTTTTTTTTTTTTACTATGAGGTATAGGCAAAAAATAAATAAAAAGAAAAATCTTCCCTTGGACTAAGAAAAGCTCCCAGTTCACCTGAATGATGCCAATTACAATGCATCTAAGAATATTTATATTTTATTTTACCAGTAGTCTTAACAACCACATGTCAATTTCTTTTTAAGACAGGGTCTTGCTCTGATGCCTAGATGGGAATAGTTGTGCAGTCATAGCTTGCTGCAGCTTCAAACTACTGGGCTCGAGTGATCCTTCCCCCTCAGCTTCCTGGGTAGCTAGAACTATAGGCATGAACCACTGCTCTCTGCCTGCATGTTATTTTTAAGGGAAAATGTGGTTTGATTTCAAAAAGTATCCAACAGATGGAAAAATGAACTGCACAAACTAAAGATGCCTTGAAGCACAAAGAACTTCAAGCAATTTTGTTAAGCAAATCAAGGAAAATAAATTTTTTCCAAAGGTAAGAAACTTCTCAATGTAATCCCTGTCATTAACAATATAAAGCAAACTAAACAACCTCCATGTCTAAAAGAAAATAGCATTCTTGGCCAGAGGTGGCTCACGCCTGTAATTTCACCACCTTGGGAGGTCCACGTGGGCAGATCATGAGATCAGGAGTTTGAGAACAGCCTGGACAACACAGTGAAATCCTGTCTTTACTAAAAATACAAAAAAAATTAGCCAGGCCTGGTGGTGCGCACCTGTAGTCCCAGCTACTCAGGAGGCTGAGGCAGGAGAATCGCTTGAATGAGGCAGGAGAATCCGGACCGCAGAGGTTGCAGTGAACTGAGATCATGCCACTGCATTTCAGCTTAGATGACAGAGCAAGACTTTGTCTCTAAAAAAAAGCATCCTTAAGTTCTATGCACGAAACAGTTACCAGAGGTGACTACAGCTAAACTCTTAGAACTTGATAGTCTGTAAGTCCAAGGAACAAATATCTGTATCATATCCATGGTAAAAACTAGCTTGTACGAAGAACATTGTTTAGTAAAAACCGTATTGGCAGCTTCAGGGTTGAGAGCAAAGAAAGAATCCAATTATTTTTGCAGGTGGCTTCAAACATGTTTTAAGATACTTTATATTTCTCACACTTAATGTAACAAAATATAGTTATAACACCAAAAAAAAAAAAAAAAAAAAACCATGGTTTTATAGGCAATAGTACTCTAAATAAATCACATTAAATCTATTTCAGGCCGGACTCTAAAAAGAATTTCCAAGTTCTAGTGTCTTCCAGCATCTCTCAGAAAAAATGATGATGTGGCAATTCTGTGGAGAAAAACCATGCAAAGGAAAGCACGTTTTTTACCCAGGAGAAACACTATCCATTAAGGGCCATATTTTCTGTCTTTTCCATGTCTTTGAGTTTTCACTGGCTAAGATTACTGAAAAATATTAAAGAACATTGAACCATGCATTATGAACTGAAAAATAGATTTCACTGTCTGCTGAACAAAGACTAAAACAGTGCATTCACAACTTACAAGTCCTTTTCAAAAACCAGTAAAAAAAAAAATCCATTGTTTGACATAGTAATTTAAAGTTGTTATTAAATTTGAGCACTTTGGAATATAAAGGCCTTTCACCATACATTTCATGGATATTAAACAATTTTATTATTTTAATGTTAACCAATAACAATTTTGTCCCTATGAAGTCTAACAATCTTCATTCAACTGGAAAAACTGAAGACATTTGCTTAAAAGTGAAACCATTTCTCACCAAAAACATTTTCATGATATCAATTCCGTTTAGATAATGAATTGATGCTCCTTAAAAGTTTTTACAACTTGAAAATAGTTCTAAATAGTTCTAAAACTAAATCTAGATTTGTCAAGTTTTCTTTTAAAAAGCTTAAAGAGAACTAGCAAACGACGCCTAAAGTAAAAGAATCTCATTGAACCTACAGGTGAACTCATTAATAATCTGTTTAATTCTCCCACCTCCTGGTTTTCTAGCCATTAAACACAAGCCATTAAACACTTCACTTTTCATTGCAAAACAACTGGATACCTGTCACTACCGTTAAGACACACGGCTTGCTTAAACTTACGGAATGAAAGGGAATGCTAGTGATTATTTAATGACTAATTATTTCACTTTACAAATTAGAAAGTCGAAGTTCATGACAAAACCCGGGCAGGAAGTTGCCACTTTTTTACGTTCTGCTAAGTTATTTTCACACTGGGTTAACTGTTGGAAAGTGTAAATCTAGTTACTAAAAAAACTCGAAGTAGACTACATTTTTTTCAGCACAATACGATGCTTCCACAAAAAATGGTTCCATGAAAATAAAAAGAGAGAAAGAAGGCAGAAGTAAGGGAGACATCCGCAGGGAATCTTCAGTCCGCTTGACGGCAGGGGCAGATAACGGCGGTGACCATGGGGGAGTTTTTCTGAAATCAAGCCTCCTAGTAACACATACGGGTCAAGGAGGGGTTGAAAGAGGCAGATGATCATTGAAAAAGACACTCTGATGGCTTAGATGTGTAGAAAACAAGGGTTTTAGTAAATGAATGAAGGCAAACTCCCGCCGTGGAAGCGAAAGACACGTCAGCCCTGAGCGCGAGGGGCTGGGGGTGGAGCAGAGCCAGAGGCGGCCAAAAGAAACAGCCCGGCTGCCGCGCGCTCGGAGCGCAGCGGTGTCCAGCGCCCCCTCCCCTCCTCCCGCAGCCGAGGACCCTCCAGCTCTGGCCGCTCCTGCAGGCGTGGGTCCAGGGCCAGAGGAGCAAGCCCAGCCCTTGGCCGGCCACGAAGCAAGGTCGCCCGGGCATGGCCCCGCGCTCCGTTTGCAAGGGGCAGGCCGCAGCAGGGTCTCCAGCGCGCGGGGCGGCCACTGCTGCTACGAGCCTAGGCATGGGGAGGAGGCGAAGAGAGACCTGCGCGGTGGACGCGGACCCCAGGACCCGAGCGGCCACAGCCTCCAACTTCAAACTTGCCGTCGCTGGCATCTCGTTCCTGGCCCTCCCCTTCCGCACACTCCCCTAGCCTCACCTCTGGAGCCGCCTCGGAGCAAGACAGTGGCTGGGAACACGAGCAAGAGAAGCAGCAGCAAGCGGGGGAGGAGTCTCATGGTGCTGCCGGTCCAGTATCCAGTCTCCGTCCGCGAGGGCTCTCGGCGGCTCCGGCGGTAATGGCGTTACTCTTCATCCGGGCTCCAGGCGGCGAGGGGCGGGACACGTACCACGCACGGGCCGTCGCCACGCCTCTCCCCTGCCTGAGGGGAGAACGCCGCCGACGTGGCCGCTCAGCGCGGGGAGGTGGGGAGAGCCGGCCGCCCGGAAGTCACGTGGCCGGTTGCCGGCTCCTCCTGGGCTCCCGCGAGAGTCCGCCTCCGGCTGCAGCGGGAGGTTGGCTGTCAGTGGTTTGCGGTTCGCTCCGCCCAGTCCTTTACTCCCAGTTAATTAGCGTCGTCGGTGGTTACTTTATTTGAATGACGATCCACTTCATAACGGCGATATAAGGAACATAAGCGGGCTTTATGTGGCATTTAAAAGCAAAAATGTTTTTTTGGTGGAGAGGACATTGTTCAAAGGAAAAACCATGAAAATATACAGTGGAAAATCTTTGTCTCCTGTCTGCCCACACCCTCTCCCATGGCTTAAGTAATGACATTTCTTAAATTCTTTTTTTATTTTGAGACGGAGTCTTGCTCTGTCACTCAGGCTGGAGTGCAGTGGCGCGATCTCGGCTCACTGCAACCTCTACTTCTCGGTTTCAAGTGATTCTCCTGCCTCAGCCTCCCGGGTAGCTGGGACTGCAGGCAGTCGCCACCACGCCCGGCTAATTTTTGTATTTTTAGTAGAGACGGGGTTTCCACCATGTTGGCCAGGCTTATCTGACCTCAGGTGATCCACCCGCCTCGGCCTCTCAAAGTGCTGAGATTACAGGCGTGAGCCACCTCGCCTGGCCAGCAATTTTAAAATTCTTATATGACATTCCAGAATTGTAAGTCACCTAGAACACTGCCGAGTATATAGTCATTATTTTTAACTATACAATAGGCGCAGCAATGGCTGTCCAGTGTTCTTTAGTTTTCTTCTCGTTTATTTTGGATTTGTGTTGCTGGAGTAATATACTAGTTCATGAAATTAATCTGAATATTAGGTAATCTTGGACTGGACCAGTGTGAGATGTCACAAAGATGAGGAAATAAATCATGTGCCTACTATTGCCAATCATCTCCTTAGAACTGTGCTTCTTCATTTAATTTTCTAAACATCACTATTAGCTGGACATTATTTACTGAGAAGAAAACAGACCCAGAGATGTTAGTGTTTACTTAAGGCTTCCAAAAGCTAGCAAATGGCAGATGCAAGATTTGAACATGGCAATCTGGTTCCAGATTCCATACACTACTGGCCTAGGACATCTGCTATTCTACTCCTGCATTGTTTCTGCTTAAGTTTCCTTGTCCCGGGGTTGCTGTAAATGCAGCTTGTAGCCACTGCCCCACTACCTACTTCTGTCTGCTAATGTCATAGCCTGATAGTGCTCGGCTGAATCAACTCCACTCTGCCAGGCAGTCAGTGGCACCACCGCTGTGTTGCTGCTGCTACTAGGGAGCCCAGCAGAAGTGGAGGGCCTCCTCCCACTTTGCTGCTGCCTCTGCCCCTGCACAAACTACCAATGCTGCCACTCTATGTCAGAGCTACCAGGGCCGCTGACCCTGCTTTAAGGTGACTGAATCTTGCTAAGTTCAACACTGACTTGGAAGAATCTCCCTCCCCTACTTTGAGGCACCGTTTCATGAGTTTCAAATGAGACCTGCTCTGAGCTTGTTGGGCTCTGACGGGTGTTTTGACAAATACATCTTTCTATTTAACTTGCTACTCTCTCCTACCACCAGAAACAAACTGATGAGGACTGTAATAGGTGGTGAAGTTATAGACCTCATGCTGTACTCAAAATCACACCTGCTCTCCATCACTGCACCGTGGTGTCTTACCGGCTTGCTTTCCCCCATTCAGAGGACGGATTTCTGAAGGGGAGGATGTCTCATTCTTTACGGTAAAGAGATTCCTAGTAGGTCTATCTCACCAGTTCTCAGGAGATGTTTAGACATAGCCTGAACGTGTAAGGATAATTTAGTTTAGGCTTAAGCTGGGACATCCACTCCAATGATGATGTCATCAAATGATTACTAATGGATTTTACTTGGGACTTGAATTTTACACAACCAGCTACTATTAGTGCAGCAGGAAAAAGTAAGTGTTCCTACTCTAGATATTACTGATGGGATGAATTTAGGGAAAAGAAGAACATGTAAACAAAAACAGAAGACCTGTGTGACTGTTCACTTAGCATAAAAAACGATAGCTGTGATCAGGGAAGGGGCTTGCCCCGACCGGTGTGTTCACCAATTCTGCATCACTGTGACCCACATGCTCCCCATCATAAGCAGCTTTTCCTTGGTACCCACCCAGAGCTCTCTGTCCTAATTGGTTCCAATCCTTAATGTATGGAATTATGAATTCCATCTACTAATTTATTTAAGTCCTTCCAAATCTTTCCCCATGTTCTCTCACTCTCATGTCTGCACCAATCTCTTTTTTTTGAGACGGAGTCTTGCTTTGTTGCCAGGCTGGAGTGCAGTGGTGCAATCTCGGCTTACTGCAACCTCCGCCTCCCAGGTTCAAGCTATTCTTCCGCCTCAGCCTCCTGAGTAGCTAGGACCACAGGCACGCGCCACCACACCCGGCTAATTTTTGTATTTTTAGTAGAGTTGGGGTTTCACCATGTTGGCCAGGATGGTCTTGATCTCTTGACCTCATGATCCGCCCTCCTTGGCCTCCTAAAGTGCTGGGATTACAGGTGTGAGCCACTGCGCCTGGACTGCAGCAATCTCTTTAAAGAGATTTCTTTTCAGGGAATATTCCACATCCTGGTGACTCTCCTTCATAGAGCTCAGACAAATCCATAGTTGATTCTCCACATTTGTCATTTAATTCCCTTAGAATTTGTGAAAGCAGAGCATTCCTTCTCTTTGATCACTTAACGATTTCCCTCCACATCATGAACAAATGGGTTTGTTAAGCACTGGTGTTTGTACGTTTATACTCTCCCAAGTAACTGCATGGCCAAGAAAGTCTCTTATGTCCTTTATTTTATATTTTATATTTTCGAGATGGAGTCCTGCTCTGTCACCCAGGCTGGGAGTGCAGTGGCTCAATCTCAGCTCACTGCAACCTCCACTTCTCAGGTTCTAGCAGTTCTTCTGCCTCAGTCTCCCGAGTAGCTGGGATCACAGGTGCCAGCCGCCATACCTGGCTAATTTTTGTATTTTTAGTAGATACGGGGTTTCACCATGTTGGTCAGGCTGGTCTGGAACTCCTGTGATCCACTTGCCTCAGCCTCCCAAAGTTCTGGGATTATAGGCGTGAGCCACTGCACCTAGCCCGTCAGGTCATTTAAATCTTTCCCCAATTGTCACCTTCTCAGTGAGGCTTACTGGGACCTCTGCTTTAAAATTCTAACCCTCCTGCCCCCACATTCTCCATTCCCTCCAGTCTCCTCTTGTTCATAAGCACTGGTTACTTCCCTCACAATATAGTTCAGCCTGTCTCCTGTCTGTCACCTGTGAATATCTTGTAGCCAGGGAGTTTGTGTCTTAATATTATAGAAGGGTGCCTGACACCCAGCGTGAACTCAGTATTTGTTGAATCAATGAAGGTATAGTATTGTTACAAGTCACATCTTTCCTCCATAAATTTGAACCCATTTGATTGTAAACTTAATAAGAAATGAAAAAACATTGAACAAAAAAACCCCCAAAGTTATGTTTATTATATGTAAGCAAAAGTTTATGCATTCTTTCATGTAGCAAGGGCAAAAAAGAAAAAAATAGCTTTTTTTGTACTATACCTGCAAGGAAAAAAACTCCTTTATGATCCTTATGAAAACGGACACCACAGGAAAGGAAACAAGAAATAAGGATGACTTTAAAGGGAGCCCACCTCCTCACTTAGGCAGGCCTCTAGTCCTTCCCCAGCACATACTTCACAGAAAAGAACAGATGAAGTCATAATTACCTGATCAATAACCACAAAACTCCCACTTACCTGCATCCTTATGCTCAGGCTCTGCAGCATTTTTTTTTTTTTTTTTTTTGAGATAGGGTCTGGCTTTGTCTCCTAGGCTGGAGTGCAGTGAAACATAGCTCATTGTAACCCTGAACTCCTGGGCTCAAGTGATCCTCCTGCCTCAGCCTCCCAAGTAGCTAAGACTACAGGCATACACCATGCCCAGCTATTTTTTCTTTTTGTAGAGACGGGGTCTCACTATGTTGTCCAGGCTGATCTCCAACTCCTGGCCTCAAGTGAACCTCCCACCTGGGCCTCCCAAAGTGCTAGGATTATAGGTATGGGCCACCAGTCCTTTCAGTTACAATAAAAGGATATTTACAGACCTATCAAAGGCCAACCACCACTTGTGGCTTAGACCCCATCTCCTGCTCAAGGACATGTAATTCTGAAAATAGTCCCCTCTTTTCTCCCTCACAGTACATTTCTACTTCTCTAACTCATTGTTCGAACATCAACACACAACCATATTATAATAGTCTCTGTCTTAAAAAACCAAACTCTCCATTGGCCTCGGTTCCCCTTCAGCAACAGTCTCATTTCTCTGCTCCTTGACACAGAAAAGCATCAGTATCTCACCCCTCCATTTTCTTCTCAGCCTATTACAGCTGTGCTCTTATTTTTAACACTTCACTAGAATGTGCCAGGTCTAATGGTCCTCATGAGCCGTTCCTCCTCTCATTCTTGAGCACTCGTTTCTCTGGGCCCAACGACAACCATACGCTTCTGGTTTTCCTTCCACCTCAGCAACCCCTCCTTCTTCTTTGCTTAGCACCTAAATACAGGCCTGCTAGAATGCGCACACTGTCTACTCTCTGTCTCTATGGGTTCTGCATTTTTGGATTCAACCGACCACAGATCAAAAATATTGGAAAATAAATAAGTAAAAATAACAACAATAAAAAATACAGATTAAAAATATTGTATAACCATTTACATAGCATTCATGCTCGGTTAGGTATTATAAATAATCCAGAAATGATTTAAAGCATATGGAAGGGTATGTGTAGGTTATGTGCAAATAGTATGTCATTTTAAGGAATTTTAGCACTCGCAGATTTGGGTATATATTGAGGGTCTTGGAACCAGTCCCCTTGGACACCGAGGGATAACTGTAGTAAATAAGGCTGGGGAACTCACCTTCTTATATTCTGTGAGAGGGCTTAGAGGACACTCCATTTACAAAGCAATGAGAAATGCACTGGTGAGAGGGGCCCAGAAGACCATTGGTCAGCTGTGCTCCAGAGGTCTGGCCTCAGGGCAAGAGATGCTGTTACAGAGCTGCACTGGTAGCAATGGGAGTGAGGATGGGAATGGAGGCCAGATGGCATCACCTAATGGGCAGCAACAATGTGGGCACACTGCTCAGAATGAGCTGCAGGGTCAGAATAGGGGAGAGGGGCTGGGGAATGGGCAAGGGGAGTAACCTGTAGAGACCTATGGTAATAGTCAATAAAAACCTTCCTAAATGCAAGATAGTTGGGCACCCAACAAAAGCGTTGCTAAATTTATGCAATTAAAGAAATCAACAGGCCAGGTGTGGTGGCTCATGCCTGTAATCCCAGCACTTTGGGAGGCCAAGGAGGGTGGATCATGAGGTCAGGATATTGAGACCATCCTGGCCAACATGGTGAACCCTATCTCTACTAAAAATGCAAAAATTAGCTGGATATGTTGGCAGGTGCCTGTAGTCCCAGCTACCCAGGAGGCTGAGGCAGGAGAATCACTTGAACCCCGGAGGTGGAGGTTGTAGTGAGCCAAGATTGTGCCACTGCACTCCAGCCTGGTGACAGAGCTAGACTCCCATCTCAAAAAAAAAAAAAAAGATAGCAGAGGAGAGAGGCATTTCAGATGAGGATGAGGGAGATATCTGAATTGGACCTTAAAGGGTCCAAATGTTTTAAACATGAGGAACTGGATGGTGGGGGTGAAGAAAGGAGGACATTTAGGGGGCAAGGAAAGTGCATTCCCAAAAAATGAAACAATATGGGGAAAGGCACAGACATTTGGGCCCAGAGCATGGAAGGCAATGAACAGTGACTATGGAGTAAGGATTTGAAAACCTGTCCATAAAATAGAGTGAATTATGACATATATCCCCCTTGAAATATACAGCCTTTTAAAATCCGAGTTATGAAGATTGGAGATATAGGAAAGTAGTTATCAGAAACACTGAGTGCAGATGACCTACTTAGGATACTATATGAAAATGCCTTGTAAACTGCAAATAACAATCTTTTGGAAGGGATGATGGGAGTGAAAAGACAGGAACCATGATCACTTTAGAAAAGAAAAGCGTTGCAGGAAGGGTTTTTTTAAAGGCTAGGGTAGGGTTCAAAGAAGAGTTATAAAGTAAGGTGTGAGAAGATAAAAATGATTGATGGAGCAGTTCCTTAAGGAGATTCAATGGGTCAGAGTCAAGAGGACAAGAGACCAAACAGACCACAGAAAAAAAGAGGAATGTGGGTAAGTCCACAGATGGGAGAGGAAATTGCATCCCCATGCAATCTCCTGTGGTGAGAGCCAGAGCTTTACTCTGTGAAGGCAGAAGCTGTGGCTATTTCCAACTTTCACTTCTCTCCTCCGTCCCCCTACTACGAAAACCGAATGACACTCTCAGCCATGAGCTCCCTCAACTTACCATGCCACTGCTCATGTTTGCCTGGAACATGCCTGTTCTGATTTCGTATCTTCCAGCCTCAGAGGAAGAGATGTCGCCGTCCCCAGGCTGCGCTGTGGAGCCCAGTCCCTCTTTTCTCCTCTGACACCTTGCTTCATCAATGATCCCTGCTTTCTCCTTGATCTTCAGTCTCTTCCCTGATCACTGGAGCCTTCTCAGCATATATGTAACTGCTTATTAAATAGCTCCACTCAGATGCTTCGCAGCTACCTCAAACTCAGGGTATCTCTCCCTACAAACCAGCTGTCCCTCTGTCTTCTCTACGTCATTCATCCAGAGCTCTGGAAGGCTTCCCAGACCCTTCTCTCTCCACTCACCCAGTTAATAACTCCATCCTTTCCATTTTACCTTTGAAATCACTCAGCATCCACATCTTCCTCTTTATTTAGCCACCACTCTTTTAGTTACTAGTCTGTTTTTCTTGCCTATAGCACTGGTACTCCTGATTCTAGCTTCATCCACCACCAACCTACCCTTTTTATCACTACTAGGACAATCTTTCAAAAATGCACACCCCGACCTTCTCACTACTCCACATAAAATCTTTCAGAGCCTCTTGTCAGAATAAAGTTCAAATTAATTCATTTCTCTCTTACTTTTTTTTTTTTTTAAGACAAGGTCTAACAAGAAAAACTAAACAAACAAACAAAAAGACAAGGTCTCACTCTGTTGCCCAGGCTGCAGTGCAGAGTGCAATTCCCACCCACTGCAGCCTTCCCAGCCCTGACTTTCTGGTCTCAAGTGATCCTCCTGCCTTAGCCTCCTGAGTAGCTGTTGATACAAGCATGTACCAACATACTCAGCTAATTAAAAAAAATTTTTTTGTAGAGATGAGGGTCTCACTATGTCACCCCGGCTGATCTCAAATTCCTGGGCTCAAGTGATCCCCCTGCCTCAGCTTCCCAAAGTGTTGGAATTACAAGTGTGACAGCTGTGCCTAGGCAAGTTCAAATTTCTTAGCATAGCACAGATTTCTCATGATCATCTTCCTATCTGACCCTCTGAAGAGCTTGAGTGTTGGACACTAACTGTACTTCAGGGAACGTAACCAGCATCTCAGGCTTCCATGCTCTGAGTGTGCTCTTGCTTTCCTGTTGTGTCTTGGGATAACTCGTCAGCTGTGAAGATCTGGCTCAGGTGCCATCATTTCTGCAAACCCTTCCCAGAGGTTTTCTCACATAGTCCGGGGCCATTTCCTCTCACTGCTACATCTTACTCTGTTCTAGAATACTCTACATATTTATCACCTCCTTAGGATCGTCCCTTCATTTTTCTTTGTATCCTTGGCATCTGACACAGAGCCTGTCACAGTGTTTATTGCAAGTCATTAAATGTTTATTGAAAGAAAGACTGGCTTAAACTCGGCATCCTTGAGCCAAGGCAGGCACATTCATTCTGAGATAACCTCTAGGTAAAACCCCACAGGTGTTTCATAATACACACATTGCATACAACATTCATGCACACAGTCCTGCTCGTAGACAACGTGTTGGTGCTTCCTTTCTACCTGTTTCATCACAATTGTGTGCAGATGTCTGAGGCTGCATTAGCCATCCTTCTCTTATCATATTTTAATTTTCCCCAGAAGATCCCATGAAACTAATAACAGTATCTCTTTTTAAAATATGAATAACTTCCAAAGCTTTCAATGCTTCACTTTCCCCTTTTTTTTTTTGACGGAGTTTCACTTTTGTCACCCAGGCTGCAGTGCAATGGGGCAATCTTGGCTCACTGCAACCTCCGCCTGCCAGGTTCAACCGATTCTCCTGCCTCAGCCTCCCGAGTAGCTGGAACTACAGGCACCTGCCGCCATGCCCAGCTAGTTTTTGTATTTTTAGTAGAGACAGGGTTTCAAGATGTTGGCCAGGCTGGTCTCAAACTCCTGACCTCAAGTGATCTGCCCACCTTGGCCTCCCAAGGTGGTGGGATTACAGGCGTGAGCCACCGTGCCCAGCCTTAAGGCATATTTTGATCAATAGCTATACCTCCAGTCTAGTTCTGGGATTTATCAAAAGGATAATATGTATGTTATATGTTTGTTTTTCTGGTGCCTCTCACAAAATCAGCTATCTCTGGCTCCTTTGTTTAAATTCAGAACGAAATCCTCAAAACTATGTTAAAGTGGAAATTATAAGGGTTAGGTCTTAAGAGACCAGTCTTTCCTTTCATCCAGATTTTTCTGTTTGTTTTGAGACAGGGTTTTACTCTGTTGTCTAGGCTAGCGTGTAGAGGTGTGATCATGGCTAACTGTGGCCTCCTCCTGGGCTCAGGCCATCCTCCTGCCTTAGCAACTCCCTATTCATGCCCCTCTACCCTCCACCACACTTCCCTCCCCTGCCACCCAGTAAGCTGGGACAAGTGCTTGCCAGCATGCCTAGCTAGTTTTTGAGTTTTGGTAGAGATGAGGTCTTCCTATGTTGCCCAGGTTCTTTTACCTGGGTTTTAATTCGAAAGGATTTCAGAGTTGGTGTCTTTTAAAATTTGGTTGGTATTATGAAAAGTCTGCCTGCCTAGACAGAAAAAGGATGTCCTGTGGGGGAAATAAAAAGTTGAAGTGAAATCCATGACTATTTTATGTGTCATTAAAGCCTGATAATATGGGAGTGGTGTTCTGTGAGAATATTTGAAAAAAAAGTCACTGTATTCTTCTGTTTATGTTAAATAGAATATATTTGATTATTCACAGGAAGAAATTAGAAGAAAATTAATCACATTTTTGGAATGTAAGACTTCACCATTTATGCAGATTTTAATATATTATCTGCATGAATTGATTTGGCTAGCATACGTAGTAATGACTGTTCCTGGAGAGGTTGACAAAAATGGTTACTGAAGAATCTTCAGGCTTGTTTAATCTAAATCATTTCTATTTTCTTTAAAAATATCTGGCATCTAAATAGGAAAGGAAAAATGTTTCATAAGTTTTGGGGAAAGACTAACGTTCAGTGACAGAACTCCTAAACAGCCAATTTTTGATTACATATGGAAAAGGGGTACAAAGTAAGCATACAGATAGGTGAATTTCACAAATAATACCAATACTATATTTTGTTTGCTTGTTTGTTTTGAGATGGGGTCTCACTCTGTTATCCAGACTGGAGTACAGTGGCTCACTGCAACCTCTGCCTCCCAGGTTCAAGTGATTCTCCTGCCTCTGCCTCCCAAGTAGCTGGGATTACAGGTGCTCGCAACCATGCCTGGCTAATTTTTATATTTTTGGTAGAGACAAGGTTTTACCATGATGGCCAGGCTGATCTCCAACTCCTGACCTCAAGTGATCTGCCTGCCTCGGCCTCCCAAAGTGCTGGGATTACAGGCGTGAGCACCATGCCTGGCCTCCAACGCTATATTTTTGTTTGTTTCAACCTTTTTCCCACTAAGGATCACCACAAGGAACAAGGTGGATTGAGTTTCATCTTCCTTAGTTTGGTTGGCAACTGACAGAATGTAGAAAAAGTAATAGAAGCAAGAATCTGAGTAATTCAAAAGTGACTTACCAGCATGGCATAGTTAAGAATTGATAGTATTAAGGCACCTTCTTAATTTGACTATGAGAAAAGCTAGGTCCCAATGGCAGCATATGGAGACATGTCCTATTGAGTGTCCCCTCGTCCACAGAGCTATGTTATAAATAGGCCATGGCATTTATGAACATATCCATGGCCTAAAATGGGACAGAAGCGGCAGCAGCTGTGTCTGCTGTTTGGGATCACTCCAGCAAGTGTAGCATTGGTCCTGGTCCCAAGTCTAACATTCATTCTTACTCAGTACCTTTTTTCTTTTTCTTATTATTTATTTTTTTTTAAGACAGGGTTTCACCATGTTGGTCAGGCTGGTCTTGAACTCCTGACTTCAGGTGATCCACCCGCCTTGGCCTCCAAAGTGCTTGGATTACAGGCGTGAGCCACCACGCCCGGCCACTCAGTACCTTTTATGAGATAGGCACTTGAGGATATCAAATTGAATATGAGACAATTCCTGAACTCAAAGAGTTCTAGTCAAGTGAAAGGACATGTAAACAGAGAACTGTAATGCTGTGTCATAGGTGCTATTATGTCAAAGGGTACAGTGTGGGCACATGGGAGGAAGCAAGTCAGTTCCATCTGGGAGACAGGGCAGGAAAGGCTTCAGAGAGGAGGCAGAGCTTGAGCTAACAGGGGTTTGTGAGGTGGGAACTGAGTAAGTGAGAGAAAAGGAGTTGGGGAAGAACATACCAAGTAGGAGAAGCTGCATGGGCAATAGCAGGAAGGCACAGAAATAACACACCATGCATAGAGAGGTAGGGAGTAGAACAGTGGTTATCACTGGCTGAGAAGGGTAGTGAGGGGAGGACAGGGAGAAGTTGGTGAATGGATACAAAACTACAGCTAGATAGGAGAAGTAAGTCTCAGTGTTCTATAGCACTGCAGGGTGACCATAGTTAACAATAATTTATTGCATATTTTCGAATAGCTAGAGGAGAGGAATTTGAATCCTCCCAACACAACTGATAAACGTCTGAGTGATAGATTGGCTAATCATTCTGATTTGATCATCATATATTGTATACATGCATGGAAATACTACTCGGTATCATATGTGTGTGTGTGTGTGTGTGTGTGTATGTGTGTGCGTGTGTGCCTATTATTATTATTTTGAGACAGAGTCTGTCTGTTACCCAGACTGAAGTGTGGTGGTGAGATCTTGACTCAATGCAACTTCCGCCTCCTAGGTTCAAGCTATTCTCCTGCCTCAGCTGCCCAGGTTACTGGGATTACAGATGTACACCATCACACTCCACTAATTTTCTGTATTTTTAATAGAGACAGGGTTTCACCATGGTGGCCAGGCTTGTCTTGAACTCCTGAACCCAAGTGATCCACCTGCCTCAGCTCCCAAAGTGCTGGGATTACGGGCATGAGCCACCACGCCCAGCCTGTATCCTATAAATATGTACAATTAATATGCCATATAAAAATAAAAGAAAAAAAATCATCTGCTTAGAAAGTTGCAATTGGTTAGACATGGCTGATATGCATGATGAGAAGGAGAAAGCAGTGAATGGTAAGACTGGATAGGAGGTCTGGAGCCAGATCAGAGGGGACTTTACATGCCATCCTAAAGAGCTCGGATTTGACACAGAATGTGATTGCGAACCACTGAAGGGCTTTATGCAAGAGAGGGGCATGACAATATTTTGCTTTTGAATGATCACTCTGTCTACTGCCTGGAGGATGGCATGAGAGAGACCAAAACTAGAAGCAGAAACTCTCATTAGGAGGTAAGCGCAAAAGGTCAGACAAGAAATAACAGGGTCTTAAAATGAAGCAGTAGTAGTGGCATGGAGTGACGGGAGCCCTACAAGGTTAGAGGGAGGGGCTTCCAATTACAGCACCAGCCCTCATTTGAGGACGCAGGGAAGGCTAGGTTGCACAGTATGGAAATGTGACTTCAGGAACTCGTATTTAATCTTGTGTTATTGTCAAATTACGTGGAAATGTAAGATTCTTTATCATGATCACCAAGGTGACCTACCATAGTCATGCTGTTTGGATGATTTTCTAGGCTTTTCGATCTGTAAGAAATAGAAAGAAAATAATGTAAAAAGGAGGAATGGGGGACTGAAATAGTGAACATGGTGAGCAAGTATGCCATTATTTAGCACATTTTCCCCTCACTTTCAAGGAGAAATGATCGTTTAAGATAGAATTATGAGACCCTCAGAGATTAAGATCAAGCTTTTCGGTATGTAACATGTGGCTCATTATCACTATATTTAAATAAAAATAATGAGGTGGAGCGCGGTGGCACATACTTACAATCTTAGCACTTTGGGAGGTCAAGATGTGTGGATCACTTGAGGTCAGGAGTTCAAGACCAGCCCTGCCAACATGGTGAAACCCTGGGTAATACAAAGATTACCCAGGCATGGTGGTAGCCACCTATAATCCCAGCTACTCAGGAGGCTGAGGCAAGAGAATTGCTTGAACCCAGAAGGCAGAGGTTACAGTTAGCTAAGATCGTACCACTGCACTGCAGCCTGGGCAACGGAGCAAGACTTCATCTCAAATAAATAAATAAATAAATAAATAAATAAATAAAATTAAATAATCATGAGCCACACTCTCACTACATTTAACATTCTCATAGATTTACTTAGGATACAATTCTACCACTTGAAAACTTAATGAATTTCCTTGAAAGTCATGAAGAACTAGAGGCAAAAATAAGACATCTGAGGTTATGACGTTACTTGCTTTTACATCCCTATTTCCCATTATTTTCACTACTGCAGAGAACTGGAAAAGCAATGCCATAATTTTCAGAGCTGCAGAGGTAAGCTGAAGCTTTTTGCATGCCGAATATACTGAGATCAATTGGGCCAATCATCAGAGGCTTCACAGATGGTGATGGCTCAAATCTGATGTAAGTCTGGAGTTTTCTAACAAATGTCCTTCTTGGCTGGAAAGGGCTTTGAGAGCTCTTCTGCCCATCTCATCCTCTGGCTTCTAGGCCAGTCTAAATCTATATAAATGGGCCTAGAATTCATTGTGAAAATAGGCCAAGTAGGCCAGGCGCGGTGGCTCAAGCCTGTAATCCCAGCACTTTGGGAGGCTGAGGTGGGAAGATCACGAGGTAAAGAGATTGAGACCATCCTGGCCAACATGGTGAAACCCCGTCTCTACTAAAAATACAAAAATTAGCTGGGCGTGGTGGCACACGCCTGTAGTCCCAGCTGCTTGGGAGGCTGAGGCAGGAGAATTGCTTGAGCCCAGGAAGCGGAGGTTACAGCGAGCTGATATTGTGCCACTACACTCCAGCCTGGCGCCTGGCGACAGAGACTCTGTCTCAAAAAAAAAAAAAGAAAGTAGGCCAAGAATAAGTAAACTGAGGTCTGAACTGGTGAAACACATGTAAGTTCACATTTAAATGTTTTTATTTTAAAATAAGTCTAGGAAAAAAATTTTGTAGTTTCTCTCAACAACTCAGAGAAGATCCATCTTCAGTATAAATTAGCATTTACTGAGCACCTGTGGTATGCCAAGGATCAGATCACATTCTTTCATTTTGGAGAAAAAGTCATAGCTGACCTGTCACTTGCAAATGCTAGTTTAAATCTACCAAGGTTTTTTTATTTCCTTCTTTCCTTCCTCCCTCCCTCCCTCCTTTCTTTTTTCTCTCCTTCTTTCTTTCTTTGTTGTTTTCATCTTTAATGAAATGACTCAGAAATAACGTACATTTCCATGACACCAACACTATAGTTTTTGGGATCACAGTAAGATACACCAAATTACATCCACAATTAATATGGATGCCCACATGTCAAGCAGTAATTTATTACATGGCAAAGAAAATCAAGAAAGCAACCATCAACCAAAAGAGACCCATAAGTTCAGACAAGGCAAATCCCAGGATAGCATATGAGAACAGCTGCTACCTCAGTGAAGGGTAGAACCAATGGTAAGGCTGGTTTCTGGCACAACCAATGGTAAGGCTGCCAAAGACTGTTCCAATGCCAGCACCAAAACCAGCCACTCCTACTGTTGCAGCGCCTACACTGATACATTTGGCATCAGTCTCGATGTCTCTGCTGATTGCACTAGTTTGAAACTCCCTTTGGATTAGTTGAGACACACCATTCTGGGCCCCATTAAATACCGCAGGGCCCTCTCCAGTCCTTGCCTCTGGTGGAGATAACACTGATGCAAAAATTGGTCTGTATGCAACTCTATGGAGTTTAAGATAGAACTTCAGAGCAGGGGTGCAGGTGAGCTTGGTGCGGGCAAACATCTTAAACTCTTTGGGGTGCTGCAGCTGGAGGGCTTGGGTGACAGACGACTTGGGCTCCTTTCCCGCTTCCTTTCTTGCCGGGAGGTGGCAGTGGCAGCAGTGGTGGTGACAGTGGCAGCAGAGGTGGAAGGAATGGGCCTCCGATTTTCAAAACACAGTTGTATTTGCAAATGGTAGGTTGAACAAACATGACTCATGACAATAAAATGCAACTTTAATTTTGGTCTTCCATTTCTACTTTAAGCTTTTTGCACTCAAAGCAGCTTTTCCTTTGCCCTTCCTTGGATGAATACACAGCAGGCTCAATGCTTTTTTTGCTCACTCTAAGGTGATAGCCAGTCTTCACTGTGGGGCATAAACAGTCTCAATTTAGTAGGTATACTGTCCTGTCTTAATGTTAATCAGTCCTTTAATCTTCATTCAAAAGCAGGGCTTCTCCTCCCCCTCTATGGGTGAGGTCTGTAGCTAATGGATACCACTGTCTTTGGAGGCCAGTTTCCTCTTTTTGCTCATTTCCCTCTCCATTTGTAGGAGAAAGGTGAAGGGCCACAGGACAGCTCATACTTGGCTGGGTGGCTTCAGAGTCCTGGCTTGGCAAATGTCTAATGCTGATTCTTTCTCTTTGGAGCTTGCCATTGCTAGGGACCTCTGTTCTGCAGTTCCCTGGACCTAGGCTGATGCCTTTCTCTTCTAGGGGATCACTTGATACTCCTTCATCAGCCCTGAAGAATCTGGCATTCTCTTCTAGTTTCTTGCTGCTTCTAGGCCTCCTTGAGCAGAGCCCAAGATAACTCATCTCTCAACTACATGGTTCTTAAGAGATTATCATACCCATCCTTTGTCTCCACAAGCTCAAAGAGAAAAGCTACCCAACACAGCCCCTCTGCTGAGCTGCCAAAGCTTGCCTTAGTTTTCTCAGGCATGAATGAGTCACCAGTCCTCTGTGTTTCCCAACTTTTAGGGAACAAACTTCAAAGCTCTCTAGGTGATTCCCTGGAAACCCCACATAAGGCTTTAGGTAAGAGAGGTAGAATTACTTGGGAAACAGGAACTCATGACATGATAGAATCGGAAAAATCCTTCTCCAATCTTCCCTACTCTCCATACTTTAATATCTTGGATCTGGCCAAGAGACAGGAGTCATGGAATGGGTTCTCTGAAATAATTTAGTTCAGAAACTCTGCACATGGGACAAACTCACTCTCACTTTGGGAACTGATAACAGTTTTATCAGCACCTAAGGAACTGGGCTAGAAAGAATACGATTTTAACATACTGCTAATGTTCTTTTTTTTTTTTTTTCCTTTTTTTGAGATGGAGTTTTTGCTCTGTTCCCCAAGCTGGCGTGCAGTGGCACAAACTCAGCTCACTGCAACCTCTGTCTCCTGGGATCAAGCAATTCTCCTGCCTCAGCCTCCCAAGTAGATGGGATTACAGGTGCCCACCACTACGTCCAGCTAATTTTTGTTTTTTTAGTAGAGATGGGGTTTCACCATGTTGGTCAGGCTGGTCTCGAACTCTTTACCTCAAGTGATCTACCTGCCTCAGCCTCCCAAAGTGCTAGGATTACAGGCATGAGCCACTGCACCCTGCCCATATTGCTATGTTCATAATCACCCCCACAGGGTTTGTGCATACACCTTGTAGCGTCAGATATCAACCCTCTTCTAAACTACCAGACTGCAAGTCTTAATGCTAGTGTGTGAGAAAATCTGGTCATAAAATACAGAGCAGAGCAAGTAGTTTTGTTGTATACAAAAATCTTAGCTCATAATCTTTATAGTTTCTTCCTTAGAGTGACTGTATATTTCATGAGAGCAGGGAATCAGGTTTTCCATTTCAGATTCTACAAAAAACATTAATCAAGCAACTACTTTATGATAGGCAAAACACGAAGCACTTTCATATAATTTATCTTGTTTACCTTAAATTGAGATAAAAGGGTTTTTTTTTTAAAGTATCTCTCTCTCTCTCTCTCTCTCTCCCTCCCCCCCCCTCTCCCTCTCTCTCTCTCTCTCTCTCTATCTATCTATCTATCTATCTATATATATATATATATTTTTTTTTTTTGAGATAGAGTCTCACTCTGTTGCCCAGGCTGGAGTGCAGTGGCATGATCTCGGATCACTGCAACCTCAGTCTCCCAGGTTCAAGTGATCCTCCTGCCTCAGCACCCGCAGTAGCTGGGATT
This sequence comes from Sapajus apella, assembly GCF_009761245.1. NCBI lineage: Eukaryota > Metazoa > Chordata > Mammalia > Primates > Cebidae > Sapajus > Sapajus apella. Next base: position 4,123,630 of record NW_022437010.1, on the reverse strand, counting down.
ACAGGCATGAGCCACCATACCTGGCTAATTTTTGTATATTTAGTAGAGACAGGGTTTTCGCCATGTTGGCCAGGCTGGTCTCAAACTCCTGACCTCAAGTAATCAAACCACTTTGGCTTCCCAAAGTGCTTAAATTACAGGTACGAGCCACTGAGCCCAGTCGTATTATTTATATTTTAAAGACATTATTAATCTTAAAAAGAGAGGAAAACTTACCTTGGTTTTCTGGCTTTTTCTCTGGGCTTTCTAATTAAATCCTCTAAATGTTTATTTCTCTCTTCCAAACTGAAATAAGAAACAAGTGAATTTTATGACTAAAATTGATTTTTCTAGACCAATATTTTGTTAGATTCACTGGAGGATTTGAGTAGATAAAAATAAGTAATCTAATTATCTATACAGTATCTAACTACCTAACCATATAGAAACTTGGGATTCTTTCCTAGCAACTCAAAATTATTTTATCAGTTTTTCCCTTTACAGGTTCCAGTGATGAAGAAGGAAAGTAGACAGAAGCAGATATAAAGCAGTGTTAAGATATTCTCCCATTTGCTTAAATAGTGGTTTACTCAGACTGATCCCTCCGTATGAGTAGATCCAACATGATCCTAGGGGTAACATGTTAAAAACAAAACTCCTGGGCTGGGCGCAGTGGCTCACACCTGTAATCCCAGCACTTTGGGAGGCCGAGTCAGGTGGATCACCTGAGGTTAGAATTTCAGACCTGCCTGACCAACATAGAGAAACTCCGTCTCTACTAAAAGTACAAAATTAGCCAGGCATGGTGGTGCATGCCTGTAATACCAGCTACTTTCAGGGCTGAGGTGGGAGGATTACTTGAGCCCAGGAGGTGGAAGTTGCAGTGAGCCAAGGTTGTGCCACTGCACTCTAGCCTACAACAGAGCCAGACTCTGTCTCAAAAAAGAAAAAACCAAAAAACCCTGAGCTAGGAATGGCTTAACATGGGAAAATGTGTGACAGCATTACAGGACCATCACAAACCCATTTTTCCACCCGGGGAGGTTGTATGAGCCTCCTGTGGCTGCTGCAACAAATCAACACAAATTCTGTGGCTTAAAATACCACATTTATTTTCTTCTGGAGGTCAGAAGTCCAAAATCAGCTTCATCAGACTGAAATCAAGGTGTTGGCAGTGAGGTGCAGCCTCTGGAAACTTGAGAGGAGAATCCTTTGCCTGGCCTCATCCAGCATCTGGAGGCTGTCCTCATTCCTGAGGGTCTCACAGCCCCACATCACACCACCTTTTCTCCCAGTTTCCACTGTCAGCTTGACTCTTCATCTTCTGTCATCAACTCTCTCTCTCTCTGACCACTCCTCTCACAAGGTCCCTTGTGATTGCATTTCGGGCCCACTCAGGTAATCCAGAATAATCTCCAAAACTCAGGATGTAATCACATCTGCAAGGCTCTTTTGCTATGCAAGGTAACAGTCACAGGTTCTAGTGATTAGGACCTGGATATCTTTGGGGCCATTCCTTAGCCTACTGTAGAGGATAAACAGACCCTGAGAGGAGATGAAATTCTACTGCAGAGGTCTAAACTCAAATGCCTACAGAAGGGTCAGCGAGGTATGTGAAATGAGTGAAGCCAGTTGAATGGTGATTCAGACAAACCAAAGAGCATATACCCCTAAGCCCTGCCTAAAAGAAGGTGCTACTTAGCTCTTGACAAATGTTGCCATGTGAGAATGCTGCAGCCATGATATCAGATCTTCTTGTTTTATTTAGTTTTAAAATTTTTATTATTTAGAGACAAGAGTCTTACTCTTGTCACTCAGGCTGGAGTGTAGTGGTACGATCACAGCTCACTGCAGCCTCGAACTCCTGGGCTGAAGCAATCCTCTCATCTCAGCCTCCTGAGTAGCTAGGACTGTAGGTGCATGCCACCACACTGATTAATTGTTTTAATACTTTGTAGAGACGGGGGTCTCACTGTGTTGCCCAGGCTGGTCTTGAACTCCTGGCTTCAAGCTATCTTCCAGCCTCAGCGTCCCAAAGTGCTGGTATTGTAGGCATGAGCCACCATGTCCAGCCTACTCTTGTTTTTAAAGATGAGATAGAAATCTAGATTTTTACAAAATATCTTCCCTTTTCAATTTTGGCAATTAATTTCAAAAATATTTTAAATATTATATGGACAAAACACATATGCCCCAGAATGTAACTTGCAGGTTGTCATTTTGAAACCTATACTCCTGGCCGGGAGCAGTGGCTCATGCCTGTAATCCAAGCACTTTAGGAGGCTGAGGCAGGCAGGTCACAAGGTCAGTTCAAGACCAGCCTCACCAATATACTGAAACCTCGTCTCTACTAAAAATACAAAAATTAGTTGGACATGGTGGCAGGTGCCTGTAGTCCCAGCTACTCAGGAGGCTGAGGCAGGAGAATCGTTTGAACCCAGGAGGCAGAGGCTGCAGTGTGATGAGATCGCACCACTGCACTCCAGCCTAGGTGACAGAGTGAGACTGTCTCAAGAAAAAAAAAAAAAAGAAACCTATACTCTTTCAGAGATATCAGGCTTTTGTTTTAATGAGATAAAGAGAAGTTGTCAAACCCAGGAACAGTAGATAATGTGAAACAGACTCTGTATATACCAAAAGCCTGAGTCTATCATGCTTTATTATCAGAGAAATAGCATGGAATAAATATTTTGTATTTCTAGAATTGAAAAAAATCAGCCCAACTCTTGAAGGAGGGAGATACCCAAGGAAAGAAAGTGCAAAGTGTTTCCAAGTGTGCAACAAAGCAACAGTAGAATAGATTGATTCTGTGCTCCCGTGTGCAGAGCTGAGGGCAAAAAGCTATAACCTAAGCCTACCTAAATGGAGTCCTTGGTTTATTTTGGAGGAAGTCATGTCCTCCATAGAGGGCATGAGAGAACTGCTGAGAGCTAGGCAAGCAAAGCAGCACCACTGAATGGAGTATAATGAGTGCTTTGATTTGCATGTGATGACATGAGTGTCTTCCTTCCTTCCTGCCTGCCTGCCTGCCTTCCTCCCTCCCTCTGTCCCTCCCTCCCTCCTTCTTTCCTTCTTCCTTTCTTTCTTTTTGACAGAGTCTTGATCTGTCACCCAGGCTGGAGTGCAGTGGCTCAATCTCAGCTCACTGCAACTCTGCCTCCCTGGTTCAAGTGATTCTCATGCCTCGGCTTCTCAAGTAGCTGGGGTGACAGGTGTGTACCACCACGCTTGGCTAATTTTTGTATTTTTAGTAGACATGGGGTTTTGCCATATTAGCCAGTCTGGTCTCGAACTCCTGGATTCAAGTGAGTCTCTCACCTTGACCTCCCAAAGTGCTGGGATTACAGGCATAAGCCACCATGCCCAGCTGACATGAATATATTTCATGTGCTTATTTTGCCATCCATATATTTTCTTGGTGGACTCTCTACTAAAATCTTTGCCTATTTTTATTGGGTTACTTGTTTTCTTATGACTGAGTTTTGAGAGTTTGTTACATCTGGATAGAAGTTCTTTATCAGATACATGATTTGCAAATACGTTCTTCCAGATTATGGCTTGTCCTTTCATCTGTTAACAGTGTCTTTAGAAGAGCAGTTTTAGGCTGGATGAGGTGGCTCACACCTATAGTCCCAGTACTTTGGGAGGTGGAGGTGGGCAGATCATGAGGTCAGGAGTTCAACAGCAGCCTGGCCAATATGGTGAAACCCTGCCTCTACTAAAAATAGAATAAAAAAATTTACCCAGGCTTGGTGGCATGTGCTTGTAGTCCCAGCTACTTGAGAGGCTGAGGCAGGAGAATGGCTTGAACCCGGGAGGCAGAGGATGCAGTGAGCAGAGATTGCGCCACTGCACTCCAGCCTGGGCAAGAGAGTGAGATTTTGTCTCAAAAACAAACAAACAAACAAAGCAAGCAGTTTTAAATTTTGATGAAGTCAAATTCATCAAAATCTTTTCTAATGAATCATGCTTTTAATGACATGTCTAAGAAATTGTTGCCTAACCCGAAGTCATAGAAATTTTCTCACGTGTTTTCTGCTAGGTGTTTTATGGTTTTAGCCTTTATCTTTGGGTATATTATCCATTTTGCGTTTACTCTGTATGTGGTGGAGCGTATAAAGCAAAGTTAATTTTTTTTGAAAATGGGTAATGATTTCAGCGCCATTAGTTGAGAAGACTATCCTTTTTCCACCTTGTCTTTGTAACTTGGCCAAAAAATCACTTGTCCATATACATGTGGGTCCATGTCTGCATTGCCTGCTCTGTTCCATTGATTTTTATATTTTACAACAATGCTACACTGTTTTGATTATTGTTGCTCTATAAAAAGTCTAAGAATCAGAGTTTCTCTCCCATTTTATCTTCCTTTATCAGAGTTCTTTTGGCTATTCTATGCCTTTTGAATTTCTGTATGAGTTTAGAATCAGCTTGTTAAGTTCTAAAAAAATATTTAAAATTGGAATTGCACTGAATCAATAAATGAACTTGGGGAAAATCTTAACAAAATTGACCAACGAAAGAGATATACCTCTCCATTTATTTAACTCTTCTTAATTTCTCTCAATGGTGTTTTGTAATATTTAGTATACAAGTCTTTTACACACTTTTGCCAAATTTATCCTTATGTAGTTCATTTTTTTGGTGCTATCAGAATTTTTTTTTTAATTTCTGATTGTTGCTAGTATATACAATAAAATACAGTGGACTTTTACATATTGATATTGGATCCTGCAACCTTGCTAATCTTAATAGTCTTAGTAACTTTTTTGTAGATTCCATCAGATTCCCTACATAGTCAATCATGTGTCTGTGAATAAATTCATTTTTTGCTTCATGTGCAGTCTGGGTGAGTTTTATTTCTTTTTCTTGCCTGGCTGTCCTGGACAGAATTTCCAGTACAATGTGAATTTACTGAAATGTCTTGTTCCTGATTATGAGAAAGCATTTAGTCTTTCATCAGTAAGTATAAGGTTGGTAGGCTTTTTGTAAGTGCTCTTTGTCCTTATTGTGAAAGTTCCTTTTTGTTCCTAGGTTGTTTAGGTTTTTTCATCAAGAATGACATTGGATTTTGTCAAATGGTTTTCCTATCTATAGAAATTATCAGGCCGGGCGCGGTGGCTCACGCTTGTAATCCCAGCACTTTGGGAGGCCGAGGCGGGTGGATCGCGAGGTCAAGAGATCGAGACCATCCTGGTCAACATGGTGAAACACCGTCTCTACTAAAAATACAAAAATTAGCTGGGCATGGTGGCGCACGCCTGTAGTCCCAGCTACTCGGGAGGCTGAGGCAGCAGAATTGCTTGAACCCAGGAGGCGGAGGTTGCGGTGAGCCGAGATCGCGCCATTGCACTCCAGCCTGGGTAACAAGAGCGAAACTCCGTCTCCAAAAAAAAAAAAAAAAAAAAAAAAAGAAATTATCATATGCTTTTTCTTTTTTAGTGTTTTTAATATGCTAACTAACATTGATGGATACAATTGCTGTTACACATAAAGCTGGCCCTTTTTTTTTGCCATATAAGGTAACATTCACAGATTCCAGGGATTAGAACATGGATTTGCCATTTACTTTTACCTACCATTTTTCTTATGCCAACACTTTTTCTTTACTTTTCTTTATTTTTTTATTTCCATAAGTTTTTGGGGAACAGATGGTGTTTGGTTACATGAATAAGTTCTTTAGTAGCGATTTGTGAGATTTTGGTGTACTCATCACCCAAGTAGTATACAACTATACCCAATATGTAGTCTTTTACCCCCTCCCACCCTTCCTCCAAACCCCCAAAGTCCATTGTATCATTCTTAGGCCTTTGAGTCCTCATAGCTTAGCTCCCACTTATGAGTGAGAACATATGATGCTTGGTTTTCCATTCCTGAGTTACTTCACTTAGAATAATGGTCTCCAGTTTCATTCAGGTTGCCGCGAATGCCATTATTTCATTCCTTTTTATGGCTGAATAGTATTCTGTGGTATATATATATACCACAATTTCTTTATCCACTCATTGATTAATGGGCATCACATTGTGGTTGTGATTTGCATTTCCCTGATCATTAGTGATGTTGAGCATTTTTTCATGTGTTTGTTAGATATTTGCATGTCTTCTTTTGAGAACTATCTATTCATGTCCTTAGCCCACTTTTTGATGGGATTGGTTTTTTCTTCTTTTTTTTTATTGCATTTTAGGTTTTGGGGTACATTTGAAGAACATGCAAGACAGTTGCATAGGTACACAAATGGCAGTGTGATTTGCTGCCTTCCTCCCCTTCACCTATATCTGGCATTTCTCCCCATGCTATCTCTCCCCAACTCCCCACCCCTGAAGGGGTTGGTTTTTTCTTGTTAATTTGTTTGAATTCCTTGTAGATTCTGGATATTAGTCCTTTGTCAGATGTATTGAGTGTAAAGCTTTCCTCCCACTCTGTGGGTTTTCTGTTTACTTTGCTGATTATTTCTCTTGCTGTGCAGAAACTTTTTAGTTTAATTAAGTTCCACCTATTTATCAGTTTTTTAGAAAGAAAATATAATTTGTTAGATATTGAATATAAAAATAAACCATCTAAATAGGGACCCAGAGAGCTTCCTTTATTTCTCTTGGTGCATCCAGGCCTTCCCACCCCAACCCCAGTAAAAACGTTTTGCATATACAATGGCTAACAAAGACCAAAAAGATGCAAAGCTTCCAAAAACAGCAGGCACCCAGCTTAAGGAGGGTGATGACTGGGTCAGATGACATCTTCCTGGAGGAGCCCACCGTTTTCTCAGTTGCAACACTGACACAAAGACAGCCCAGCCTTCTGAACCATAGGCTGACATTAGGGGGTCCCTGAGCAAGTGACATGCTGGAGTTGCTGGTTGCAAGGCAGACGATCTACTCCCTCAACACATCCTCCAACTGCTTCACTATCAAAGCCCACTTCTGCTCCTGCAGCACATTATGGAACTGATGCATGGCCAGTTTTATTCAGGGAGCTCATCTGCAAAGATGCGGTGGAACCGGCCTGGCTCCTTAGCCATGTAAGCTTTGCCACAGGATAACAGCAGCTTGTGAGAGGAGCTGTTCTTCAGATGTACAGGGATCCAGGTACTTTTTCAAGTTGATCCAGACATAAAGGCCAGAGCTGCAGTTGTGAAAGGGGATCCGCAATGCCTTCAGCTTGGCAGTGATGTACTTGTGAGCTTCCCAGAGCTGGTAGTGATTCGTGGGCAGTTACACTTTGTCAACCCATTCTGTGTTCTGGAGCAGTTGACACAGCTTCTGCTGGGCGATGCCAGATATACTGTGGAGGTAGCCGAAGGTGCTCACAGCAAAGGTCACCTCCTTGTTGTGGGTGTACAGAGCACCAAAGAGGAAGCCAGAGATGCCAAAATCCTTACTGGTGTCCCAGATCACATGGGTCCTACTGTGATCAGGCAAAGTTTTCATGCTCAGGACACTGTGGAATGTGATGGATTCATGAAACACAGAGAGCATGTAAATCTCATCTATGATCACATGTAGGTGATACCTCTTGGCAAATTCCAGGTATTCCATCAGCAAGTTTGGAGAGTAGATGTCACCCACAGGATTCTGAAGGTTGATTAATATAAGGCCTTGGGGGCCGGGCGCGGTGGCTCATGCCTGTAATCCCAGCACTTTGGGAGGCCGAGGCGGGCGGATCACGAGGTCAAGAGATCGAGACCATCCTGGTCAACGTGGTGAAACCCCGTCTCTACTAAAAATACAAAAAATTAGCTGGGCATGGTGGTGCGTGCCTGTAATCCCAGGTACTCAGGAGGCTAAGGCAGGAGAATTGCCTGAACCCGGGAGGCGGAGGTTGCGGTGAGCCGAGATCGCGCCATTGCACTCCAGCCTGGGTAACAAGAGCGAAACTCCGTCTCAAAAAAAAAAAAAAGAAAAAAAAATAAGGCCTTGGACCTTTTTCTGCTCAAGCCTAGCTTCAAGCAGGGCTTACTCTAACTTGTTCACAGTGAGCTGGAAAGGATGGGTGTTTGTAACAGTGATCTCACTCTCCAGGTGGACAGGAATCAACTCAACCTTCATGTACAGGCAGGAGCTAAAGTCAGAGCCACTATAGAAGGGGGCAGGGACCAGGAAGGCCTCGCCTGGATCACACAGAACCATGGTGAGGGCAAGAAGACAGAGCAGCAGCCATTTAGAACAACCACATTTTCCTGGATCAAGTCAGCCGGGTGCCTTGCAGTAGCAGGTCAGGAACTGGGCCACGTCCTCTCGCAGGAACAGCTGCCCTCTCCAATCAGGGTACTATAGCAAGGCGTCCTCAATGCAGTTCATGTCACTTTCTTGCAATCTTTCAGTCATCAGATCAATGCAGAGCTTGTTCTCACTGGTGCCAAGGTTAATGAAGCCCAAGGTGTTCTTGTCCTTATGATAGCTGTCTTTTTGGTAGGCACTGTAGTCCTGGAAGCTCGACTGATAGAAAACAGAGATGTTAATTCCACAGTTGAATAGGTCACGGCTGACAAAGAGAGCTTCATAATCACTCAGTTGGGGAACTGGATCAGACTGCTCCAACAATTGGGCCCCCTGCCCATATCTGACATCGCCCCTAGAGTCCTGGGAAGAAGAGGCACTTGGAGTTCCAGGTCACTTGTGGCCCTAGACTATAGGGGAGTTGATCATCTGGCACATTAAGTGACCCAGAAGGGCTTCCTGCTCACGGATGGCCTGTGTGTGCTTCTGTTCTTCCAACGGGAGGCCCTGCCTGCTTGTCAGCTGCGTCAAGTGCAAGCGCAGCATCATCTCCAACAGCTAGGTATGGATGCTCTGGTCTAGGAGGACCTGGCCTCTCATCTGGCCAGAGGGCAGAGGAAGGGTGTCTGACTGATGACTCATATTCCGGGTATCTCTTCTGGCCCCCGCAGGCTGGCTGGCACCTCTGTCTGTTTTCACTCATCTTCTCTCCAGCCTAAAACCTGACTGAGCAAACCGTCCTTGACTGTCAGCACTCAGGGACCTGCTCTACTGCCCCCCTCCTCACTGAATGTGTTTATCATTGTTTCGTTTGCATTTGCTTTTGGGTTCTTGGTCACGAAGTCTTTGCCTAAGCTAATGTCTAGAAGGGTTTTTCCCATGTTATCTTCCAGCATTGTTATCGTTTCAGGTCTTGGATTTAAGTCCTTGATCATCTTGAGTTGATTTTTGTATAAGGTGAGAGATGAGGATCCAGTTTCATTTTTCTACATGTGACTTGCCAATTATCTCAGCACCATTTGTTGAACAGGGTGACCTTTCCCCACTTTATGTTTTTGTTTGCTTTATTGAAGATCAGTTGGCTGTATCTATGCCAACGCTTTTTCATTACACAAGAAAAAGAAGTCAAAGAAATACAATGGGATTGTGACTATAAATAAAGGCAGTACTAATATTATTTTTACTATATACTGAAATGCAGCTTCTTGTGGGGTTTACAAGTTTTAGGGGTAAATAAATGTTCACCTTATTCTCTGTGATCAGGGTATAAAATCGCATGGATTTTTAAAAGAATGTTCAATCCAATCAAACTTTTTGATCATCCTTTACACAAACTAGAATGAAATTTAGAAAAGTTGTGGATTTACACTCTGAAATTTTCTGTGATTTTTGATATGGTTTCGCATGGAAAAGCATTTACAGGGCTTTCATGTGAGGAGAAATCACAGTTGCTATGACAGGGCAGTGAGCTCTCATTTATGAATTCAGTGTTGCCTGTAGGAGATATGGCACTGGAAGTGTTCTTCTAGGACTCTGTTGGCACTCTGTGGATAGTGAATAGTAAATAAGTTAATGTGGAAGACTTTGATGAGTGATTTCAAAACTATAGATTAAGATCAGAGATCACACGATGGGTAGGAATGGAATAGATGATCACCTTGAATAACAAGGTAGCAGGGCTTGATAAAATGGGAGTCCAGGACAGGAAAAGAACTGGGGCATTTTTATGAGAAGATCCACCTCTCACCAGAATGATGTAATGGCTGTGATGGGGACTAAGATAGAAAGAACAAGTCTCAAATTTTGTAGGAAGGCGTTCCAGAACCAGAAATGTTTAGAGCAGGGACTTCTACATCTGAAACAGACAGATCTGGACATTAGCGTTAGACAGAAAGTGGTATTCGGGAACGAGAGATGCATGGCTACTCAAATCTCTAGCATTGTGGAAAAGCTATTGACTCAGACTCAGAGGACAGTGAATGCATCTTCACATTTCAGCAGATGTGAAGACAGTTCAAGATAAACGGGGTGAAAACAGCCTGAGCATTCCAGGCAGAGCAACATGCTAAAACCTGGAGGCAAAAGGGATATGGTACATTTGAAAAAGTATAATATCTCGAGTGTGGCAAAAGCAAGTCAGTGAATGGTAAGATGAGATCAGACAGGCAGGGAGGAGCTTGATCACGAAGAAACCTGTAGGCCATGTTAAGGATTTTTTGCTTTTACCTAAGGTGATGGAAAATCATCAAAGTTTTTTCAAGATACGAAATGGCATACTCATATTTATATTTCAGAGAGATCACTCTGGCTGCGTATACAGAGTGGACTTCACCAAGCATTTTTCTTTTAGTCTTTAAGAAAAATAAAATGTCACTAATAGCTTTTGTAGTAGACAGCTCTTTCTAAAGTCCAAGGCCTATGAATTGAAAAATTATAGTATAGCCTATGAATGCATTTGAAGAACGATACCTCAAACTCTATTAAATTTTAGCAGAATCAATAGGCTAGCACCAATTTAAAAGAACATTGTTCTGATAATGTATGTATTTGATGATTTTTTTTAAATTTCAGGTGAATCTATAAAGTGAAAGCAAGTTTATCAAGAAAGTAAAGGAATAAAAGAGTGGCTACTCCATAGGCAGAGCAGCCTGATAATTTTTGAAGCAGTGTATACCTTTTAATGGGACTAAAGCTAATTCACTATAATTAAACAAAAATACTGTTCTTCATGGATATAACAGACTAGATTTGATTTTTTATAAAGTAAATCAGGGCCAAATGCAGTGGCTCACACCTGTAATACCAGCACTTTGGGATGCCACAATGGTAGGATTGAGTCCAGGAGCTCAAGACCAGCCTAGGCAACACAGAGAGATCCCATTTCTAAAAAAAATACGGGGAGGAAAAAAAAGGCATGCTGGTGCATGCTTGTAGTCCCAGCTACTTGCAAGGCTGAGGTGGGAGCATCACTTGAGCTCAGGAGATGGAGATTACAGTGAGCCATGATTGCGCTACTGTACTCCAGCCTGGGCAACAGAGCCAGACCCTGTCTCAAAAAACAAAAAAGTTGGCCGGGCACAGTGGCTCACACCTGTAATCTCAGCACTTTGGGAGGCTGAGGCGAGTGGATCACTTAAGGCCAGGAATTCAAGACCAGCCTGGCCAACATTGCAAAACCCTGTCTTAAAAAAAAAAAAAAAAAAAGCCAGGTGTGGTATCCCATGCCTGTGGTTCCAGCTACTCAGGAGGCTGAGGCAGGAGAATCGCTTGAGCCTGGGAGGCTGAGATTGTGCCACTGCACTCCAGCCTGGGCAACAGAGCAAGACCCTGTCTTAAAAGAAAGAAAAAAGAAAAGAAGGAAAGAAGGAAAGAAAGAAAAGAAAAGAAAAGAAAAGAAAGAAAGAAAGAAAAGAAAGAGAAAAAGGAAGGAAGGAAGAAAGGAAGGAAGGAAGGAAGGAAGGAAGGAAGGAAATTCTAATAAGCAGCCACAGTTGACAATGCTTATGATAAAGCCTATAGAATTCAGTTGTCTGAAGCCTATGGTCTCTTCTTCAACTACTCAACTGAAATATACTTAAAAAAAATTTTTTTTTCCACCCAAGCCCTGCAGAACTTATTAATTTTTTAATTTAAAAACAACTGGGGCAATCATCATGGTGGATGGGAGGCAGGACTAGATTGCAGCTCCAACTAGGACAGACAGAGCAGTGTTTGGAGGCTCACATCATGAATTTTAGCTCCAGAATGACTGCAAGAATAAATCAGGAATCCCGAGAGCACCCACAGACCCTCTGAAGGAAGCAGACTGCTCCTCCAGGAGCCAGGAGACACCCCAAATACTGTGAGTACCCAAACTACGAGTGGGAAAGGGAGACCCTCCTCTCCCAAACCCACACCCCAACTGAAGAAAATGAAGGTCTAGTTTGTGAGAGAAGTTTCTGCCCTCACCTGCAGCTGAGTCAATTTGAGAGCTGAGCGAAACACAGGGGAAGAGGAAGCAGCGGGAAAGGCCTTAAGAGCTTGCTGGGTCCCCAAGCAGGCCATTTCTGCCTGGCACCACAGGAACCCTTTGGGAGGGCAGCCAGAGGCGTGGGGGGCGGGGAACGCCACAGGGAGAAGGAAGTCTCCAACTGAAGTTGGTAAAAATTTGAATTGAGCAAGAAGCCTCTATGCCAGAACTTGGGGGAGGGCAGGAGTCCAGTTTGCAGACTCCACAGGAAGGAAAAGAACCAGAGCCCTGTTCTTTCACAGTTGGGAGGCAGGTAGCCTGGGGCAAGTTTTCAAGCCCTGCTCACCCACTGCCTGGAAACAGACTTGGGGCTGTAGAGGGGGGATGGTGAGAGTGAGAGAGGCTCTTTGGATTGTGTGGGAGCTGGGTGAGGCCTGTGACTGCAGCTTTCCCCCACTTCCCTGACAACTTGCATGACTCAGCAGAAGCAGCCATAATCCTCCCAGGTACACAACTCCAGTGACCTAGGAATCTTACCCCCATCCCCCACAGCAGCTGCAGACAGACCCACCCAGGCAGAGTCTGAGCTCAGACATGCCTAGCCCTGCCGCCACCTGATGGGCCTTCCCTATCCACCCTGGTAGCTGAAGACAAAGGGCATATATTTTTGGGAGTTCTAGGGCCCTGCCCACCATGGGTTCCTCTCCACACTACTGCAGCTGATGCTGTCTGGAAAGTGTCACCTCCTTGCAGGAGGCCCACCAGCACAAAAATAAAACATTAAACCACCAAAGCTAAGAACCCTCACAGAGTCCATTTTACCCCACTGCCACCTCCATTGGAACAGGTGCTGATATCCACAGATAGTTCACATCACAAGAGTCTGTACAGACAACTCCCAGTATAAGCCTGGAGCCAGGTAGACTTGCTGGGTGGCTAGACCCAGAAGAGAGATAACAATCACTGCGGTTTGGCCCATAGGAATCCACATCCATAGGAAAAGGAGGAGAGTATTACATCAAGGGAACACCCTGTGGGACAAAAGAATCTGAACAACAGTCTTCAGCCCTAGGCCTTCCCTCTGACAGAGCCTACCCAAATGAGAAAGAACCAGAAAACCAATTCTAGTAATATGACAAAACAAGACTCTTTAACAGCCCCCCAAAAATCACACTGGCATACCAGCAGTGGATCCAAACTGAGAAGAAATCCCTGATTTATCTGAAAAAGAATTCAGGAGTTTAGTTATTAAGCTAATCAGGGAGGCACTAGAGAAAGGTGAAGCCCAATGCAAGGAAATCCAAGAAATGATAAAAGAAGTGAAGGGAGACATATTCAAGGAAATAGATAGCTTAAAGAAAACAAGGAAACCTTCAGGAAACACTGGACACACTTAGAGAAATGCAAAATGCTCTGGGAAGTCTCAGCAATAGAATTGAACAAGTAGGAGAAAGAAATTCAGAGCTAGAAGACAAGGTCTTTGAAGTAACCCAATCCAACAAAGACAAAGAAAATAGAATAAGAAAATATGAACAAAGCCTCCAAGAAGTCTGGGAGGCTTAGAAGTCAACCAAACCTGGCCGGGCGTGGTGGCTCACGCCTGTAATCCCAGAACTTTGGGAGGCCAAGGCGGGTGGATCACGAGGTCAAGAGATCAAGACCATCCTGGCCAACATGGTGAAACTCTGTCTCTACTAAAAATACAAAAAATTAGCCGGACATGGTGGCACATGCCTGTAATCCCAGCTACTTGGGAAGCTGAGACAGGAGAATCACTTGAACCCAGGAAGGGGAAGTTGCAGCAGTGAGCCAAGAATGCACCATTGCACTGAAGCCTGGGCAACAAGAGCAAAACTGCGATTCAAAAAAAAAAAAAAAAAAGAAAAAGAAGTCAACCAAACCTAAGAATAATTAGTGTTCCTTAGAAAGAAGAGAAATCTAAAAGTATGGAAAACATATTTGGGGGTATAATCGAGGAAAACTTCCCTGGCCTTGCTAGAGACCTAGACATCCAAATACAAGAAGCACAAAGAACACCTGGGAAATTCATCACAAAAAGATCATTGCCTAGGCACACTGTCATTAGGTTATCTAAAGTTAAGATGAAGGAAAGAATCTTAAGAGCTGTGAGACAAAATCACCAGGAAACCTATAAAGGAAAACCTATCAGATTAACAGCAGATTTCTCATCAGAAACCCTACAAGTTAGAAGGGATTGGGGTCCTATCTTCAGCCTCCTCAAACAAAACAATTATCAGCCAGGAATTTTGTATCTAGTGAAACTAAGCATCATATATAAAGGAAAGACACAGTATTTTCAGACAAATAAATGCTGAGAGAATTCGCCACTACCAAGCCACCACTACAAGAACTGTTAAAAGGAGCTCTAAATCTTGAAACAAATCCTGGAAACACATCAAAACAGAACCTCTTTAAAGCATAAATCACACAGGACCTATAAAACAAAAATACAATGTAAAAAGCAAAAACAACAAAAAAAAAAAACAAAAAAACCAAGGTACACAGGCAACAAATAGCATGATGAAAGCAATGGTACCTCACATCTCAATACTATCATTGAATCTAAACGGCCTAAATGCCCTACTTAAAAGATACAGAACTGCAGAATGGGTAAGAACTCACCAGCTGGGCATGGTGGCTCATGCCTCTAATCCCAGCACTTTGGGAGGTCAAGATGGGTAGATCACCGGAGGTCAGGAGTTCAAGACCAGACTGGTCAACATAGTGAAAACCCATCTCTACTAAAAATACAAAATTAGCCAGGTGTGGTGGTGCATGCCTGTAATCTCCACTACCCAAGAGATTGAGGCAGAAGAATCGCTTGAGCCTGGGAGGCAAAGTTGCAATGAGCTAAGATGGTGCTGTTGCACTCCAGCCTGGGTGATAAGAATGAAACTCTGTCTCAAAAGAAGAAAATCAAAAGAAAGAAAAAAAGAACTCAGTAACCAACTATCTGCTGCCTTCAGGAGACTCACCTAACACATAAAGACTCATATAAACTTAAAAGTAAAGGGGTGGAAAAAGCATTTCATGCAAATGGACACCAAAAGTGAGTAAGGGTAGCTATTCTTATATCAGACAAAACACACTTTAAAGCAACAGCAGTTAAAAGAGACAAAGAGGAACATTATATAATGGTAAAAGGCCTTGTCCAACAGGAAAATATCACAATCCTAAACATATATGCATCTAACACTGAAGCTCCCAAATTTATAAAACAATTACCAATAGACCTAAGAAATAAGATAGACAACAACACAGTAATAGTGGGGGACTTCAATACTCCACTGACAGCACAAGATGGGTCATCAGGACAGAAAGTCAACAAAGAAACAATGGATTTAAACTATACCTTGGAACAAATGGACTTAACAGATATATGCAAAACACTTCATCCAACAACCACAGAATACAGATTCTATTCAACAATGCATGGAACTTTCTCCAAGATAGACCATATCATAGGCCATAAAATGAGCCTCAATAAATTTAAGAAAATTGAAATTATATCAAGCACTCTCTTAGACCATAGTGGAATAAAACTGGAAATCAACTCCAAAAGGAACCTTCAAAACCATGCAAATACATGGAAATTAAATATCCTGCTCCTGAATGAGCACTGGGTCAAAAATGAAATCAAGATGGAAATTAAAAAATTATTTGAATTGAACAACAATAATGACAGAACCTATCAAAACCTCTGGAACACAGTGAAGGCGGCGATAAAAGGAAAGTTTCTAGCCCGAAACACCTACATCAAAAAGACTGAAAGAGCACAAACTGACAGTCTAAGGTGAAGGAACTAGAGAAAGAAGAACAAACCAAACTCAAACCCTGCAGAAGAAAGGAATAACCAAGATCAGAGCAGAACTAAATGAAATTGAAACAAACAAACAAACAAACAAAAATACAAATGATAAATGAAAGAAAAAGCTGTTTTGAAAAGATAAAGTTGATAGACCATTAGCAACACTAACCAACAAAAAAGGGGAGAAAATCCAGATAACCTCATTAAGAAATGAGACAGAAGATAACACAACTGACACCACTGAAATACAAAAGATCATTCAAGGCTACTGTGAACACCTTTACACACATAAACTAGAAAACCTAGAATAGATGGATAAATTCCTGGAAAATTACAACAGTCCTAGCTTAAATCAGGAAGAATCAGATACCCTGAACAGACCAATAACAAGCAGCGAGATCGAAATGGTAATTAAACAATTACCAATGGAAAAAGTCCAGGACCAGAGGGGTTCACAGCAGAATTCTACTAGACATTCAAAGAAGAATTGGCACCAATCCTTCTGACACTATTCCATAAGACAGAGGAAGAGAGAACCCTCCATAATTCATTCTACAAAGCCAGCATCACCCTAATACCCAAACCAGGAAAGAACATAACCAAAAAAGGAAACTACAGACTGATATCCTTGATGAACATGGATGCTAAAATCCTTAACAAAATACTAGCTAACTAAATCCAACAACATATCAAAAAGATAATCCACCATGATCAAGTGGGTTTCGCACTACGGATGCAGGGATGGTTTAACATATGCAAGTTTTCTGATACCAGATAAATGTACACAAATCAGTAGTTCTATACACCAATAGTGACCAAGTGGAGAATCAAATCAATAACTCAAGCCCTTTTACAATAGCTGCAAAAAACAAACAAAAACCACCTAACCAAGGAGTAGAAAGACCTCTACAGGGAAAACTACAAAACACTGCTGAAAGAAATCATAGATGACACAAACAAATGGAAACATATTCCATGCTTATGGATGGGCAGAATCAATATTGTAAAAATAACCATACTGCCAAAAGCAATCTACCAGTTCAATGCAGTCCCCATCAAACACTACTATCATTCTTCACAGAATTAGAAAAACAATTCTAAAATGCATATGGAATAAAAAAAGAGCCCACATAATCAAAGCAAGACTAAGCAAAACGAACAAATCCGGAGGGATCACCCTACCTGATTTCAAACTATACTCTATGGCCATAGTCACCAAAACAGCATGGTACCAGTATAAAAATAGGCACACAGACCAATGAAACAGAATAGAAAACCCATAAATAAACACAAATACTCACAGCCAACTGATCTTCAACAAAGCAAACAAAAACATGAAGTGGGGAAAGGACACCCTTTTCAACAAATGATGCTGGGATTACTGGCTAGCCACATGTAGGAGAATGAAACTGGATATTCATCTCTCACCTTATATAAAAGTCAACTCAAAATGGATTAAGGACTTAAATCTAAGAGCTGAAACTATAAAAAATTCTAGAAGACAACATTGGGAAAACTCTCCTAGACGCTGAAGCCTAAGCGGCAAGGATTTCATGACCAAGAACCCAAAAGCCAATGCAATAAAAACAAAGATAAATAGTTGGGACTTAATTAAACTAACGAGTTTTTGCATGAAAAAAGGAACAGTCAGCAGAGTCAACAGACAATCCCCAGAGTGGGAGAAAATCTTCACATTCTATACACCTGACAAAGGTCTAATACCCAGAATCTACAAGGAACTCAAACAAATCAGTAAGAAAAAATAAAAAATGTCATCAAAAAATGGGCTAACAAACATATGAAAAAAATGCTCAACAGCACTACTGATTAGGAAAATGCAAATTGAAACTACAATGTGATACTGCTTTATTCCTGCAAGAATGGACATAATAAAAAAATCAAAAAACGGTAGATGTTGGCGTGGATGCAGTGATCAGGGAACACTTCTACACTGCTGGTGGGATTGTAAACTAGAACAGCCACTATGGAAAACATTGTGGAGATTCTTTAAATCACTAAAAGTACAACTACCATTTGATCCAGCAATCCCGCTACTGGGTATCTATCCAGAGGAAAATAAGTCATTATACGAAAAAGATATTTGCACACGCAAGTTTACAGCAGCACAACTCACAATTGCGAAGTCGTGGAACCAACCCAAATGCCCACCAATCAACAAGTGGATAAAGAAACTGTGGTATATATATACACATATATATATGATGGTATACTACTCAGACATAAAAAGGAGTGAATCAACAGCATTTGCAGTGATCTGGATGAGACCGGAGACTATTATTCTAAGTAAATTAACTCAGGAATGAAAAACCAAATATCGTTATGTTCTTACTGATATGTGGGAGCTAAGCTATGAGGACACAAAGGCATCACAATGATACAATGAGGGTCGGGCACGGTGGCTCACACCTGTAATCCCAGCACTTTGGGAGGCCGAGGCAGGTGGATCACAGAGTCAGAAGATCAAGACCAGCCTGGCCAAGATGGTGAAACCCTTCCTCTACTAAAAAATACAAAAAATAGCTGGGTATGGTGGCACTCGCCTGTAATCCCAGCTACTAGAGAGGCTGATGTAGATAATTGCTTGAACCCAGGAAGCAGAGGTTGCAGTGAGCTGAGATCGCACCACTGTACTCCAGCCTGGGTGACGGAGCGACACTCTGTCTCAAAAAAAATTAAAAAAAAAAAAAAAAGAATGATACAATGGACTCTGGGGACTTGAGGTGAAGGATGGATGGGGGACATGGGATAAAAGACTACAAATATGGTGCGTGTATACTGATTGGGTGATGAGTACACCAAAATCTCACAAATTATCACTAAAGAACTTATCTAACCAAATATCACCTGTACCCCAATAACCTATGAAAAAAAAATTGAAAAAATAAAAATAAAAATAACTGAGGCAAAGCATTATGACCAAAATGATAGTTCAATATTATTTTTAAAATATCAATTTTAAAATTTTGATATTTCATTAGCTTGTGATTATTGAATGTTGGCTGAATTTCCTTGGTTATAAGCTGAAGAGGAATCAAATTTTACATCTCCTGAGTATACAATATCCTCTTCCCTCTTCAAATTTAAAATTTGCCTGTATTAGTTTTGTCATCTGTTCTGCTGAGAAACAACTGTGAAAACCAAAAGCAAACTTTCTAAGATACAAATGCATGCAGTTTAAATTATTTTGGATGAGTCAGACTTATAGAAAGCTCATATTAACATTAGATCTTTTGTTAAGCTCCAGCGATAACCAGCAGAGCATAAATGAAATTGGGGGAAAGACGGAAGAAGCAGCATATTAGAAAGGAGGATAATGAATAAGTAAGAACTATGCAGAATTTAAAAACACAAATTTTGCAGTGTTTCATGCTGAATCTCATTCTCATGAGAGTTTATTTCCTTCTTGATATATGTATGAATACGTTTAATTTGGTGTGCATTCAATAACTTTTTATGAGTAAATTCTAAGCACTGCAAGATTTTACTTGAATACTATGATAATGTCCTCTAAAATTTTTGAATGTTTCTTATTAATTCCTTCATTATCCCTTTAAATCAAAGGAACTCTGAGAAACTTAGATGAAAATCTGGTTGCTTAACTGTTCAAGTAGTCTAGACATTAAGCAGTCCAGCTATATTAATAAGGAACAATCTTAATTCATAAAACTGTACATTTTTCTTCTTTCTAGGAGTCTGAGAAAAAGAATTTAGAATCCAGAGAATAAGATATTAGTAAATACCCAGAAAATTAAAGATTCTTTTTTTTTTTTCAACTTACTGTGCAATCTGGGAATGGGATATTTCGAGCCTTTGGTCAGCACATTCAATGATTTCTTCATATGATGTAACCTTGAAAAAAATAAGCGAAACTAATTATTTTTCATTCTAAAGTTTTGATTTTTTCCCTTTTTTATTACTATAAGTTGAAGCTTAATTATTTGACTAATAATGAAAGTTTCACAATAGGCAAAACACCTTCCTTATATTTTGAAATCAGGAATATGAAAAAAAGAATTATAGCATGCCCATTCATCATGCAGAAAATGTGAAGTGCCAAAAAATGGACAACAGTAGTGAGTCAACTATAATCCAGTTGTCTTCCAAATAAGTACTATATTCATCAACTAAGGGTTATAGTTTATTTGGTTAAAGTTAATGCCATTTTAATAAGGTAAACTAGAACACTAAGTTGGCAAGATTTAGAATTATCCTGAAAGTGGAGTAGCAATACTCAGATTTTAAATTGCCAACAGCAGAGTGGATAGACACACACGACAATCTTTGATAGCTTTCAGCTAAAAGGATAGTGGGGGTGTTTTATAATGTCATTATGAAGTAAAAGGGATCAATATAAATGTGCTACATCATCCCACAGACCCTTTTTAGCTCTAAAATTCTATTAATATTTGGCATAGTTTTTAAAAGGCACAAATATTTCTGTAAGACATTCTGTACCAGGCCAGGATCAGTGTCTCAGGCCTGCAATCCTAGGACTTTGGGAGGCCGAGGCAGGAGGAATGCTTGAGACCAGGAGGTTGAGACCAGCCTAGGCAATATACTGATACCACATCTCTACAAAAAATAATAAAAAAAATTAGCCAGGTGTGATGGTACATGCCTGTAATCCCAGCTACTCAGGAGACTGCGGCAGGAGTCTTGCTTGAGCCCAGGGGTGGAGGCTGCAGTGAGCTATGACTGTACTGCACTGTACTTCAGCCTGGGTAACAGAGTGAGATCTTGTCTCAAAAAACAAAAGAAAAAAACTATGTACCTTATTTATTAAGTTGCCTAAATGTCTTTGATACTTGTCATTTTCTTCAATGAGTCTGTTGCAGTGGTTTTCTTTTGACTCTAGGAGATGTCCCAATTTTGTGATCTACGGAGAAACATCAGTAAAAATACTAACCTGGAACCTGCTGTGAAAGCTACATATGGATGCCAAGAACAAATGAGAAAAGTGAGCAACACTTTATTCCAGTATTCTCTTAAACCGAGTCATACCACAGGTGAAGCATGAGATGCTATGAACCAGATAATGGTTAGATTCCACTTAAAACAGATAAACAAAAATTATAATGGGGTTTTACCTTTTCTCTTTATACTATAAAAAGCTTTTCAAGTAACTGAACACCTATTGGTACATACAAATATTTTCAGCCCCGAATCTTATTTCTTGTCTTACCATATATAGCCAATGCATAGACATATTTGATTCCATATGAAGTAAAGCACTGATGTTTTCAAGTTTGAGAAATACTCTCCCTTGTATAAATGACTGCAAGTTTTTAAAAAGGTTCAGCTTAGGGGCTGGGCGCAGTGGCTCCTGCCTGTAATCCCAGCACTTTGGGAGGCTGAGGTGGGTGGATCGAGATCGAGACCATCCTGGCAAATGTGGTGAAACCCTGTCTCTACTAAAAATACAAAAAAATAGCCGGGCATGGTGGCACGTGCCTGTGGTCCCAGCTACTCGGGAGGCTGAGGCGGAAGAATCGCTTGAACCCAGGAGGCGGAAGTTGCAGTGAGCAGAGACGGCGTCACTATACTCCAGCCTGGCGATAGAGCAAGACTCCGTCCCCCCACCAAAAAAAAAAAAAAAAAAAACAAAAAAAAAAAAACAAAGGTTCGGCTTAATGCAGTTCATGTTCTGACCTATGGTCCAATTTTTCTTTGTAAGAAAGCCATTAAAAGTGAAAAATTATGTGACATCTAAAATTATCAGGAAATGGTATTCACAAGTTCCCCTAGCAGTTACCTTAATTTTCAAAGAAGTTATAGAAGAAAAATTAGAAATTTTTCCATGAAATAACAATGTTAAATGACTTTCAATCATCTAATGTTTTATTTAATTTATTTATTTATTTATTTATTTATTTTATTTATTTTTTTTTTTTTTTAGACGGAGTTTCGCTCTTGTTACCCGGGGCAGAGTGCAATGGCGCGATCTCGGCTCACCGCAACCTCCGCCTCGTGGGTTCAGGCAATTCTCCTGCCTCAGCCTCCTGAGTAGCTGGGATTACAGGCACGCGCCACCATGCCCAGCTAATTTTTGTATTTTTAGTAGAGACGGGGTTTCATCATGTTGACCAGGATGGTCTCGATCTCTTGACCTCGTGATCCACCCGCCTTGGCCTCCCAAAGTGCTGGGATTACAGGCTTGAGCCACCGCGCCCGGCCTAATTTATTTTTTTGAGATGGAGTCTTGCTCTGTTCCTCAGGCTGGAGTACAGTGGAGCGGTCTCAGCTCACTGCAACCTCCACCCCTTAGGTTCAAGAGATTCTCCTGCCTCAGCCTCCGGAGTAGATGGTATTACAGGTGCATGCCATGATGACTGGCTAATTTTTGTATTTTTAGTAGAGACGGGGGTTTCACCATGTTGGCCAGGCTGGTCTTGAACTCCTGGCCTCAGGTGAGACTCCCACCTCAGCATCTCAAAATGCTGGGATTACAGGTGTGAGCCACTGTACCTGGCCTAATGTTTTAAATACACTTATGTGTCTGTCGTGAAGAACCCTAGAGGAATCAATGGCAGGGCAAATTTGCAGCAGAAATAGCAACTTTCTTTCTCTTATATGAATAAATTAATGAGGACAATATCAAATCAGTGGTCCTACTTCTCTAACAACATACATTATTTAAGGTACTTAATGCAGTTATTATTACCTCAATTTAACAGTTGGAACCAAAGTGAAGAGCATTTAAAAGATTTTTGAGGTAGAAAATGCTAAAATCCATATTTCTCAGCTATTAATGTTGGCTCTTCTCATTGCATGTCCTCACTGGAGTGGGGAGTTCTACTCTTGGCTTCATATGCTTCATGGCACTTGACTGAAGCAATGTGGAATTCCTTCCCAGTTCCTGCTTTTCATTACAGACTTCATAGCACACTTTTAATTCATTAATAGCTTTCAAGATCAAAGTAACAACCCTTTTAAGCTGCAGATTGATTTTTTAAAACTTGCTAACCTCGGATTAAAGAAAGAATAGCAGGGGGAGGATTCAAGGTGGCCGAATAGGAACAGCTCTGGAGTGCAGTTCCCAGCAAGAAAAACACGGAGGGTGAGTGCCCACCACATTTCCAAACAAATTTTCACTGCCCACAGACCAGGAGAATCCCGGGCCAAAAAGCGCCATGAGTTTTCAGCATGGCGGTTTCAGCTGGTGCTGGGTTGGCTCATGGAAGCTCACACAAATCTGAGCATGGTTTCAACTGGCACCTGGAATGCCTGGGAGACAAAGCCACCCATTCAACTGAAAGGGAGTGGGCAGAGACAGGGAGCCAAGCAACCTGGCTTAGCGAATAACACCCCCACAAAACAAGCAATCTGAAATGCTCTGGATTGAGAGTTTTGCAGCAAGCACAGCTGGACACAGGATAGTCCAGCTCAGCGGGGGGAAGGGTGACCACCATTACCGAGGCAGTTCACACAGCAGCGGGGCAGAGCCTGTGGCAACTCAGCAACAACCCTGCTGGCAGACTGTGACTAGACTACTCCATTGCAGGGCAGGGCATCTATGAAAAAGGGCAGCAGCACAACAGGAACTTATAAATAAAGCTGATCTGCCTAGGGCAGAGCACCTGGGAAAAGAGGCAGTTATGAGTTCAGCAGCAGCAGACTTAAAAGTACCTGCCCACAGCTCTGCACAGAACAACGGAGCTCCCAGCATAGCACTTGAGCTCCTATAAGGGACATACTGTCTCCTCAAGCAGCTCCCCGACCCCTTATACCCAAAGAGACACCTCATAAAGGAGAGCTCAGACTGACATCTGGCAGGTATCCTTCTAGGACAAAGATAACAGAAGAAGAAACCGGCCGCAACCCTTACTGTTCTGCAGCCCCCATGGGTGATCCCCAGGCAAGCAGGGTCTGGAGTGGACATCCAGCAGTCCTGCAGCAGAGGGGCCTGCCTGTTAGAAGGAAAACTAAGAAACAGAAAGACAACACTTCATCATCAACAAAAAGGACACCCACTCAGAGACTCCATCCAAAAGTCACCAACTACAAACACCACAGGTAGATAAATCCACAAAGATGGGGAGAAACCAGCGCAAAAAGGATGAAAACATGAAAAACCAGAATGCCTCTCCTCCTCCAAAGGATCACAACTCCTCACCAGCTAGGGATCAAAGACAGATGGAGAATGAATCTGATGAATTGACAGAAACAGGTTTCAGAAGGTGGGTAATAAACTTCTCAGAGCTAAAAGAACATGTGCTAACCCAATGCAAAGAAACTAAGAACCTAGAAAAAAGGTTATATGAGATACTAACTAGGATAAACAGCTTAGAGAAGAATATAAATGACTTGATGGAACTGAAAAACACAGCACAAGAACTTCGTGAAGCATACACAAGCTTCAATAGCTGAATCGACCAAGCAGAAGAAAGGATATCAGAGACTGAAGATTAACTCATTGAAATAAAACAAGAAGACAAGAATAGAGAAAAAAGAGTAAAAAGAAACCAACAAAGCCTCCAAGAAATATAGGATTATGTGAAAAGACCTAATCTACGCTTGATGGGTGTACCTGAATGTTACAGAGAAAATGAATCCAAGCTGGAAAACACTCTTCTGGATATTATCCAGAAGAACTTCCCCAACCTAGCAAGCCAGGCCACCATTCAAGTCCAGGAAATACAGAGAACACCACAAAGATATGCCTCAAGAAGAGCAACCCCAAGGCACATAATCGTCAGATTCACCAGGGTTGAAATCAGGGAAAAAATGCTAAGGGCAGCCAGAGAGAAAGTTCGGGTTACCCACAAAGGGAAGCCCATCAGACTCACAGCAGATCTCTCAGCAGAAACCTACAAGCCAGAAGAGAGTGGGGGCCAGTATTCAACATCCTTAAAGAAAAGAACTTTCAACCTAGAACTTCATATCCAGCCAAACTAAGCTTCATAAGCGAAGGAGAAAGAAAATCCTTTATGAGCAAGCAATTGCTCAGAGATTTCATCACCACCAGGCCTGCCTTACAAGAGCTCCTGAAAGAAGCACTAAACAAGGAAAGGAACAACCAGTACCAGCCACTCCAAAAACATACCAATGACACAATGAAAAAAATGTGTCAACTAATGGGCAAAACATCCAGCTAGCATCAAAATGGCAGGATCAAATTCACACATAACAATATTAACCTTAAATGTAAATGGGCTAAATGCCCCATTCGAAAGACACAGACTGGCAAACTGGACTAAAAGTCAAAACCCATCAGTGTACTGTATTCAGGAAACCCATATCATGTGCAAGGACACACATAGGCTCAAAATAAAGGGATGGAGGAAGATTTATCCAGCAAATGGAGAGCCAAAAAAAAGCAAGAGTTGCAATCCTAGTCTCTGATAAAATGGACTTTAAACCAACAAAGATCAAAAGAGACAAAGAAAAGGCATTACATATTGGTAAAAGGATCAATGCATCAAGAAGAGCTAATGATCCTAACTTTATATGCACCCAATAAAGGAGCATCCAGGTACATAAAGCAAGTTCTTAATGACCTACTTTTTTTTGCATTTGCTGAAGAGTGATTTACTTCCAAGTATGTGGTCAATATTAGAGTAGGTGTGATGTGGTGCTGAGTAGAATGTATATTCTGTGGATTTGGGGTGGAGAATTCTATAGATGTCTACTAGGTTTGCTTGGTCCAGATCTGAATTCAAGTCCTGGATATCCTTGTTGTTTTCTGATTTGGGCTATTTATTATAGATAAAGCTACAAAGACCTCATACATTTTTGTATGAACATATGCTTTCACTCTCTCAGGTAAATATCTTGGAGTAGGAGAGGCACAGTGTCTCATGCCTATAATCCCAGTGCTTTGGGAGTGGGGAGGATTGCTTGAGCCCAGGAGTTTAAGGCTGGCAACATAGCAAGAATCCATCTCTACCAAAAAAATAAAAATTTTTTTCATTGGCTAGGGCTGGTGATGTGCACCTGTAGTTCCAGGTATTCTGGAGGGTGAGGTGGGAGACTGCAATGAGCCAAGATTGTGCCTCTACACTTAAGCCTGGGCGACAGAGCAATACCCTATCTCTTAAGAACAATAACCAAAAAAGAACAACAAAAAAAACTAGGAGTAGAATAATGGTAGGTGTGTGTTTAACTTTTAAAGCCACTGCCAAATGTTTTCCAAAGTGGTTGTACCATTTTACATCCCAACCAGTAGCGAATGAGAGTTGTATTTGCTCCACATTCTCTCCAAGCTTTGGTATAGTCAGTCTTTTTAATTTTAGATATTCTAGAAGGGGTACAGTGGTATTCACTGTGGTTTTAACTTGCATCTTAATGATGTTATCTCTCCCACCTCTTCAGCACCTCCTTTCCTGTGTGGCCTGCCCATGTGTGCTGCAGCACAGAGCACAGACACAGACCCACAGAAGTGGTGATGGGCATCACTGAGTGCCTTGAAGATGTAGGCCCTAAGGTCAGGGATGAGTTAGGCAGAGGCTGAATGCCCGCGTCGGGTCACGCCCACAGCAACAGACATTCGACACAGTAGAGGAGGAAGTCCTCTCGGAGAGCTGCTACCTGGGCAGTGTGGATGACAGCCACCAAGAGGCACAGAAGCCAGAATGAGGTTCACTCAGTCCAGGTGAGGCTGCTCAGTCATAAGCCCTCCAGAGAAAGATATCCTAGGTTTGGTCCTCTCTGTATCCCGGATTGGTGGACACAGTTTCAAGTTAATAACATTTTAACATATTAAGTTGCTTCAATATATTATGAGGCACTGAAATCCAAATCACTAAAAAATTAAGGTCAACACATCTTGTATTTACTTTCTGTTGCTGCTATCACAAATTATCACGCACTTAGTGGCTTCACACAACACAAAGTAATTATCTTACAGTTCTGTAGGTGGGAAATCTGGCACAGGTGTCACTGGGTTAAAGTCAAAGTGTCAACAGGGCTATGTTCCTTTCTGGAGGCCTTAAGGGAGACTTTCCAGCTTCTAAAGGCTGCCCACATCTTTTGCTTAGGTTCTCTCCCTTCATCTTCACAGCCAGCAAGTGTTGTACTTTGAATATTCTTTAGCAGTCAATCTCCCTCTGACATGTCTGAGAAAGGTCCTCTACTTTTAAGAACTCGTGATTACATTGGACCAACCCTGATAATGCAGGATAATCTACCCGTGCATCGCAATGCCCTTGATTTAATCATATCTGCAAAGTCCATTTTGCCATGTTCTGGGGACTAGGGTGTGGAAATCTTTGGGGTTGCCATTATCCTGCTACCACACACCTGTTATGAGGATCACTGAGGCCTTCCATGATTTGAGATGCAGGTGGCCTGGCCATATGGCAAAGCCAGTGTATTTAGCTCTATCTAGGTCATAATTCAAGGTTTCCCAAGAGGTTTCTACTTACATTAACATACTTTCCTCATATAGGGTTGTCTTACATTCTGGTAGTGCCAACTTAGAAAGAAAGCATGTCAAGGTAGACACCAAAGCACAACTCAGTAAAAGCAACCGTGCGAGGGCCAAGACAGTGTGTTCCAAGCAGCAGCTTTCAGATCATGAACATGAATCAGGTTATGACTCTTTCTTAAGCAGAAAAATGAATTTATGACCGACATAAAAAAATGAAATAGAACAGAACAAAACAGAATTTAAAAACCCAATGTGTCAGCTGTGTATGTCTGCATGTAAATATTTCATCAAGATGTAAAATGTGTTTTTTTGTACATAAATATTTCATCAAGATATAAAATGTATTTTTTTGAAACTGAGGATTACTACTAGAGGAATGAAAAAACTGCAAAGATAATCCTTCAGAGATGCAGAAGCTCTTAAAAAACCTCTTGCTAAGACCCGGTCAGGAAATAGATTGATGTGATATCCTTCAGCAAGGTTCCGTAGCGCAAACATTGTTTCCCACACTTGCTTTAGAATGAAAATTAGGAACATCAGAACCAGGAAGATGAGGAATAGGGTCAGAGTATTAGAAGGACTACTGTAAAATGCCAGGATGCTTTAGAGAACAAGAAAACAGATGGTAAGGTTGACATCTTCCTATGTAAACTAAAGATGTCAGATTCCATCTGGCTGGACAGCCCTTCCACCTGTGTGATCCAAGTTCTAGTGATGACCCTAGTCTCTTCCTTAGGAGGCTGGTCAATGGCAGAGAGGCTGGCAAACTATAAAGTGTACAAAACCCTTTTTGTCTTGAAATTTTTCACACAAGTCTAAAGAATAACATAATGAACCTCCATATTTCTATCACATAACTTCAACAATTATCCACATTTTCTATCCCTACTATGCCACCTTTTTGTTCTACTGGAGTCCTTTAAAGCAAATCTTGTCATAATATTAATTCATTCATAAATACTTTTCAAAATGTAATAACTAACAGGCTGGGTGTGGTGGCTCACACCTGTAATTCCAGCATTTTGGGAGGCTGAGGTGGGCAGATCACCTGAGCTCAGGAGTTCATGACTAACCTGAAACCCTGCCTCTACTAAAAAATACAAAAAATTAGCTAAGCATGGTGGTGGGTGCCTATAATTTCAGCTGCTTAGGAGTCTGACGCAGGAGAATCACTTGAACCTGAGGGGCAGAGGTTGCAGTGAGCCAAGATTGTGCCACTGCACTCCAGCCAGGGCAATAGAGGGAGATTCTGTCTCAAAAATCAAACAAATGTAATACTAACAGATAAGGATTTTAAAACGCAATGATACCACTATCACATCTATTAAAATAAACAATAATTTCTTATTTCTTTTCTAGATTCCTTAGTAGCAGGTTTTTTGTTTTGTTTCACTATCTCCTTAGTGATTAGCTTGTTTAATCTTTTCTGGGAAGTCAGTAATTGCTTCTTAAATGAAAAAAAAATTAGAAAAGAGGAAAGCTTGGAACCTTCACATTATTAGACACTTTCTTTTCTATTAAAGGTGAATATATATCTAATGAATTTAGTAGATAATGCTGCTTTTTAATCATTTAAAAAATATGATGGTAGACTTAGCTAATTAACTCCTATAAAAATTCATTCTGTTAAAATGAGTCATTATCATTTTACAAGATCCAACTGAATTCCTGAATTGGTCTGTAACTATCTAGTCTAAGATCACATTTTCATCTTCTTCTAACATATTTTTCCTATTTTATCTGCCTTTATCTTTACAATGCCATCTAAAGTAAACTATGCACACCTTAAACACAGTTGTTGTACACAGCTATACTGCAGCATATGCAACAGTACTAAGTGTACTTCATCTACTATGAAAAAACAGCACACATTTTTTAATTTATGCATTTGGAAATAAATAAATCTGGTTAAACAGAAATGAGGTAGAACAATATTTAAAATTTCAAAATCCAAAAATGCAAACTTCAATTCTATATTCTTGTGGGTAATGCCAGTGTGTGGCCATTTTAATAAGGCCAATTTTTTGAAGGATGATAATTTCTTAAACTTGTTAGTAAAATAATGTGGTGTATAAAAATAATAGCAAGACAACAAAAAGTCTTCCTTACCAGGAAATCAAGCTCCTCATTTAGAATGTGGTACTTATCCAGTTTGGCTCCCAGCAAGGTAGGTACATCTCGGACACTCTTGGCTTCATCTGAATCACAGTCTGTGACCTGAGATTAAATATATTTCCTCTCACTTTCAATAGTTTCATACTCCTTGGAATACTTGACAGTAAGTACTTTATTAGTCTAAAAATCAAAGAGATTACCAGTGGCTGGAATCATAAAAGTGTAGAACTTAGAACTAGAAGGACTTCAATAAATTTACCAAAAGAACATAAATATCTGAAATTGTATATTTTTGTGTTAAAGACAGTACATAGTAAATATTAAGCTCACCTCAATAGCATGATCTTGAAATGATTTTTCATTAGCAATTAACTCTCTAAAGGTTGTGATTCTATCTTTATGTTTGAGTAGCTAAGAAAAAAGAAACATTTTGTATTTTAGAGAGGAAATACAACTATACTCTAATATTTATAATAAAATAATCAAACCAGGTACAGTCTAACCTCTAGTCTTCAAAAAACATATGAAAAATATATTTTACAGCTCTCATTAGGAAAAATTCACAC
The DNA here is from genome assembly GCF_009761245.1 of Sapajus apella. NCBI lineage: Eukaryota > Metazoa > Chordata > Mammalia > Primates > Cebidae > Sapajus > Sapajus apella. Next base: position 4,093,590 of record NW_022437010.1, on the reverse strand, counting down.
AGCAGGTCTAAGACTCCTAGGCTTAGAGAGGCCTGCTGGCAAAGCTGCCTTTGAGTAGCATTTGGAAAGGGGCTGTGGGAAGTTTTCCACCATTCTCTGATGTAAGTGGCTTATGGTGCTTAACCTACTTGCCCAAAGCATTTCAGTTAAGCTGAGCATCTGCTTTCCTTCCAGGGGACTGGAATTTTGATACACACTAGGCAGAAGGTGCTTATGTGAACAGCTCCTGATAAAAACCTAGGGCATTGGATCTCTAAGAAGCCTCGCTGGTAGCTGACGCTTCTGCATCTGTGGTTACAACTCATTGCTGGGGGGAATGAAATGCATCCCATGTAACTCCATGAGGACTCTTGGGAGCCTGAGTCTCGCTTCCTCTGGATGATGCTCCTGTGTCTTTCCCTTGGCTGATTTTGCTTTGTACCCTTTGCTGTGGTAAGTCACAGCAGTGAGGACGACTCACAGTCCTTCAGCGAACCATCAAACCTGGGATGGTCTTGGGGTCTCCAAGGAGTTATCCTAACATACAATTGTTGTTACAGTCAGGCTATTAAAATTCTTCCTTAAAGAAAAAAAAATTAGCCAAATCTGGGTGTAATTTATAATCATTTCTTATTTGTTCCTTCCGTATAATTATAATCTTAATATCCAATATTCAAACTTCTCCAAAATAATTAGTGAAGTGTGGGGCACAAAATATTTTTTTATTCTTTATTAAGAAAACTAAACTTTTCAATATTTAAAATGGAGAAAAAACTTTAATGAACCCCATGTAACTATCATTCAACTTCAATAACTAATAGCTAATGGTCAATGTCATTTATATCCTCAATCACTGCCCTCTTTCCTCCATCCCCCTTCATTGAATCAAACTGCAGACATCATACCACCTGTCAGTACTTCAGTAATTACACAGAAATTAACCAAAAGAATATAAATATCTGAAGTAAATATTTTTGAGGTTTTTTTTTTGCTTTTTGTTGTTTTTGTTATTTGTTTGAGACAGGGTTTTAGACTTGCCACACTACAGCCTTGACCTCCCTGGGCTCAGGTGATCCTCACACCTCAGCCTCTGGAATAGCTGGGACACAGGTGTGTGCCACCTTTGTCCTGGCTAATTTTTGTACTTTTTGTAGAGACGGAGTTTCCCCATGTTGTCCAGGCTGGTCTCAAACCCCTGGGCTCAGACCATCCACCTGCCTCAGCCTCCCAAAATTCTGGGATTACAGGCGTGAGCAACTATGCCCAGCCTGAAATGTTATTCTTTGTAATATCCTCAGTTGGGCTTATTTTTGAAAGCTGTTTACAGAAGTGGAAGCCAGTTGTTTCTCTGTGTGGCTGCGCTCATACCTTGGCCCTGTCCTCCACAGGCTGGCTAGGAGGCAGAGAGATTCCCCAGGAACCTCCGCAACATACCAGTTCAGACAAGTGCTACATAACCGAATGTGTTATGACCCAAGATTCCAGGTTTGAATTTGTTTTGATTCCTTTAACCAGATAAAGTTGTCATTTCTGCATTCCTCTCATATTCAAAATGGTACAATTTGACATCCTGTTATAACCTTCCCTATTAAATTCTCTTCATTTTATCTTTCAATCTCTAATCCACCATACTTAGAAAAGAGTAATTGAGGCCGGGTGTGGGGGCTCACGCCTGTAATCCCAGAACTTTGGGAGGCTAAGGCAGGTGGATCACCTGAGGTCAGGAGTTTGACATCAGCCTGGTCAACATGGTGAAACCCTGTCTCTACAAAAATACAAAAATTAGCTGGATGTGGTGGCATGCACTGGTAATCCCAGCTACTTGGGAGGCTGAGGCAGGAGGATCTCTTGAACATGGAAGGTGGAGGTTGCGGCAAGCCGAGATCACGTCATTGAACTCCAGCCTGGGTGACAGAGCAAGACTCTGTCTCAAAAGAAGAGCAAAGCAAAGGAAAGGAAAGAAAAGAAAAGAGTAACTAAAGAAAATCCAAGAACCTCTGCCCTTACCCTTCACCCACCTGAGAAATAAAATTGTTTTCAATGTTTCTATTATTCCAAAGGATGAAGTTTGAAATCTAGATAAGAAAGTCAAAATAAACTATGCTTCCGGAATCAGTAGTACTGTGCAAAAATGAAAAAAATTATCATACTAAATATTTTGTAGGTGAATGAGATTTTCCAATAGAGACAAGTAATAAAACAAGTCAAATGTTGAACATTTTCTCTCTTTAGTGAGGGGCACAGTAAAGCCAATCTGGTCCCCCAAAATAATGTTTAAAATGATTCCCACTTTAAGAGTTACTTCTTCACTACTTTTTAACGATTTTTTCACTGAAAATAATATAATTTTTAGATGAAGAATAAATATAGTACCTCTTGATCTAAATTTTTCTTTTTAAGATGGAGACTCTTCAGTTTTTGCAGCATTATATCACTAACCTTCTCACTCTCTTTGAAATGTTCAGCATCAGAGTTGGTGATGTCCTAAGGGTAAGAGTTTCAGAAACTAGATGAAAAAGTTTTTAGAAAAGCTAAAACAAGGCCAAAAAATGCATGTGAAACAAAAAACCTTCCAATAAATAAGCAAATCCAAAGAGGTAAAATCATAGTAAACTCCATTTTTCATCAGAAGTCATCTAATACAGGATTAGTACGAAAAGACTTTTTTTTTTGAGATGGTATTTCACTCTTTCACCTAGGCTGGGGTGCAGTCGTGCAATCTTGGCTCACTGCAACCTCCACCCTCTGAATTCAAGCGATTGGCTGCCTCAGCCTCCCAAGTAGCTGGGATTACAGGTGCCTACCACCACACTCAGCTAATTTTTGTATTTTTAGTACAGATGGGGTTTCACCATGTTAGCCAGGCTGGTCTCAAACTCCTGACCTCAGGTGATCTACCTGTCTCAGCCTCCCAAAGTGCTGGGATTACACGTGTGGGCCACTGCGGCTGGCCCAAGACTTCATATTGATTCTCACTTGTACATGTTATTATTGGAACAGACTGATATACTTGCTGGGAAGCTAATATTCATCTATAATAACTATGCATGCTTACATATTAATACATACATTCCCCTTCCTTAGTCTAGTCAGTTTACAAATTCGAATTTAGGCAGATTGTTATACCTGAACCAGAACAATCAGACATCTCAACAGTATTAAAACTCTAGGTATTTTAAGGGTACCCTGAATGAAGGTACTTGTCCCAATATAACCTAGGGGTCAAAAGTGCATAGGTTGTGTCTGAGTTATGTGACTTAATTATATGTGAGACTTTGGATTAAAAACTCAACTATTCTAACCCTTGGTTTGTTTCTCTGTGTTTAAAAAAAAAAAAAAAAAGCCTAAGAATACAAAGAATGATGTAAGGATTGAATGAGATAATCCATGAAAATCAGGACAGGAAAGTTAAGTACTCCCACGAAAAGATCAGGAAATCAGTAAATACCTGATGAGTGCCCATTATGAAATTAAACCTATATTAGGTATTAGGCATGGCTAATATGCCTCGTTACATATAAGCCTCTGATCTTGAAGGCTTCTGTTCCAGTGGGGGTAGGAGGTACAGAATAAGGAAACAGAGAATATTTCTTTGGGGCAGGATGAGATCTAAGAAGGCTGGTGACATGCCCTATCATTGAAAAGTCTGGAGAAAAGAAGCAACCAGCAAATAAGACTGTAAAAGAAAAGCAGCCAGCACCGAGACAGAGGAAACCCGAGCAAATACGGTGAATAAGCAAATGTTTGCAGGGACAAGGTGGGGTGGAGAAGTTTGCAGCAAAGAATAATCTGTGTCACATCCAAATCCAAATATTATCAGCACCACAGGAAAGGTAAAACATAAAAAAAAAAAAGATATAAAAAATTTAAATATTAAAAAAAACAAAATTTAGGTGGACATAGCCTGTGGGCTACCACTTTGTGATCTCTGCATAAAATGTTCGGTCCAGTTTCCAGCATGCAATACACACTAGTTTTCAATAAATTTTAGCTAATATAAAACAGAAATAGGATTTGTGTTGTATCAAGAACATAACAAGCCCACACCCCCAATTTCTGGCTCAGATGAGTACATTTAAGATCTAAGAAATGTACAATAATAGAAGAGGAAGAAAGAGAGCTAGCCAGTTTGAGAATCTATTGAATGCATGTCCTTTATTTATTTATTTATTTTTATTATTTTTTTTGAGATGGAGTCTCACCCTGTTGCCAGACTGGAGTGCAGTGGCTCGATCTTGGTTCACTGCAACCTCCGTCTTCTGGGTTCAAGTGATTCTCCTGCCTCAGCCTCCCGAGTAGCTGGGATTACAGGCACACACAATCACGCCTCGCTAATTTTTGTATTTTTAGTAGAGATGGGATTTCACCGTGTTGGCCAGCTGGTCTCAAAATCCTGAGCTCAGGTGATCCACCTGCCTTGACCTTCCAAAGTGCTGAGATTACAGGTGTGAGCCACCACACCTGACTGTGCATGTTGTTTAATTCATTATTTTCATTAAATGCAGTGCTTATAGGCACCGAGGACAGCAGTATCATTCCCCCATCTTAAAGATGAGGAAACTGAAGTAGAGGTTAGGTTACTTGGCCAAGTTACATAGCTAGGAAATGATGACGCCAGTATCTCAACTCCTCTGACAGCATCTTCACTTTTTATTCTACTAATGTACATGACTCTACACTGCCCTTCCCCCACTCATAGCCAAAAGCAGTATTTTAGATTAGGCAAACAGTTCATTAATGTGAACAATCACTAATCACTAGGCACAGACTGACCCAGAGTACGAGACTACTGCTCTGGGAGGGCATCCCTGAAATGTGGAAAGTACTAAATAAAGGGGTTCTCTTTATCTTATTACATTTTATCTTTCTGTACACTTGTGAAAATTAGGGGTTCAAGAAAGATAAACAGAAGGAAGACGGGGCAAAGAAGGGCTAACTGGATGGCTTAGGGGTCTGTATTTTATCTTCAATTCTTCAATTTTTTCTTCACACAACTTAATTCCTTTTTTTCCTCTCTTTTAGTCCAACTCCAGTATTTATTCCTCCCCTACTAAAATATCTGATATATATGTTTTATTACCTGGGACGTAAGAAGTCCTACCATCAGAGCCAGAAGACTGTGCATTTTGGAGGCCAGCTGAGAAGATCTTTTGTTATCTTCAGGATTCAGGCTCTTTTCTTCACAAGGTGAGCAACCTGGGAGCAGGTTAGACTGTGTCGTTTTTGTATCCTACATGCACATAATTCATATTTGTCAAAATAAAGAGGAAGAACCTGAAATATCTTTTAAGTAAAATGCTGAATGAATGAATTCCCACATTTAAAAACCTTGGGTGAGATAGTTCTCAAACTTTTTGATCTTAGGATCCCTTTAGAAATTAAAACTGAGGATATTTAAAAATATTTGCTTACTAATTCTTTTAAAGCAGCAATAAATCCATTATGCATAAACATAAATAACAATTTATTTATTGATTTTTGAGCCAGGGTCTCTCCCTGTCACACAGGTGGGAGTGCAGTAGTGGGAACATGGCTCACGGCAGCCTCAAATGCCTAGGCTCACATGATCCTCCCACCTCAGCCTCCCCAGTAGCTAAAACCACAGGTGCATGCTACCACACCAAGCTAATTTTTCAAATTTTTTGTAGAAATGGGGTCTTGCCATGTTGTCTAGGCCAGTCTCGAACTCCTGGGCTCAAGCAATGTTCTTGCCTTGGCCTCCCAAGGTGCTAGGATTACAAGTATGAATCACAGTGCCCTACCAATAACCATTTTTAAATAAAACAATTACCACACTTTTCAAAACAAAAAAGTTAGTGAAAAGAGTGGCACTGTTTTACATTTTTTGCAAATATTTTTAATGCTGGCTTAATTGAAGACAGCTGGATTCTCGTATTTGCTTCACACATTCCATTAGTCGTGAGGGCAATTACATCATCACACATCATGTGGCTTCTGGAAAACTCCACTGTACACTTGTGAAAAAATGAGAGTAAAAAAGGCAATGTCTTAATATTACTATAAAGATAATTTTGATTTCACAGATACTCCCAGACCATACTTGGAGAAAAGAGAACTAGAGTTCATGAAAAGCAAAACTATAAGCAGAGTAAATATGAATTAAGAGTGTTAGAGAAATTGATCGGTCAAAATAAAATAAGGAACTTAAAAAAAAAAAAGCTCAAGAAGAAAAGTATATACCATGCCAAATTTCTGTACAATTAAACTAATTCATTCAGAGCTTACCAATTCAAAATTCATCATGATTTGATTAGGAGCTCAAGTTAAGGCGGCTTAGGTCAGGGGTTCTCAAAGTGTGGTCCCAGGACCGGCAGCATCAACAACAATTGGGATCTTGCTAGAAATGCACGTTCTCAGGCCCCACCCCAGAACTACTGAATCAGAAAACTCTAGGGTAGAGCCAGCAATCTGTGTTTTAACAAACGTTTCAGGGAATTTTGAAGAATGTTCAAGTTTGAAAATCACTGGCTTAGATAATTCTCTTTTCTTAGATCTTAGAATTTTTTTTTTTAAATTTAGGAAAGAATATTTTCCTAAGAATCCTTAAAAACAATAGAATCATTTACTTGTAAATAATACTTAAAATGATTATAGATTCATAAAAGAGGGTCCACTAAAGGCAACTAAAGGTAACATCAGCTCAGTTCAAGTTATTAACACTAATACAAAAATAGACCAGGTGCGGTGTATCATGCTTGTAATCCCAGCACTTTGGGAGCCTGAGGTGGGCAGATCACCTAAGGTCAGGTGTTTGAGACCAGCCTGGCCAACATGGTGAAACCCTGTCTCTAATAAAAATACAAAAAAAATTGGCTGGGTGTGGTAGTGTACACCTATAATCCCAGCTACTGAGGAGGCTGAGGCAGGAGTATTGCTTGAACCTGGGAGGCAGAGGCTGCAGTTAGCGGAGATCACATCACTGCACTCCAGTCTGAGTGACAGACTGAGACTTCATCTTAAAAAATAAATAAATAAAACAAATACAAAAAATAAACTTACACATTTTTCTAGTTCAGATTAGTCTTCTTTCCAAGTGGACAGTTAATAAGATTTCACTATACGTACGTTAAGGCAGGCCTACACAACTGAAATAGATGTGCTCTGTCCTGTGAAAATTATCACTTCCAGAATGTATTTCCAGGTTTTTGGCTGCCAAAAAAGCCTTTTGAACTACATGTAATAAAAGATTACTGCTTCTCCAAACATACTGATACGGTTCTGATGCTGTTCTTAAATGTATAAAACTAGTATATGATATAGGTTTGTTTTCTCTTGTAAACTAAATATACTATTGTATTAGTTTTGTTGATGAATAGGACTGCGAGACAACTTAGAAAATCTTTTCTCACAGGTAACCGCTGGGGCTGGGTGCGATGGCTTACACCTGTAATCCCAGCACTTTGGGAGGTTGAGGCGGGTGGATCACTTGGGTCATGTGTTTGAGACCAGCCTGGCCAACATAGTGAAGCCCCATCTCTACTAAAAACACAAAATTCACCAAGCGTGGTGGCACACGCCTGTAATCCCAGTTATTAAAGAGGCTGAGGCAAGAGAATCACTTGAACCTGGGAGGCAGAAGTTGCAGTGGGCCAAGATCGTGCCACTGCACTTCAGCCTGGGTGACAGAGCAATACTCTGTCTCAAAAAAAAAAAGGTAACTGCTGGGAGATGCTTCTGATGACTGGCGATGAGTACCCACAAAACTGTCACGTTAACTATCACCTCTACCAAAATAATCACAGAAGGCAGGAATAGCTGTTAATCTTGAGTATTCATGAACCAAAAGAGACTTCTTCAAACCTGTGCTGTTTCTGTACCTGTTTTTCTTTTCCTTTTTTTTCTTTTCTTTTTTTTTGAGACAGGATCTTGCTCTGTCACCTGGGCTGAAGTGCAATGGCACAATCATAGCTCACTGCAGCTTCAAGCTCCTGGGCTCAGGAAGTCCCCCTGTCCCAGCCTCTTGAATAGATAGGACTATTTGTGCGTACCACCATGCATGGTAGACTGGCTGATTTTAAAAAATTTTTGTAGATATAAGGTCTCACTATGTTGCCCAGGCTGGTGTCAAACTCCTAGCCTCAAGAGATCCTCCCACCTCAGTCTCCCAAAGTGCTGAGATCTGTTTCTTTCTTTAACAATTCTTTCTGCAAACAAATCTAAGTAAGTGCCATGTCTAAATATGCATCACCAGAGCACTAGAAACTCTTGAGATTCCACAGTAGACTTAGAATGTGCATTGATACCTTGGTAATATCTGACTTCATGACTTCCTCAAATTGCTCTTTTAACTGAGCTGTCTCATATATAGGGACATAATTTTGCTCTTCACGCCTTCCAACCTGCTGTTTAAGTTTCGCATTCTCACTTTTTACTTCGTTGATTTGCTGCTGAAGTTTTACGTTCTTAGTTCTTTCATTTTCAGACATAAATTGCAAATTTTTAACTTGAGTGAGCAATTTCTCAAGTCTAGATTTTAGTTTCTGTCTTTCTTCCAGGTTTTCCTTTTCACGGTTCTGGAATTCCTCCTGTAAAGACAAGAACTCTTGTTCTCGGGTCTCTTTTTCTCGTTTCAGCAAGTCCAAAGCAGAAGCTGTGGCCTTTTCTAGTTCTTCTTTGAGTTGTTGCAGTCTCTCTACCTCTTCTTCTTTCTTGCTTAAGGCTTTGTCCATCTCTAAATACTGACTTAAAGATTTATTTTTTTGTTGCATTTCAGTCATGTACCTTTCCTGTAAACGCACATAATTAGCCTTGATCTTCTTAAATTGAAGCTGTAACATTTCCTTCTCATTCCTGGATTCCTGAAGATGTTTTTGGGTGTTAGCTAAAATCTCTTGCAAATTCTGCAATGTCTTTTTAGTATCATTCTTCTCCAGGATTATTTTGTATTTGTCTTCAATTAATTCTTCAACATTTTCCTTTAGCTTATTGATGACATCAACGAACACTTGTTGTTTGGTAATCTTCATCTGTAGTTCTTTAACTCGCTTCTCTAAATACAGATTACTACACTGGAGTTCTTGGATTCGCACTTCCTGCTTTCTGTTAGTATGTTTTAATTTCCGCAAGACTTCATTTAAAGCCATGTCCTCTTCCAAAGGTTGTAAACTTTCAATGCTTTGCTCCATGTTAGGCATCTTGCAGTTCTCCCGAGATGTTTTACTCCTCCAGGAGATACCTGATGGAGACCAAGTTGATTCAATTTCTGGTCTCTCCATACCCTCTGCTGTGACTTCCTTTTGGTGACTGACTGACATCTCAGGAATCTCCCCATAATTCTGTATTTCTTTTGAAGGAACTGAAGTCTGTAAATTACAGTAAACAAAGTAAGTGTGAATGAGTAGAAAGGCCATAAGCTTTCAAGTCAGATAGAGCTGGCCTTGAATTCTATTAATAGATCCCCTTTTTGGTTTCCTCCGCCATAAAGTAACAATAGTACCTACTTCCAATAATAATGCCTATTCACAAAAATTAATACCTATGTATTAATTGCTAAATGTTCGTACAGCACCTAACAGCACAGCAGAGCACAGGCAGTAGGTAGATGATAGATAAATATCCCACTGACTTTGACAAAAGGAAGACTAAACTTTTATATTACCATTTTCTATCAAGCAAACTTCTCTGCACATACATAAGATGTTTGACTTCCAATGAACTCAGACAAATAAATGTATCAATTACCTTACAGACTGCAAGGTCTCTTTTTTTCTTTACATGTTATTACTGGGCCAAAAGTTTGGATTTTTAGGGAGGAACGGTCTCTTTTGAATATTTTTTTATTCCATATTTAGACCATTACCTCATTATGCTATGACTCTTAGGAACATTAGAATGGCAGAAGAACATGCCTCATGATTGACTTTATGCCCATGATATACGTTTTGGGGAAGTTATAAAAAGACAGTAGGCCAGGCTAGGTGGCTCACACCTGTAATCCCAGCACTTTGAAAGCCCAAGGCCGGTGGATCACCTGAGGTCAGGAGTTCAAGACCAGCCTGGCCAACATGGTGAAACCCTGTCTCTGCCCAAAATACAAAAATTAGCCAGGTGTGGTGGCACATGTCTGTAATCCCAGCTACTCAGGAAGCTGAGTGAGGCAGGAGAATTGCTTAAACACAGGGGGCGGAGGTTGCAGTGAGCTGAGATCACACCACTGCACTCCAGCCTGGGTGATGGAGTGACTCTGTCTCGAAATAATAATAATAATAATAAAGAAGAATTTTAGGCCGGGCGCGGTGGCTCAAGCCTGTAATTCCAGCACTTTGGGAGGCCGAGGCGGGTGGATCACGAGGTCAAGAGATCGAGACCATCCTGGTCAACATGGTGAAACCCCGTCTCTACTAAAAATACAAAAAATTAGCTGGGCATGGTGGCGCGTGCCTGTAATCCCAGCTACTCAGGAGGCTGAGGCAGGAGAATTGCCTGAACCCAGGAGGCGGAGGTTGCGGTGAGCCGAGATCGTGCCATTGCACTCCAGCCTGGGTAACAAGAGCGAAACTCTGTCTCAAAAAAAAAAAAAAAAGAAGAAGAAGAATTTTAAAAGACAGTAAATTGTGGTAAGAAATGGTGAAATGAATATGACATTGAAAACCCAGGCTAGGCACAGTAATCCCAACACTTTGGGAGCCCAAGGTGAGAGAATCCCTTGAGGCCAGGAGTTCGAGATCAGCCTGGTTAATGTAGTGAGACCCTATCTCTACAAAAAAATCTTAAAAATCAGTCGAGCATGCTGGCATGTGCCTCTAGTCCTAGCTCCTTGGGAAGCTGAGGCAGAAGGATTGCTTGTGAGCTATCATCACACTACTCTCCAGTCTGAGTAATAGAGCAAGACCTTGTATCTAAAAAAATAAAAAATAAAAACCCAGCAAAAGGTATCTGTAGTGGTGCACTGTATAATTCTCCGGAATTTAGAGACAATGGACTTCTGTATTTTGTTTTTCGAGTTCACCCTTCTGCAGAACCTTGTATCTTAATGGTTTTTCAATGTTACGGAATAAAGATAACTTTCATTACTGAGACCTACAAGGCCCTAATATCTTGCTCTTGATATCTGCTATAGTTTAAATGGATCCCCTAAAGTGCATGTGCCAGAAGCTTAATCCGCAGTGCAACAGTGTTGGAAGAGGGGGCCTACTAAGAAGTGAATAAAAATGACTAAATGTTATCGCAGAATTGTGTTACTTATCACAAGTTAATTTGTTATAAAAGTGAGTTTGGCCTTTGCTTGCTCCCTCGGTCTCACCCTCTTTTGCCCTTCCACCTCCCACCATGGAATGACAGCACACAGACCCTCACATGATGCGGGCACCATAGACCTAGACTCCAGAACTGTGAGCCAGATAAATTGCTATTCGTTATAAATTACCCAGTCTGTGATGTAGTTGCAGCAGTAAGAAATGAACTAAAACAGTATCTGACCCACACCACCTCTCTGTCTTCATCTGCTATGCCCCTCCTGCTCCCTCCAACTCTGATCTTCCTGGACTCAGGGCTTCCTTCAGGTCCTAGTAGGTACCATCCTTCCTGTGGCCAGAGAATTTGTAGACATTCTTCTGTATGAAATGCTCTCCCACCCATAGCTGCCTAATTAACTCTTACTCATCTTTTAGAGCTCAGCTCAATGATCATTTCTTCAGGAATGCCTTCCCCAGACTCCCTGATCAGGGTAGTTTCGTTAACATAGATACCCAACCTACTTATATTTGCAACACTTATCATAGTTGCAAGTTGGTATGTAACTTTATATAGCATTATACCTGCTCTACATACACTTTATATGCAACTTTTATTCATAGAACTTATTGAACTTTTCATAGTTGCAAGTTTACATTTATTTGTGGGATTATTTGATTAATGACTATCTCCTCTAGTAGGATGCTGTTTTCATCAGAACAAGAACTACATATTTTTGTCTAACCATTACCTAACTAATATATAGTACAGACCTGGCATGTAACAGATGCCTAAAGGTATCTATTGACTGAATGAAAAATGGCTAAATGCAATGGAAAGAGGAAATAACAATCTTGAGAAACCCTATTTAAGCTTATTTTTTAAATGTTGTTTTCCAGAAATTAACATGGACGAATAAAGTTCTTTTTAATGCTGTCATCTACTTTCAAAAAAAGAAAAAACTGCTCATACTTGTAAATAAGGCATTATAGCCACAGCATTTCCCACCAAACTCACATTGAAAAGTTATTATTGGCCAGGTGTGGTAGCTCACACCTGTAATCCCAGAACTATGGGAGGCAAGGTAGGTGGATCACTTGAGGTCAGCAGTTCAAGACCAGCCTGGTCAACATGGTGAAACACCGTCTCTACAAAATATACAAAAAAAAAAAAAAAAGAAAAAATTAGCCAGGTGTAATGGCACATGCCTGTAATCCCAGCTACTTGGGAGGCTGAAGCAGGAGAATTGTTTGAATCCAGGAAGTAGAGGTTGGTGTGAGCTGAGGATCATGCCACTGCTCTCCAGCCTGGACAACAAAGTGAGACTCCGTCTCAAAAACAAAACAAAACAATAACAAAAAAAGAAAAGAAAAGGTATTACCTATACTATTCTTGAATTTTATCTATTTGCCCATAACAATTCCTAGTATTTTTATTTTTGTTCAGAAAGTACACAGAATATATAGTGTTGGTATCTTCCTCGATTCAGGAAGTACAGAAAGTACACAGAATATATACTGTTGGTATCTTCAGTGCTCTTAGGATACTACATGTCAATAAACCAAAGGATAAACTAATATTTTCACTTTAACAGAAAAATTAATATTTTGGTTCGCAATAGAAATCCAGCATGACAGAGAAATCTTGTTTTCTTGAAAAATTAATTAGTGCCTCTGCATTCCTTCCTCTTCTCAACATTTCCATTACTGTAAATGCTGCTACTTCCAGCCAGTTTGATTCAACAAATATAAAAGCTTATTATATTCAGGCTGCTCTGTCTACACAGTAGCCATTCTTTTCTTTCTTTACGTCTCTAATAAAATTGCTTTCGATGAAAAAAAATAGTAAAAAAAGCTTATTATATTCAAGGAACCGTTTAGATGCAATGGTGCATAAAAGGGTGAGTAAGACAGAGTCCCGATCCTCAGAGAAATTACCATTTGGTAGAGCTAATCCTCAAGTATGAACTTGATTTTATTAGAAAAATTTATTTCTGAATTGGCTAAGATCTCAGAATGCATTTTCCTTGGAGAAGCAAAGTCCCTTGTGTTAACTAGGTGATTTAACACTACTTGGAAAAGTCTCAGATTATACGTGTGTGTGTGTATGTGTGTGCGTGTGTGTGTATATATATATACATATACATTTAAAATTTTTTCATTCATTCATTCATTCGTTCGTTTATTTGAGACGAAGTCTTGTTGCCTAGGCTGGAGTGCAGTGGCACTGTTTCTGCTCACTGTAACCTCTGCCTCCCGGATTCAAGCGATTATCGGCCTCAGCCTCCCAAGTAGCTGGGATTACAGATTCCCGCCACCAGGCCCAGCTAACTTTTTTTGTATTTTTAGTAGAGACAGGGTTTCCCCATGTTGGTCAGGCTGGTATCGAACTCCTGACCTCAGGTGATCTGCCCACCTCGGCCTCCCTAAGTGCTAGGGTATGAGCCACCGCACACAGCCATATATATATATATATATATATATAAAATGTATCCTTTTAATACTCCATAGGCTTTACTGACCATCACAATCTTACTCCTCTGCTTTATAATTAACTTTCAGATGAGCTAGAACTATTCTCTTTATAAAATGGTTTCACAATATTATTGTGTACACTTTCCTTATATAAGAAGCTTGGAGGTTGACTGGGGCTGAGGGCAGATTCCTTGGCAGTACTTGTAGCCAGTGACTTTTCTGTAAATTTCAGCGTCTCTCCACTGCAATGGATTAGAGGCGGGCTCCTAGGAGGAGGCTGTCTAAAATACTCATTACCAAGTTGGTCTGTATTTGCAGAAACACTAGTTTCCATTGGATTTTCTTCCGTAAATGAGTCTTGCTTTATATAGTTGTCTTTTGCATAATTATATACTTGACTTTGAAATTCTGGCTTCTCTGTCATTTCATCATCAAATGCTTCTACCCAGTGGAATTTGCAAACGGTTTCAAATTGTCTCAAGGAAGATATGCTGATAGTGTCAACTGGCTGAATTAGTACATTCTTTGAGTAATTTTCAATGTTGTTATCTCATAAGAAAGAGAAAGAAGGAAATAAAAGTGAGCAGACCATAAACTTGGGCAGTAACAGTTATATTTATATTTATCAAATAAACTGCCGTAGCCACTTAAGAAATATATAATTATTTCAACCTTTCTTACTGTGTGGATTTTAGCATGGTTTTGTGCTAGCAAACAAAACAAAACTTTTTACATGGGGGAAAGAAGTTCCCAAATGACAGCTACAAAAAAGCTTGTTATATGTAATTCTGGTCAAATACAACAAATTTCAAGACATCTTCAAAATTCTTTTGTCGTAACTTTAAGATGTTTCAAATTATAAAATGTTTCAAAAGGACAGGGATAGTATAATAGAAAACACCTAGAAACTTGCTTAATCCCACAAAAATCCCAAGATGTCAGTATTGTTATTATCTCTATTTTACAGTTAGGAAACTGAAGTGTACGAGATGTTAAAGTCACTTGTCTAAGGTCATAGAGCTGAGATTCTAGACTACTACTTCTAAATGCTCTACTATTTTTTTAATATGACAAATTATGCAGATTTATTTTTTTAAATCAGAAGCGAATAAGAAAACAAAATGTTACAAATTAATGATCATTTTAATCTAACTTTCCTCCTCCCCAGAGATAACCACTGTACTGAAGCCCATATGTATTCATTCTTCCCATTCTCGTTTTACTTTTACTGCTTAATTTATGTGTCCTAAATAATACAATCAACATAATCATTCCTAAAGAATAAAGTTCCCAGATTTCCTCATTTTGACACTTTAATGTCCCAGTACTTTTTTTCACTGTACAGATTTGGGGTTACATCAACACACATCTCTTTATTTTTGAGACGGGGTCTCACTGTGGTTGCCCATGCTGGAGTGCAGTGGTGTGATTCGGCTCACTGTGGTCTCAGCCTCCTGGGGTCAGGTGATTCTCCCACCTAGGCCTCCAGAATAGCTAGGACTATAGGCACATGCCATAACGCCCAGAAAATTTTTTTTTTAGTAGAGACAGCGTTGGTCGTGTTGCCCAAGCTGGTCTCAAACTACTGGAATCAAGCAATCCTCTGCCTTGGCCTCCCAAAGTGCTGGGATCATAGGTGTGAACCACTGCACCTGGTCTTTTATTTTATTTCTTTATTTTTTTGAGATGCAGTTTCACTCTTGTTGCCCAGGCTGGAGTGCAATGGCACAATCTTGGCTCACTGCAACCTCTGCCTCCAGGGTTCAAGCGATTCTCCTGCCCTATCCTCCCAAGTAGCTGGGAATTACAGGCATGTACCACCACGCCTGGCTAATTTTGTATTTTTAGTAGAGACAGGGTTTCTCCATTTTGGTCAGGCTGGTCTCAAACTCCCAACCTCAGGTGATCCACCTGCCTCGGCCTCCCAAAGTGCTGGGATTACAAGCATGGGCCACCGCAACCAGCGCCCCCTTTTTCTTCAAGAGATAGGTTCTCTTTCGTTGCCCACTGGAGTGCAGTGACATGATCACAGCTTATAACAGCCTTGGACTTTCTGGCTCAAGCAATCCTCCCACCTGGCCTTCCAAAGCACTGGTATTATAGGTATGATCCACCACACCCAACTTCAACACACAATTAAAGATACTTGTATAGTAGAAAATACTTGTGTCTGAGACTGGGACTTGATCATGGCTCATTCATTTAAAGCTACACAATCCTGGGCAGGTTACTCTCTGAGTCTTATTTAAGTCATCTGTAAAATGAAGATTAAAAACAGCCCTTATTTCAATTTTTAAAAATCTTTATTTCAATAAGATTGTTTGTGGATTAAGTGTGAGAATGTATATAAGGTGCTTAGCACAATACCTGGCTATTGTTATTACCACAGATCATAAAAAAATTTTTCTCTCTTTTGCATATTGCTAACAAATAGATACTTACCGCCTAACAAATTGTCTAGAGTGCTATAAGCATCTTCACAAAATGTGGATTTGTATTCATTTTCCCTTTCAAAATTCTCTATTTCATTCTGTATTAATAAAAAATGCATTAATATTAATACTTCAAACAAACATCATAAGCTTCTTCTAAAGGTATTTGCACATTGCTATGTAATTCTATTAGAATATTTCATTGTAATGAATATGGTAGAATGTGCTTTCCAGTATCTTTCCCCAGCGTATATTTGGCTCCCTTTTCGTAAAACTATGCTAACAGAGTCACAATATTAAACAAAAATGTCACATAGCTTGCTATTTTAAGATTTTGGTTTTTTGGTAAGTCAAATCATGTGACTATAAA
The DNA here is from genome assembly GCF_009761245.1 of Sapajus apella. Taxonomy (NCBI): domain Eukaryota; kingdom Metazoa; phylum Chordata; class Mammalia; order Primates; family Cebidae; genus Sapajus; species Sapajus apella. The sequence continues at coordinate 4,077,142 of NW_022437010.1, read as the reverse complement.
CTTAGGGATATGTGTTAGTGTATTTATCTTATTGATAATTCTTTGATGTTTATTAAATCTAGTCTAGACAGCATTAAAATCATTGTTATTCCAGTCTATTAACACTGAAGATATATAAAACAGGCATATATCTGTTACATATTTTTATAAATTCCTATTTAGCAGAATCAGATGTCACTATCAAATGTTTAGAACAACATTCATGAAGATATTAGGATATTACAGTCTTTTATTTTGTGAGAAAGGGAACTAGGCATTTTCATGAAGATAGGAAAGTTGTCATTTACATGCAGGGTGCTGTCAATGTCATTGTGAGTGATAACTGAATCATTTGCATACTGACTTAAGTGGAAGAGGCATTAGACTAGACGTCAGTTTCCTTGAGCTCTTGTCCTGGCTATGTAACTGAACTGTTGTGGTCATGTCCCCTGGCTGCACTCCTGGGACTTCATGAGACTAGAAAGGATTTTAACACCATGTGTAAAAATGTACCTTGCTCTGTCGCCCAGGCTTGAGTGCAGTGGCATGATCTCGGCTCACTGCAACCTCTGCCTCCCGGGTTCAAGCAATTCTCCTGCCTCAGCCTCCGGAGTAGCTGGGATTACAGGTGCTCGCTATCATGCCCAGCTAATTTTTATATTTTTAGCAGAGATGGGGTCTCACCATGTTGCTCAGGCTGGTCAAAATATATCTTCTACCAGTGAAACTGGGAAAACCAGACCTTGTATTCCCCTGTTATATGTCCACTGACAATTCTTTTATTGTTCCTTATGTACTTGAAGAAGTTTTCATATGGAAGACAATGTGAATTCTGAATACATCTGAGACTCCTGGAACTTATAAGCAATGCATACCTGAGGCAAGTCACAAGTGGTACTGGTGGTTTCCATACAGATGGGAGAATCTGAAAGCGTTAAGCCTTGAGAAAGATTGCTGACATTCATGGTATCTAATTCCGACATGCTTTCTAATTTTTCATGAGAAGTATCCACTTCAAAATGTACAGGATCTGAAGGTGATGCCCCAAATTTCTTATAGTCCTTGTTCATAACTGTTGAATAATGGAAGCCTTCCTTAAAAAAAAAAAAAGGATGCCTATTAGTATGTGCAAACAAAGTTTTTTCCCTATCCTTCTTCTCATTAACAGAGTAGCAAAGTTTACTACTGTTATTTAAAATGTCATCTGTCAAGTTATTAGAAAAATTAAAAACTTTAAGTATACCATGAAAATTTGGTGTGGTAGAAAATACTGATTTGGAAAATAACAGTATTGACTACTATCCAATAATTCCCTAAAAGGCTTTGGACCTAGAAGGTGAAGGAATCTCTATGTTACTTAATCAAAGGATATTTACAAAATATTATCAGAGACCTATTAGGTTCCACAAAATGCTGTATTTTGTTCACTTGATACCTTCCACTTGAACACCTCACTAGCAAGTTGAATCCAGCATTGTAAATCAGTTTTCCCTCCTCATGTTCCCACACTGCATCTACTCTCTCAAGTACCTGTGTTTGAAAATGGAGTTGTCTTGGCATCCCTCTACCTCATCATCCATGGCTCTTCAGATACCAAGTCTCATCCATTTCTCCTTTAAAAATGCCTTTCAGTGACCTGTGCTTGCTTTCTATCCCGTGTTGCCACACCGGTCCACATTCTCCTGACTTCCTCAGGCCTGTGCGGAGCAGAGAGTGGAAAGGATGGCCACTCACATTGAGTCTAAATTCTCCTGCCTGTCTTTCCAAGCCATCCATAGCCTGCAGTGACATTACCTACCCAGTACTCCTCTGCTCAACTCAGATCAGGCTCATTTCCCTGCAGACAGTGTTCCTTACGGCTTAAGCTTCAGCCATCTGCCCTATCATGTCCTCTCCTAAAGCCTTCCCATCTACCCATTCATCTATTTTTTAAATTCCTACAATGTCTCCAGTCTCTAAATCTCTCACAATTCAGCACTTAGTGACTTTGTTTACTGTTTTAGAGCTTCACCACTGTTTCAAGGCTGTTAGTGCTTGTACTTACAGATCATAAATCCCTTGAGAGGAGTCGACTTATGGCTTACCAATATCCACTACTGCAAATGGACCAGTGCTGTCTAACGAGCAAATTATTGATTGAATCCTGCATTCTAATGATTTATTTCTATCAAGCTCTCTCAATTTATAGTCATGACTCATCTGCCTGGATTATTTTATTGAAATTCTGAATGGATAGTTTATTGAAAATTAGTTGTTTTCAAACCTATGACATCAGTCAGTAAAATGTAAAAAAGTCAAGCAGGTTAGTCAGGATCAGTGAAAGGCTCAACTTTATGCTCACCTTTTCTTTGTCTTTCAAATAATGCTGCCTGGATTGTGTTGAGATCTGAAAAATCCTTGCTTTGTTTCTCCAGTGCAAAAAATCGTAAAGGCCTTGTTTCTTTGGGTTTTTTTGTTTTTTTTTTTTTGTGAACCCAGCACTTACATTTCTACAACTTTGTTCATCCCTCATATAGCACTGCACAATCTGCCAGTTTACCTTCTTAATTTAAAGTCAGGCTATTTTGGCTGGGTGGTTAGGCCTGTAATCCCAGCACTTTGGGAGGCCGAGGCAGGTGGATCATCTGAGGATGGGAGTTGGAGACCAGCCTGATCAACATGGAAGAAACCCGTCTCTACCAAAAATACAAAATTAGCTGGGGGTGGTGGCGGGCGCCTGTAATTTCAGGTACTTAGGAGGCTGAGGCAGGAGAATCGCTTGAACCTGGGAAGTGGAGGTTGCGGTGAGCCGAGATCACACCATTGCACTCCAGCCTGGGCAACAACAGCAAAACTGTTTTTTTTTTTTTTTTTTTAAAAAAAAAAAGGCTATTTTTTTCTATTTTTCTATCTTTCATTTGTCCTTACCAGGTTTATAGTGGATTTTTAACATATTTATCAAATGTTTGTATAGATGTTTCAAAGACATTCTAAAGCTGTTTTAAGATAGGAGCTACTGGCAAAAACCATAGTCTTGTTTAAAAGTTTTGCATCGTACAACAAACTTTACCTTTTTAAAAAGCACTTATTCATTTTCACCACAAAATGAGGCACCAAACTTTTTAACACAGAGAAGTGTGCTCACTTCAGGATCCATAGAGTTTCTTGGCCCCACGCTACGGACTTGGCGCTTCCTCCCTCTGCACCGGGTTTTGCGGGAGAGAGAACGCTTTCCAACCTCCTCCACCCGGGACTCTCACAAACTCGCAATCGGGCTCCCTGGGCGCTGGAACGCCCCTGTGTGACGTCCGCTCGCGCCGGCGGATCTCGGCGGGTACAGGCGCAGCCCGCGAGAGCCGAGCGACCCCGGGTCCGTCTCCCCAGAGTGAAGTTAGGAGGGTACGACTCCCTAGGCCGAACACTGTGGGTTAGCTGGCGCCTCCTGCCGCAGTAAACACAAAATAGGGTACAGAAACGAAAACTCCGGGAAGAAACGGCCAACACCGGCCTCGCCAGGCAGGCTACTCAACACGCCTGCCTCGGAACGTGGACCGTCCACTGAACCCACATAACGTTCCACTGAGCTACCTCTGAACTCGCAGCCCGCCTGCGAGAGGGGCGGGACTTCCTCTCAAGTCAGACTTCCGGGGGGGCGGGGCTTCCGGTTGGGGAGCCAGGGCGGCCTGTCAGCGGCGTAGCAGTTGGTCAGGTTTTCCCGTCGCACGTGGTGGCTACTGTTGGCTTCTGAATGGTTTGTAAGGCGGAGATCCACGCCGAAGCCGTTGGATCGGTCGCGGGTACATCCGTTTGAGCCGTTTCTGTCTCAGTGCAGAGCGGCGGCCTCCGGCGGCGCCTTTCAGTCATGGACTACCGGCGACTGCTCATGAGCAGGGTGGTCCCCGGGCAGTTCGACGACGCGGACTCCTCCGACAGGTAGGCGACCGTACAGTACACTGGGTCTGGTTACTGCTGTCTCCTTGTCCGCCGCCGTGGGCAGTGGACTCTTGTCTGTGGTTTAGAGGAAGACTAGCGGCTCATCACTCAGTGTCTTGACAACATTTTGTCTGTTTCTGCATCCCAGCCGGATCTTTCTCCCAGTTCATCGCAGAGTTAGTGAAAGCCACTTGTCAAGGGAGTCTGCGGTTCCCAGGTTGGTTAGCGTCACTGGGAGGCAGAATTGGGGATAGCGATTAGGAAACACAGGTGTTTGCGTTTTAACCACAGGTAGGGTTCAACAAATACTTACTAAACACTTAATATGTATCACGTTCTGTCCTGGGCGCCGGAGATAGTGATGAACAAGACGAACCAAGTTCCTGATGTCATGGAACTTTGCCTTCTACATGAAAGGGAGGGCACATCATTTGAAAACCAAATAACGATTAGACTATGCAAATCGTTTGATATACTAAGTGTTGACTGAATGGTTAGGGAAAGGTTAAGTCCAGATTTTAATGACAAAGAGCTAATCTTGGCAAGAGCAGAGGGAACTGTATTTCACACAGAAGGGGCAGCAAGAGGGAAGGCCCTGAGGCCAGAGTGCCTAGAGCACAAAGAAGGTAGTTGAGAAGATTGGTAGGGTATTGATAGAGAAGTAAGAAGGGGGCCAGATCCTAGAGACCCTTATAAGCGACGGTGAAAAGTTCAGGTATTAACCTGGGTCTTATGGAAAGCCATAGGAGGGATTTTAGCAGAATGACATTATTTGATTGGAATCATTCTTCTATGTAGATGATGTTCATGGAGGGCGGGACTGGAGCAGAGAGACCAGTTCAAAGTAATAAGGTAATCAGATTCAAAATGGTGGGGACTGGAGCTCGGATCCTAAAGATACATTTTGGAGGTAGAAGTGGCAGGGTTTGGTGGTAGTTTGGACATGGAGTCTGGCGAAAGAGGAATGAAGGATAACTCCTGCCTACAAGCAAAATGAAACATATTGGAGTTATTTTGGAATTCCAAGAAAACAATTTGTACTTTATGTTTACAGTAAGGATTCATTACATGTAGATTTTATTAATTATTGGGGATGTTTTTAATAAATATGTGTATGTTGATTGCTTTCTGTGTGTCAGATCTAGTCTTGTGTGGTAGGGAGGCATTGGTAAACTGCATCCTGCATGACCCAGAGCTTGCATCCTGGCAGTGGAAACCGAAATTATTAAATAAGTAGACAAACTATTTGTATTAGAATTTGGTAAGTAATACAAAAGAGAAGTGGGTGAAAAATAAGTAAGGCTTCCTTAAGCAAGTGTTAGTGAGCTGATACTTGAAGGATGAGTAGGGGTTAGCCAGAGGAAGGGGAAGGGCATTCCAGTTTTATGGTTCCAGAGAAGTGTACAGAAAGCCTTAGGGAAGAAGGTAAGCAGCAGAAGAAACACAGCCAGCACAGCTGGTGGGTAGTTAATAAGAAGGCACTAATTTACCATCCACCCCAGGGTATTGTAAGGATACACCAGTGATTTTCCATCAGGGAAGATGTTGCATCCCGACCTCTACCCAGCGGCTTTTGGCAATTTCTGGAGACGTTTTTATTTGTCACAGCTGGGGGCGGTGATGCATTAGTGGCATCTGGTAGGTAGAGGCCAGAGGTTTGCTGCTAAACATCCTACAGTGCAGAAGACAGTCTCCCACAATGAAGAATTATCTGGCAAAGTTATAACTTTAACATGCCTCTCTAGGCAATTATACCATCAATCTATGGAACATATGTATGAAGTCCTGGTAAATAGCAAGTGTTTAATGATTATCTGCTCTCTTCTTCCATGTGTCCATGGGGAGCCCTCGGAGCCACGGCTAATTAATAAATTGGGATTGATAATCAGAATTTACTTAAACTCACGCCTGTTTTTCAGCTGGTAGCTCATATTATCAGCTGCTTTTTTATGGTTTCTGTCCTTATTCTGTACAGGAGAGGTCAAAACTGATAGTCCCCTGTTGAATTTGGCCTGCAGACATGTTTTGTTTGGTATGCACGGTTATTTTAAAAATTGACTATGCCAATTAAGGGATAGATTTTACACAGAAATCCAGACTTCTAGCTTCTCTTGAAAAATTAAAATCTGGTAACACTAGGCCTGAATCCTCATATGGCCAAAAAAAATAAAGAAAGTCCTTACTAGTTGGGATCCTTTTACCCTAGACCTCTTTTCCCAGTTTGCCAGTGCCCGCTTCTGTCGCTTCTATCGTGCAGTCTACTTCACTCATTTATAATGCTTGGCCCCTGTATTCACCATTTCTTCCCATCATGAACAAGGATGATTTGGAGTTCTTTGTGGAACATAAAGCTTGATGTAACTTCTTTTGTTGCAAAGTGTTATCAAATTCAAAGTAAGGCTGCCTTAGACTTACTCCCAAATTTTTTGTCAGAAAGCTTTTTTTTTTTTTTTTTTAAAGAGACAGGGTCTCACTCTGTTGCCCAGGCTGGAGTACAGTGGCACAATCATGGCTCACTGTAGCCGTGAACACCTGGGCTCAAGCGAATCCTGTGGCCTCAGCCTCCCAACTATCTGGGATAAAAAGTGGGAGCCACAGCACCAGCCTTTTTTCCCCTCTGTCTTTTTTTTTTTTTTTTTTAAACCTTTTACAGAAAATTTTTCCTCTTCTTAAAGCAGCTCTGTGAATGATTTTCCTAGAGTCAAGTCTGGTGTACTGGTCTGCGTTGTTCATTTAGCAGAGAAGACAACAATGTAAATTCTAACTTCACTAAGGCAGAACCAGATTTAACACGTGATGTGCTTCTTGGGCATGGAGAATGAGCAAACAACTGCAACAGAACTGGAAAACAGGAGAACATGGTTTTAAGAAGATGGAGCTTATTGGAAGGTGTATTGTATATAAATATATAATCTATTTTAGGTTTATCAATATTTTAAACTCATAAGTAATTAAATATGTGAGTTCAGTTAGGGTATATATAAATTCTGTTATGAAATAATAAAACATTATTATTTCTAGTGAAAACAGAGACTTGAAGACAGTCAAAGAGAAGGATGACCTTCTGTTTCAAGACCTTCAAGACAACGTGAATGAGAATGGTGAAGGTGAAATAGAAGATGAGGAGGAGGAGGGTTATGATGATGACGATGATTGGGACTGGGATGAAGGAGTTGGAAAACTTACCAAGGGTTATGACTGGAATGGAGGAAGCAACCCACAGGTATTTTATAAAGGATTCTGCACATCCTTATATAGTCTGCTTATATGTCTTCTTTTTTAAAAGGCTGTTTTGTGATTCTGGAATTGAATAGCTAAAAGATTTTCTTCATGTTATCTTGTCCTGTAGCCTCACCCTTTACTGATTTTCACTTTTCATCCTTTCTATATTTCTGATAATTTCTTGGGCGTGGATTCTTTCCAGAATCTGTAAATTTAAAAAGAGTTATTTAAGGTTTCATGAGATTGTGAGCTTGAAATCTGCATGGGAAAGGGCGTGAATTGGCAGTTTACTACAAATGATTGGGAAACATGGTAAAAAAAGTTTAGCCTCATTAGTAATTAAAGAAATGCAAATTAAATTTGTAGAGATGCCATTTTTTCACCTATGAAACTGTTAAAGACAAAATATATCATTGATGGTCAAGTAAATAGGTGCACTTACTTGTGGGATAAACTAGTATGTGATAAAAACTTTAAAAACCTCAAAATACTTTGACTTAGCAGTTCTATGAGTGTGCCAAGACTTAATTACAAGAATGATCCTCCAGGATTGTTTATGGTAGAGGAACATTGGAAACAACCTTGAACTGGATCAAATGTGCTATGGGACTGATTCCCACAATGAGGCATGATACAGCCATAAAAGATGTTGTAATGGAAGACTATTAATGAGATAGGAATATGTTTATGATTATTTACCATGTGCAAAAAGCAAGTTACCAAACCATGTACAGCTGCTTCTCATGCTGTAAGTACTGAGTGTGTTAGGTTTGTAGGGCCATAGGTTTAAAATGGTTCATCTTCCTAAAGCATAAAGGTTAATCCAGCAGTCTTCCTTTGACTATTAAAATGGCTATATCAGCTGGGCGCAATGGCTTACCGCGGTAATCTCAGCACTTTGGGAGGCCGAGGCAGGCGGATCACCTGAGATCAGGAGTTTGAGACCAGCTTGGCCAATATGGCAAAACCCTGTCTGTACTAAAACCACAAAAATTAGCAAGTTGGTGGCAGGTGCCTGTAATCCCAGCTACTTGGGAGGCTGAGGCTGGAGAATTGCTGAACTTCGGAGGTAGAGGTTGCAGTGAGCCAAGACTGCGCCACTGAACTCCAGCCTGGGCAACAGAGTGAGACTCTGTCTCAGAAAACAACAACAATAAAATGGCTGTATCATGGACCAGAATGCATGCATTTTTAAATAACCATATTATAAGTAACAAGAAATTTCCATTTTCAGATCGTCTTGTTTTGGTGACTCCTTCATTGATTTGTAATGAGGCTTTGAGCAATTTCATTATTTAAGTTTGTACATAGCACCAGTCTAAGTGCTAAGCGTTATGCTTAATCTTTCCCTTTCTTGAGACATTGGACCCAAAATGAAATTCTGAACCAGCTTAATATTGGTCTTAGCTCTTTATTATATACTTTGGGGGTAAATGAACATTCTCAAATTTTAAATCTATAAACCAGTCAAATTAGGAAAATAGTCTGGGCGTGGTGGCTCAAGCCTGTAATCCCAGCACTTTGGTGGGCGGCCGAGGAGGGTGGATCATGAGGTCAGGAGTTTGAGACCAGCCTGGCTAAGATGGTGAAACTCTATCTCTACTAAAAATACAAAAATTAGCCAGGCGCAGTGGCAGGTGCCTATAATCTTAGCTACTCGGGAGGTTGAGGCAGGAGAATAGCTTGAACTGGGGAGGCAGAGGTTGCAGTGAGCCGAGATTGCACAATTGCACTCTAGCCTGGGCGACAGAGCAAGACTCTGTCTCAAAAAAAAAATTAGAAGAATACATTTAATTTTAGTCTGTTACTTATAAAGAGGAATCATAGAGAAGTTAAAAAAATGGATTATGCAGACTCTTTGTTTTAGTCAGTAACTTTAACATTTTGTTTCAAATGCTCTTTAAAATAATTTTTGAGCCAATTTGATTGACTCTTAGCTTTCCTTAAGGTACTCCTCTAAGTATTGGTGCTTTAATAGCTAACTATGAACTAAGGAAATGTGATGGTGAATCTTAGGTTTGTGTTTACAACTAGTACCTTAGTCTCTGGAACTCATCTCTTCTAGGCAAATCGACAGACTTCCAACAGCAGTTCAGCCAAAATGTCTACTCCAGCAGACAAAGTCTTACGGAAATTTGAGAATAAAATTAATTTAGGTGAGTTACAAAATATATTATTTCCCTGGGCTAAGAGGACATTTTTCAAAAACCATGAAGTGTTGTATAATTTTATCAGATCAGGAAATGAAGGCCGGGCACAGTGGCTCACGCCTGTAATCCCAGCACTTTGGGAGGCTGAGGTGGGTGGATCACCTGAGGTCAGGAGTTTGAGACCAGCCTGACCAACAGAGTGAAACCCTATCTTTACTAAATACAAAATTAGCTGGGTGTGGTGGTGCATGCTTGTAATCCCAGCGACTTGGGAGGTTGAGGCAGGAGAATCCCTTGAACTTGGAAGGTGGAGGTTGCAGTGAGCCGAGATTGTGCCATTGCACTCCAACCCGGGCAATAGGAGTGAAACTCTTGTCTCAAAAAAAAAAAAAAAAGAAAAAGAAAAAATGAATGTATTCAAGTGTTACTGACTCAATAATGTTTAGAGAAAATTAAAATCTTAGTGATTTAAAAACACAACTTTAGGAAAAGACTTTAGCTTATGCTACTTTAGCTTATGCTATTTTAGTTGTTTTCCCACTAGTAGGAATATAATGTTACAAAAACCCATTTAAGTTATTGTCTGTTCTGTTTACGTTTTTTTGTTTTTGTTTTTGGTTTTTCTTTTTTGAGACAGGGTCTCACTCTGTCACCCAAGCTGGAGTAGTGGCACAGTCTTGGCTTACTGAAACCTCCACTTCTGGGGTTCAGGCAATCCTCCCACCTCAGCCTCCCAAGTAGCTGAGACCACAGGTGCATACCACCACACTGGGCTAATTTGTATTTTCTGTAGAGACAGGGTTTCTCTATGTTGACCAGGCTGGTCTTGAACTCTTGAGCTCAGTGATCTGCCTACCTTGGCCTCCCAAAGTGTTGGGATTACATGTGTGAGCCACTGTGCCCACCCTGTTTTAGATTTTGTAATAGGGTTATCTCATAGTAGGATGTTGAAAATACTAGGGTATTGAATATAGTCACATTTTGTTTCACTAGAGACTTTGTATATAGGTGTTAATTATTTAGTGACCTGTTCAATGCCAGGCATCAGTGTGTTGATTTGAATTATCACCTCTTAGAAAATGCAAGAGAGAGATGGAGGGAAGGAAGGAAGGAAGGAAGGAAGGCTGTTTTTCTGATCTTGGGCCTCTTCACTCTAAACCTAACACAGTGTTTCTCATATAAGCTGTCAATGCATGCTAAATTAATCTAAGTATTTTAGGGTCGTCTTTGCCTGTGATAGACTTATAACTTGAAGTGAAACAAGTTTTTAGAATTAAATGTTAAATTCAGGCAGTTATATTAGTCATGTGGAATACTGGCAAGTGTCTGAAATTTATTATGCAAATATAGTATTTTGAAGAATTTCTGCATCTAGAATTCAGTTATTACAGCTGTAGTGATGACAGTGACAACATTATGAAGGGAACACAATTTAGTGCCTACCTTTAAAAACATTAAACTGTTTTCATTATTAAACTGTATTCTATCTACAATAAAATATTTAGAAAGTATAGAAGAGAAGGAAGAGGGGAGAAATACCCTGTTCAGCAACTCTGTTATTGTCTTTTTGTCTTACATATTGTTTACATTGTGGATTTCTTGTATTTTAGATAAGCTAAATGTTACTGATTCTGTCATAAATAAAGTCACCGAAAAGTCTAGACAAAAGGAAGCAGATATGTAAGTAATATTTTAATAATAAGCATGGATGACAGAGACTGATCTAGATTAAGCAGCATCTTGATCATAATTCTTTTACAGAGGTTATTGATTTGTATACTTAAACCGATCATTCTTTCAGTGTGTATGTGTATATGTTTTTTTTTTTCTTAGTGGATAGCCTGTGCCTTTGTAAATTAAAAATATTAATGAATCCTGGCTGGGTGTAGTGGCTCATGCTTGTAATCCCAGCACTTCGAGAGGCTGAGGTGTGTGGACCACTTGAGGCCAGGAGTTTGAGACCAGCCTGGCCAATATGGTGAAACCCTATCTCTACAAAAAATACAAAAATTAACCAGATGTGATGGTGCATGTGTGTAATCCCAGCTACTTGGGAGGCTGAGGCATGAGGATCACTTGAACCTGGGAGGCAGAGGTTGCAGTGAGCCAAGATTGTGTCACTGCACTCTAGCCTGTGCGACAGAGTGAAACTCTGTCTCAAAAGTAAATAAATAAAATAAAAATTAATGAATTTTTAAAAACACATAGTAAAACTATAATCTCATGAAATTTACAAATGTGTTCTCATGAGGGGAACAGTGTTTGTGGATTTCAGTTTAAACTAAAATGTGCAAAAATATTCCCTTAAAATGTATTAAGAATTATTCTTTCTCATGAAGTATTTTTAAAAATTTAAGGGAAGACTGTAAACTAAATAATGATATAACTAAGAACTGTTTCTGTTTACACTTCTGTTCTCAAAACCAATTGTTTAAGAGCTGGCTAACTTCTCTTATATGCTAATAACTATAAAGTATTATCACTATATTATAGAAAACGACACTAAGATCATACAACTCACTGGGAGAAGTGAACTTAAAAGCTAACTTTCTTCTGATTTATTGCTATGTCCAAGAAGTATCAGCTTTTTGAGATACACCATAGTCATTTGTTATTTCATTGGTGTCTGAATCTTTGTGTTAAAACCTTTATTAGTTTAGGTTAGCGTGCTAGGTGGAGTTACAGTCAGTGTATAAGCGGAAACAAATCAGAGTCTGCATTTGAAGACTGTCTTGAAATGATTTTAAAAAACAAAAAACTTGTGTCTTCTTAGAAAATGACTCTATAGAGAAAGACTTGTAAATGACTAATTCTATGTGGAGGCTAAGGCAGGAGCAATACTTGAGCTCAGGAGTCCATGTCTGGCCTGGGCAACATAGTGAGATGCGATCTCTTTAAAAAACGAAAAGGCAAGACTTTAATTCTGTACTAATAGAATCATTAAAGATTTAAAGGACAGTACACATATACTCAATGTTTTCTCTTTTCCAGCATAGTTCACTTTACCCTGGCTGCTTTTTGATGCTTCTGAAATATGATTAGATTTTTCTTTTCACTGCATACATACTCCTTTTGCTGAAATACAGAATTGAATTTTGCATATTCAGGGGAAATGAAGGTTTCACTGAGTAGTGAAAAATCTACAGTCATGTCATAAAATCTGTTATTTAAAGAAACGACTTAGGAATTTTTATGAAATTACCTACATTTAGAAGCTTTTTATTTTGGCTTCTGACTGAATTTTGAATGTGTCAACTATACATTTTTGTTTTTGATTAGGTATCGCATCAAAGATAAGGCAGACAGAGCAACTGTAGAACAGGTACAATTTATATGTGTTGCAAACTCTTCTTTTTAATTAGCATTTCTTTTCTCTTTGAATTGTAGTTTGCTTTTTATCCCTTTCGCTTAATGCTAATATTAAAATTACTCCTATATAAAATTACTCCTTTTATAGTTTTGAGTTTAGAGATGCACATTTTGCTTTTATAGGACTATTGGATGAATTAGAGTCATGGTTCTTCAGTGGCCTTGCAGAGCCACCATATGATGCTTTCCCCTTCTTGGAGAGAGTATCAGACCATCAGTCTTTCAGGAACGGTCCATAGGAATTTTGTGAGCTTTCCCAGAGAATAGGAGGTTATCTGCCACAAAGCGGGAAAGGTGGGTGAAAGAGAGAGGGTCAGATAATGTCTTCAAATTTCCAATTAGAAATCCTGTCTTTGCTTAGAAATTATGCTTGTTTTATTCTTTCTATTCAAGAATGGGAAAAAATTGGCCCCTAATTTTCCCGCATACAAAAGAATGTGATTGGATGTTAGCCTTGGCCCAGATTTTTGATGTGAAGAAAGTGATAAAAAGAGTCAGAACATTGCCTCTGCCACCTACCACTCCTCTCCCCCACCCATATACACAAACATAGGTTCTGAATTCCACCATTAGACAGAAGCAGGATCTGGGGTCTGTGTCTTCATTGTCCTCTAGTTTATTTTGTGATTTATTTCCATAATTGAAAACAGAGTATGGTTTACCTCAGAAAGATGAGATAGCCTGAAGTTTTAAAGACCCTAAATAACTTTAGGGTTATTTTTGGCAGAAAATTCTTTTTTTCTTTCAAAATTAATTTTGAATGATAGGGTACATAGCTTGAGTATTCAGGTGTCTCTATAAAATATATGCTTGTCTATAAATTTATCATTTGTTTTTCCCTGTTTTGTTCTTATGTCATTTCTTCCTATGCCCTTACTTGTGTGACTGCCAACTTTGCAGACGCACAGTTCTGTACCTAGAGGCTCAGCCAGCTGACTTCCCCTCTTTGCTTACCTGTGCAGTAGAGAAGGAATGGAAATTAGTGCTTTTTCATTCTTCTCTAGTTGCAATGGTTGTGGTTTGGCTTTTAGTCCTATAGTCTGCCCAGGTGGTTTTGTTTATATTAACCTTAGGTTTCTGGTGTGACCCCAGCCACTTCATTGAAGGTGGACTGTAAAGCATAGTTGAGTTTGGCTAGTTTATACTGTCTCGCCCCATGGGGCTAGAGGGCCTACCTGAGCCATAAGGAGCTACTGATTGGTATCCTTAGAAATTGCATACAAATATTTGGCTGCTTTAGTTTCTAAGATGAACAAGAACAGCCTTTAAATTCACTGCCTTCTGTTTGTTAGAGAAGATTTTGAAATTGTTTTTACTCAAGATTGACTACTCCGGCTTGAAGGAGACTCTTACCATGATTTACTCATCTGTAATGGCAGGGGTCTGCAGACTCTTGAAAGAGCCAACTAGTAAATATATGTGAGCGTTGTGGCTCACATGTAGTTTCTGTTGATTTTTTTTTTTTTTTCCAAAGCAATCCTTTAAAAGTAAAACCCATTCGTAGCTTGCAGGGTAAGGAAAAACAAGCTGTGGCCTGATTTGGTCCATGGGCCAGAGAGTGCTGATCCCTAATATAAAGTTGCCTGTCCATGGCAGTAACCACTGGGCACTTGAGATATGCTATAAATGCAAAAGATGAACCAGAGTTTGGAGACTTGGTGTCAAAAACAAGGATTATCTCACTAATGATTGTTTTATATTGATACAGGTTGAAATGATAGTGTTTTAGATATTTTGGGTTAAAAAAATATTAATTTCACCTGATTCTTTTTACTTTCAGTGTAGTGACTAGAACATGTAATACTATTTATGTAGTTTGCATTATATTTTTACTAGCTAATAGCCTAGGGTTCATTTCTGCTTCCCTTGGGCTTGGTAATCTTTGATTTCCATGACTGGATGAACTTGCTATTTGGTTGCCTTTGGTTCCTATGGCCTTTACCTGACATTTTACTGATTAACAATTAGAGTGAATAAAAGTTCTAAATAGTGACTCTCATTTGGTCAACCAGGATAGCGTAGTACAGTTAAGCTCTGCTGTTTATTCATTATCATAGGTTTTAATGAGAAAGATTTGGTACTGTCTTTCAGAACTTTTCAATTTTTGCATTTATTTTTAGGTGTTGGATCCCAGAACAAGAATGATTTTGTTCAAGATGTTGACTAGAGGAATCATAACAGAGATAAATGGCTGCATTAGCACAGGAAAAGAAGTGAGCTCTTCTTTGGATGATTGAATATTTAGTTTTCTTATTTCAGATACCAAATGAAACTATGGCACTTAGTACTACATTATGCCTTTAAAAAGAAAGAAAAACAAAGCTCTACACATTAATATTTATGGTTAGAGAGGAAGTCGTACATATAACTAAGCCTTTTCACTACTGCTGCTGCATTGTATCATTGAGTCTAACTAGTTGTCCCCAGTAGTAAGTTGAGATGCTCAGATTATTATAGGCCTGAGTTCTAATAAAATAAATTACTCATGGGGACAGAGGTTTATGGTTATGTTTCTATGAGTCAGCAAATCTTTCTTATTTTTTTTTTTACATATGGATATACTGCTTTCTGTTTGTTAGAGAAGACTTTGAAATCCTTTTGACTCAAAATCGACCTCTCTGGCTTGAAGGAAACTCTTACCATGATTTACTTATCTCATCTGTAATTGCAGGGGTCTGCAGACCCTTGAAAGGGCCAACTAATAAATATGTGTGAGTGTCGTAGCTCACATATAGTTTTTACTGACTTTTTTTTTTAAAGCAATTCTTTACAAGTGTAAAACCCATTCTGCTGGAAGCAATTCTCAGTAAAATTCAATTTATAAATCACTGGATTTAAAAAAAAAAATTTTTTTTTTTTTAAAAAGAGTCTTGACGAGTCCTTTTTTTTTTTTTTTTTTTTTTGAGACAGTTTCCCAGGCTAGAGTATAGTGGTATGTTCTCAGCTCACTGCAACCTCTGCCTCTCGGGTACAAGCAATTCTGCCTCAGCCTCCTGACTAGCTGGGACTACAGGCCTGCACCACCACACCCAGCTAATTTTTGTATTTTTAGTAGAGGCAAGGTTTTGCCATGTTAGCCAGGCTGGTCTCAAACTTTTGGCCTAAAGTGATTCACCCACCTGGGCCTCCCAAAGTGCTGGAATTACAGGGATGAATCACTACACCTGGCCTAAATCACCGCATTTAAGAATGTCTTTAATTATTTTGCATATACTTAAGATGTAAAAAAAGTTTGAAACCACTTCTCCCATATATTTAAATTGGATTTTACTGTACAGTCTTGCATTGCTTAATGAATACTTTCTGAGAAATACATCATCAGGCAAATTTGTCATTATGCAGACATTGTAGAGTGCACTTAAACAAACCTAGATAGTATAGCCTACTGTACTCCCAGGCTATATGGTATTGCCTATTGCTCCTAGGTTACAAATCTGTACAGCAGGTTTCTGTACTGAATACTGTGGCAGTTGTAACACAATGGTAAATATTTATCTAAACATAGAAAAGTTACAGTAAAAATGCCTGTTATAATCTTATGGGATCACCTCCTATGTGCAGTCTGTCACCTGCCACTGACTAAAATGTTATGTGGCACATGACTATATTTGTATATTGGAGGTATATTTACTGTCCTTTTGATATAATATTTCATATTTTAATTCACATCTTCAAAAGGCAGTGGTATTTCTTATTCATGTTACTTTAGTTCACTTGACTTTTGAGGTTAGAATCAAATTGATAGAAAAAGTAACAGTAGTTATTTAACATAAACTTCATTTTCTTGGTTTTTGACTTAAAATAGGCTAATGTATACCATGCTAGCACAGCAAATGGAGAGAGCAGAGCAATCAAAATTTATAAAACTTCTATTTTGGTGTTCAAAGATCGGGATAAGTATGTAAGTGGGGAATTCAGGTAAGTTCAGATTTTTCCCTCCAGTTGGTTTAACTTCTATTTCCTAAAACATTAAAACAATAACAGAATGATTTAAATAATATTTTTCTTATTCAAGATTTCGTCATGGCTATTGTAAAGGAAACCCTAGGAAAATGGTGAAAACTTGGGCAGAAAAAGAAATGAGGAACTTAATCAGGTGACTGTCTGGGGCGTGTGTATGTCTGTCCTGTGCTCTGCCCATGAACATCAGCCCTTCCTCCCAGCAGATCCCAGTGTGGTTCTGCCCATATGTAGGGACTTATTAGGGCTTCATTTTTGTTAGATCTACTGTAGGAAGCAGAAGAAACACATTTCTGGACAAATAGAGATTGTTTTTCTGTTGTTTTCTATTCTGAGCATCCATTACAGAAGATTACTGTCACAATTCATATTTATTCCACAAAGCTAGACCATTTGGAAGGCCTTGTAAGCCATTGAAAACATTTATTGCAGCACTGTTTACAATAGCAAAGACTTTGAACCAACGCAAATGCCTATCAGTGATAGACTGGATAAAGAAAATATGGCACATATACACCATGGAATACTATGCAGCCATAAAAATGGATGAGTTTATGTCCCTTGCAGGGACATGGATGAAGCTGTACTTAACAACATTCTTAGCAAACTGACACAAGAACAGGAAACCAAACACCACATATTCTCACTCATAAGTGGGTGTTGAACAATGAGAACACATGGACACAGGGAGAGGAACATCACACACTGGGGCCTGTTGGGGGGTGAGGGGGCTAGGGGAGGGGTCGCAGGGATTGGGGGACTAGGGAGGGATAGCATTAGGAGAAATACCTAATGTAGATGATGGGGGGGGATGGATCCAGCAAACCACTACGGCACGTGTATACCTATGTAACAAACCTGTACATTTTGCACATGTACCCCAGAACTTAAAGTATAATTTAAAAAAAAACAATTTGTACTGAGCATAATAAGGAACTGTTAGAGGATTTTAAGCAGGAAAGTGACACAATCAGATGGTGATAATGCTTTGTCACATTTTCATAGGTATTGGAGTTCTAAGCAAATCTTGTTAGGTTGTGAACTCTTTGTTTACCATAGTTTCCTTGTCTTAGTTCAGTTTTGGACACTTTTATATATCCTTTGTTTGCACTGACACCTTTTTATCAGATAAAGGCCTCATCTAGTTGAGATTTAAGGTTTCTGAAAATTATGGAGTTTTTAAAATGTCATAACTCTATATGCTGTACACAGGTGATGCATTGGATAGTGTAGTACTGAGCAGGTACTGCTTGTTTCGAAAGTCTTTTGTGTTCAGCAAGCTATTAGCTATGAGTCCAGCTATTTTTCAGGCTAATCAACTCAAAAGATAATTGTGGACATGTCTCCTCTATTTCCTCCATTGTAAGATGCACATGTTTTTCAGTTTAACATCTCCGGAATTGGTTTGGGAATTACAGGTTATAGGATGTAATAGCTTAATTGCTAGTGTTTTGTCATTCTCAGTGGTACATAATGGTGCCATTTAAAATCATGTTAAGAGTTTATGAAATATTATAATAAACTTAAGAGGCCTTGGTGCTGTTTTTTAACAGCAGTGTTAATCTTATGACCTGTAGTCATTGTAATTTATTTAGATGCATTTTCAATTTTTGAGTTGTCCTTTTATTTGTTATAATATCACAGGCTAAACACAGCAGAGATACCATGTCCAGAACCAATAATGTTAAGAAGTCATGTTCTTGTCATGAGCTTCATTGGTAAAGATGACATGTAAGTACAGGGAAGGCCTAATAACTGCATTCTCAGAAATGTATTTTTAAGTGCTTTGAGTTTATCCGCTCTATGAGTATTTCCAATTTGAATAGCTTCTTTTATGAATCTTTCCCACTGTATTAGTGCATAAGTGTTATCAATTTATTCTACCTTTTTAAGTATGAAAATGCTTCAGAATGAGGAGCAAGTTAGTCCTGTGTTGGAGGGATGTCTTATACAGTGTGTTGGCAAAGCATCTATTTGCTGGTACCTTCTTGGTGTATCTGCATTGAGACAAATTGTCACATATACAGCTCACATGATGAGTTGTAGAAGAGAAGGGCATGTAACAGTATTGTAAGAAGCAAGAAAACTTGTTGTTGGTCATTTTATCTTAGTTCATTTTCTTTTAATTCAAGGCCTGCACCACTCTTGAAAAACGTCCAGTTATCGGAATCCAAGGCTCGGGAATTGTACCTGCAGGTCATTCAATATATGAGAAGAATGTATCAGGATGCCAGACTCGTCCATGCAGATCTCAGTGAATTTAACATGCTGTGAGTGTATTTTGTCTCTTAGGAACTGCCTGTAAGTTGTTTTGTGTCCTTTAAAATGATAAACAAAATCACAATCCAAGAAGTCACACTACCTTCTGAAGTTTTATTGTTGGCTTCCAAATGGTATAAGATAATATTCCTTTTTTCAGTGACCTTAGTCATGGAATTGACCGCTTAGATCATTAACAGTGAATGGACTTTGGAAATTTCCCCGGTTTTCATCTGTTAGTCAAGATGGCCTCATCTTATCTGCCTTGGTCATTTTGTGAATTACTTCCCTTGTTCTTAAGAGTAGAATTTATTTTAAACAAAAAACATAGTAAAGTAGTAGCATCCCACAGCTTCTATGTCTCTGGCCAACAGGTACCACGGTGGAGGCGTGTATGTCATTGATGTTTCTCAGTCGGTGGAGCACGACCACCCACATGCCTTGGAGTTCTTGAGAAAGGACTGTGCCAATGTCAATGGTGAGTAGAAATGGGCATTTTCGAAACAGCTTATTGGTCTATGTTGTTTTTGTACTCATTTAAACTGTTGGCATAAAATTTTCTCACTAAGTTGTTTGATGCAGTGACACTTAAACCATTTGCTGGGAGATGGTGTATAATTTTATCTCTTTGTTTCTCTAAAAGGTAGTTGGAATAATAACCTTTTTCCTAATAAAAAGCTATCGTTAATGTTTATCCTTCTGACAGATTTCTTTATGAAGCACAGTGTTGCTGTCATGACTGTGCGGGAGCTCTTTGAATTTGTCACAGATCCATCCATTACACATGAGAACATGGATGCTTATCTCTCAAAGGTAAGATGGGGAGAGGAAGGAGGAATAGAAACTAGCAGTGCAGCTTCAGTATCTCTTATCTAAAATGCTTGGGATCAGAAGTGTTTTGGATTTTGGATTTTTTTTAATTTTGAAATATTTGCCTTGAACTTCCCCCGGTTGAGCATCCCAGATATCAAAATCCAAACTCCTCACTGCTCTTTTCACATTTCATTTGGGCATCACGTTGGTGCTCAAAAAGTTTTGGATTTTGGAGTATTCCAGATTTTTGATGTTTGGATTTGGGATGCTAACCAGTAATAATTTGCATTTGCTTGACACTTCTGAGGGACTCAGATTGCACACTGTAGTTTATTCATTTTGACAGCTTCCTGAGACCTTTTTCTTCTTACTTAACAGATGAGGAATCAAAAATATAGCAAAACAGCCAATGGCCAATGGTAAAGCCAGGTCTCTCTCTGGTTTTTTTTTTTTTTTTTCTCCCAAAATGCTGGGATTACAGACATGAGCCACTGAGCCTGGCCTAGGATTTCTTCTTTTAAGTCTGAATGATAGTCCAGCGTATGTATATACTATGTTTTGTTTATCCATTCATCTGTGGATGGACATACGGGTTGCTTATGCCTTCTGGCTATTCTGAATAATGCTGTTATGAAAATGGATGTATAAATCTCTCTTCAAGACCCTGCTTTCAGTTCTTTTGAATATATACCCAGAAGTAGAATCGCTGGATCAAAGGATATTTCTATTTTCAAGTTTGTGAGGAACCCACCTTACTGTTTACTGTAGTGGCTGCACCATTTCACATTACTACCAACAGGGCACAAGGGTTTCAGTTTCTCCACATCATCACCAGCATTTATTATTAATCTCCGTACCCTCACCAACACCTATTATTTTTTGTTTTGTTTTGACAATGAGAGACCCCCTAATGAGTGTGAGGTGTATGTTACTGTGGTTTTTGGTTTGTGTTTCTCTGATGACTAGTAATGTTTAGCATCTTTTCATGTGCTTCTCGGCCATTTATATATTTTCTTTGGAGAAATGTCTTTTTTTTTTTTTTTTTTTTTTTTTAAAGAGACCGGGTCTCTGTGTCACCGAGTCTGGAGTACAGTGGTGCAATCCTGACTCGCCACAGCCTCAACTTTCTAGACTCAAGCAGTCCTCCTGCCGCAGCCTGCTGGCACAATAGGTGCACACCATGATTCCCAGCTAATTTTATTTTCTTTTTCATTTTATTGGGACAGGATTTCACTGTGTTTTCATCTGGTCTTAAACTCCTTGTCTTAAGCAGTCCTCCCGTCTCAGCCTCCGAAAGTTCTGGGGTTATAGGCGTAAGCCACAGTGTCCAGCCCCATGTCTTTTATTTTAATTGGGTTTTTTTTTGTTGTTGAGTTGTAGTTGTGTATTTTCTGGATATATCAGATACATGATTTGCAGGTATTTCTTCTGTGATTTGTCTTTTCACTCTGTTGATTGCATCCTTTGATGCACAGAAGTTTTAAATTTTGATGTGATCCAGTTTATTTTTATTTTTGTCTCTGAATCATAGAGTTTTGAACACATGGCCTGTATGCCCCTGCACAGGTTTTTTTTTCATTTTGTTTTTTTTTTTTTGAGACGGAGGGTTCTGTCACCCAGGCTGGAATGCAATGGCGCAATCTTGGCTCACTGCAACCTCTGCCTCCTAGGTTCAAGTGATTCTCCTGCCTCAGCCTCCCAAATAGCTGGGATTATAGGCACCCACCACCATGTTCGGCTAATTTTGTATTTTTAATAGAGATAGGGTTTCTCCATGTTGGTCAGGCTGATCTCAAACTCCTGATCTCAGGTGATCTGCCTGTCTCGACCTCCCGAAGTGCTGGGATTACAGGCATGAGCCACTGTGTCCAACCTCTTTTTTTTTTTTTTTTAAAAGACAGAGTTTCTGCTCTTGTCGGCTAGGCTGGAGTGCAGTGTATAATTTCGACTCACTGCAACCTTCGGGTTAAAGTAATTCTCCTGCCTCAGCCTCCCCAGGAGCTGAGATTACAGGCACCTACGACCATGCCTGACTGATTTTTTGTATTTTTAGCAGAGATGGGGTTTCACCATGCTGCCCAGGCTGGTCATGAACTCCTGACCTCAGGTGATCCGCCTGCCTCAGCCTCCCAAAGTGCTGGGATTACAGGCATGAGCCACTATGCCCAGGTCAGCCTGATTTTTATGTCTAAACTTAAATAAAAAAATTCTGCCCCCACTTTTTTTTTTTCTTTTTATGTGGAGAAGAGAACAGACATTCAATTTTATAATCCAAAAGAAACCTTTGGAATCTTTATCACCTTTGTTTCAGTCATTATTTGCTCAGATAGCTGTTTTTGGTGGTTCATACTGCAGCAGCAATAGAGCCATGTCACTCAAGATTTACAGCCAGCCAGCCTTCTTTGCAGTTGCCTTCACTGACTGCTTAGGATTTAAGGGTTGATTCTTTCTTTAGGTCTCTGTATTCCTCAGTAAATGCTTTTGCTAATTATTTGAATTTAGTAAAAGTAGCCTAACTTTTGAAAAAGGGAGGCTAGGAATCCTCTTAGGCTAGAAGAGTTTGGTTTATTCTGTTACTTTTGGGTTGATGGCAGCCTTTTTGGTGCGGTCTGTGCTAGAAAGCTAACCTGTACCATTAGAGCTCACTAAGTGCTTTCAGAAGTGTGAGGAGGTGATACTTACAAAGACTGGAACAAGTTTATACCAAAACCAGGGCAGGATGTGTCTTCTGCAGTTTGAATGTAAAAGAAAGTCATTTGTGTTTTCTCTCCAAGGCCATGGAAATAGCATCTCAAAGGACCAAGGAAGAAAGGTCTAGCCAAGATCATGTGGATGAAGAGGTAGGATTTGTTATCATTTAATAGCCTTTGGAAACACTTGTGTTTTGACGTCTTTTTTTTTTTTAAATGTTGCTAGAGTATACACTTGATTTAAATAGATAAGCAGTTTTTTCAAATGATGGTAATATTTCCTTGAGATGTATGATGGTAAATGATTTAAGTGAGCCAAGTTAGATAGTTTACATTTCACTGTATTGGTCCACTCAGCAACTTGTTAGACCGTTGTCCTAAATGGAGAAAATTTTTAAAGAGCCTGTTAGGATATAGGAGTCAAGAAGGAAAAGCCTGTTTTTAATTTGCAAATGTGAGTTTTTAAATGACTTACATGTTGATTCTAGAAATGTAGATTTTAAATATTATGCTTTGATAAAAATGAGTCAGGGTGTCTTTTGTGAAGGAGCCATAGTAGGCTTTGTAAAAAAAATTCTCACAGCTCTCAGTGGTTGACTGAGAGGTGCCCTGTGTTTATTGGCAGCTTTCCACCTTTTTCACTGTAGCAGCTGGGTACGTTTTGTAAGGCATAGCCAGGCAGCGCTTGCCAACTGTAATTCTACCCCTTTTCCTCCTGCTCAGAAAAGGTTTTTGAAACACAAATGAAGGAGAAGTGTTATACTAAGGATAGCCTTGAATCAGCTCTAATGTTTTTTCCCCCTTCCTTAAAATAAGTCATATGCAAAATTTAGTGTTCTATCATTAGTAGCATTACTTTTGGGACACCACAGCACAGATGGGACACCAGTGTGTGCAGACAGCATGGCCCAGCATCAGTGTTGGGGATGAATGAATATATAGAGTCCCCTGTAACCTGATGGATGAGTATGCTGTGTGAATGTGAGAAGCGTATGCATAACAGTTTTGATTTTGCTTTTCCTCTCTGTTAGGTGTTTAAGCGAGCATATATTCCTAGAACCTTGAATGAAGTAAAAAATTATGAGAGGGATATGGACATAATTATGAAATTGAAGGAAGAGGACATGGCCATGAATGCCCAACAAGACAATGTAAGTAGCGTGGTTTGTATGTAGCAAGCAGCTCTTCAAAAGTAGCAGGGGACTGTCCCAAACCTATTTGGGCCTTTTAAGTTCCCCTAATCTTGAATATTGGCTTCTGAACTAGTGAGATGACTAGCTCCATCTGTGTTAACTGGCATGCACGTTGAATGTAAAGGGAATTCATTGGAATTTATGAGAGGAGGTAACACATTTGAATGAATCCAACAAGCTATAATTATAGAAACAAGATAATTCAGATAGAAGTCTAGGCTATTAATGGTTATTATATTAGGTTCATTACATATATTCCTTTAATGTATATCATTCAGGAAAAATTTCTTTTTGGTAATGGGCCAGATAGTAAATATTTTAGGCTTTGCAAGCCAAGAAACAAAATTGGGGTGATTACATAGGTCCTTATGTAACAAAAGAAAAAACCCTCAATTTTTATTTGTGAAATTAGAAATACTTTAATAATAACTGAATACAGTTTTGTGTAATACAGGTATACCAGAGAAGAATGGAATTATTTGATGGGGGGCAGATAATATTTGCTTAGTTGGGTCTCAAAGTTTGTGTTTGCTATCTTCAGATTGGTTGCAAACGTTTATCTGTAAAAACTACCAGGTAGGCCGGGTGCAGTGGCTCACGCCTGTAATCCCAATACTTTGAGAGGCTGAGGTGGGTGGATCACTTGAGGTCAGGAGTTTGAGAGCCACCTGGCCAACATGGTGAAACCCCATCTCTACTAAAAATACAAAAATTAGCCAAGTATCAGGGGGCTGGTTGGATTTGGCCAGTACATCTGGTAGACAGAAATAGTGTCCATATGATAAACTCCCTGTGATCCAGTGAGATTAATTTTAGATGCCTTTTTATAATCATAGGAGATATTAGTTAGCCCATGTTGTTCTTAATAGTGCAATATGCGTATTTCACTGTCTAGTTTTATGTTGATCGTTATTTTTTTTTCCTTTTGGTTACAAGATTCTATACCAAACTGTCACAGGATTGAAGAAAGATTTGTCAGGAGTTCAGAAGGTATGAAGAACATGCGTTATTATTTGTTTATGTGAAAATACTTTTAAAGGATATAAAGCTCTAGTTGTATTATTTATTTTTTATTTAATATCATTAGAACTATATTAATGCTATTTTATGTTGTTCAAATTTTATAATTGCTTTCAAAGTCCATGGGCATCTTCCGAAATGCCCTTTTTGTGTTCTTTCTAAACACAAATTGATTTATTTTTCATTCTTTCTCTGAATTGTTCTGTTATTGCAGGTGAGGTATTTATCTTTTTGTATCCTAGTCATCATTTGTGGGGTTATTAATGATAGCCATTGTGCTTCTTGATGGTTTTTACAACCAGCTTAGGAAAACAGTATAGAATGTGGTTTTCCTACCAGGATATTACTTGTTAAAAAACAGTCTCAGGAGTTCAGTAGTCCTGCTGTGCTGGATTCCTGTAACGTTGTTTTTTCTTAAAACAATCTTGTTTTGTTTTACATTTTAGAAGGGTAGGGATTTAGTAATTCTAACTTATGTAGTCATAAAAGCAATCTTTATCTTTTTAAAATCTTCCTAATTGAAGATTAAAATAAAGGATCACAGTTCGCTTTCTTTTTTTTTTTTTTTTTTTTTTGAGACGGAGTTTCACTCTTGTTGCCCAGGCTGGAGTGCAATGGCGCGATCTCGGCTCACCGCAACCTCCGCCTCCTGGGTTCAGGCAATTCTCCTGCCTCAGCCTCTGAGTAGCTGGGATTACAGGCATGCGCCACCATGCCCAGCTGATTTTCTTTTGTATTTTTAGTAGAGACGGGGTTTCACCATGTTGACCAGGATGGTCTCGATCTCTTGACCTCGTGATCCACCCGCCTCAGCCTCCCAAAGTGCTGGGATTACACACAGTTTGCTTTCTTAAAATCAAACTGTGATTTGAATTTAATTCAAACTGTGGAATGAATTTAATTAGGGAAATTCTGGTATTTTGTATTTCTGAGTTATAATAACAGGTGTCATAAGGAAGTTATACTTTGGATTCCAGAGCATGAAGATTTTATTGCAGCGAGCTAGAAAATCTTGTGTACAATTGACTTCTAAAGATACGTTTTTTTTTCTTATAAAAAGGAAATCCTCACTCTTTTAAAAACTACCAGGAAGCACTGTATTAGACAACTGCTAAATTTCAGGAAGTAATGAAAATTTCCCATCTCTGAATATTGTTTTCCCTCTCAATTGGATTAGTTTATTGCTATTAATGTGGTTCATAGGAAAACAGCTGTGAAATTATCTGTATAAATCTTTATTTTTTACCTGTATGTGTATTTCACCTCTTTCCCAATCCCAACTAAAGGCTCGCGATTAGCTGAAAGTAGCAGAACAGTTGTATCATTGGTCTAGGTCCCCCAGTCAAGCCAGGTTCCTTCATTTGGGCATGTTCTTGAACCTCACTTGGAATGGCTACTTTCATGTGTCCCTCCTGGTGTTCATTCTCGTGTTTTGATGTTTCAGTACAGGATGTTAGTTTTAACATATTATTTGTGAGCCGAAAATCTGAATTCTGGCATTAACACATTTAACAACAACACATAACTAATTGGTTTAGAATAACATGATTCTTTAATAATTTCAAGGTCCCTGCACTCCTAGAAAATCAAGCGGAGGAAAAGACTTGTTCTGATTCAGAAGATATTGGAAGCTCTGAGTGCTCTGACACAGACTCTGAAGAGCAGGGAGATCATGCCCACCCCAAGAAATACACCACTGACCCCGACATTGATAAAAAGGTAAGCAATGAAGTACATTCCCCTTTTCTTTCTTTCTTTCTTTCTTTTATTTTTTGAGACGGAATCTTGCTCTGTTGTCCAGGCTGGCGTGCAGTGGCACAATCTCGGCTCACTGCAACCTCTGTCCCCGGGTTCAAGTGATTCTCCTGCCTCAGCCTCCTGAGTAGCTGGGACTATAGGTGAGCACCTCTGTGCCCAGCTAATTTTTGTATTTTTAGTAGATATGAGGTTTCACCATGTTGGCCAGGATGATCTCGATCTCTTGACCTCATTATCCACCCGCCTCGGCCTCCCAAAGTGCTAGGATTACAGGTGTGAACCCCCACGCCTAGTGTCCCCTTTTCTTTAGTGTGGGAGCACAGCTGCTCTCATGTTTCTTTGCTCATGAATCTAGCTAGATCATGATGGTTGAAAACATTATTGGTAAGTACCTCTAATTACAGTTTTAATACCTAAATGTGAACTCGACTTTTAGTGGTAACATTATCTAGAGATTGGGCTGCTCATTGGAGTACCTTGGTCATTGCCTAAAGAGAGCACACACTAAATTCAATACATTTCACATGAAGCACAAGTGACATTAGAGCTGACCCAGGGTAAATACTGAAGAGCCATTTCAGGGAGATTTATAGCCCAGCTTGATGTTTCTGGAATCGGAACGACTGTATAATAGTCCCCCCACCTATGCTTTCACTTTCTGCTGTTTCAGTTCCCTGTAGTCAGCCATCGTTTGCAAATATTAAATGGATGGAAAATTCCAGAAGTAAACAATTTATAGGTTTTAAATTGTACACTGTCCTAAGTAATGTGATGAAGTTTATGCTGTCCTCCTCTATCCCGTCTGGGATGTGAATCATCACGTGGTCCAGCGTCTTCACACTGTCAACACTCCCCATTCATTAGTCATTTTGTAGTCTTCTCGGCTCTCAGTTCAGCTGCTGTGGTGTTGTGGTGCTTGTGTGCAAGTAACCCTTACTTTGCTTAATAACAGCCATAAATTACAAGAGTAGTGATGTTGGAGTTTCAGGTATGCTTAAGGGAAGCCATAAAGTTCTTCCTTTAAGTGAAAAGATGACCATTCTTAACAAGGAACTCACACCTGTAATCCTAGCACTTTGGGAGGCCAAGGAGGGATGATTACTCGAGACCAGTCTGAGCAACAAAGTGATACCCACCTCTGTTAAAACATTGCTGATGAGGCCGGGCACGGTGGCTCAAGCCTGTAATCCCAGCACTTTGGGAGGCCGAAGCGGGTGGATCACGAGGTCAAGAGATCGAGACCATCCTGGTCAACATGGTGAAACCCCGTCTCTACTAAAAAATACAAAAAATTAGCTGGGCATGGTGGCGCGTGCCTGTAATCCCAGCTACTCAGGAGGCTGAGGCAGGAGAATTGCCTGAACCCGGGAGGCGGAGGTTGCGATGAGCTGAGATCGCGCCATTGCACTCCAGCCTGGGTAACAAGAGCGAAACTCCGTCCCAAAAAAACAAAACAAAACAAAAAAAACATTGCTGATGAGCACCTGTAGTCCCAGATACTTGGGAGGCTAAGGCAAGAGGATCCCTTGAGCCCAGAAGTTTCAGGTTATAGTGAACTGATCATGCCACTGCATGCCAGCCTGGGTGACAGAGTGGATTCTGTCTCAAATAAATAAGGAAAGGAAAAGAATCATATGCTGAAGTTGCTGAGACCTATGGTGAGAGTCTTTCATCCGTGAAACTGTGAAGAAGGAAAAAGATGTTTGTGCTGGTTTTGCTCATCCCAAACTGCAAAAGTTAGGGCCATAGTATGTGATAATTGCTTGGTTAAGATGGAGAAGGCATTAAATTTGTGGGTGAAACATGTAAACAAAAACATCTTCCAGCATTTGATGGCACCATGTTGCTCGAGAAAGCATTGAGCCTATACGAAGATTTCAAGGTTTCAGCAAGAGTTCCCCTGAAATGAGTGACACCAGGCCATTTACTGGAATAGCTACACAGATTCAGGAATAGATTTGGACTAAAAAATAGAAAAATTACTGGAGAGGCTGCATCTGCCAATTAATAAGCTACTGTCGCATGAGTATGATACTGTGGGAAATTTTGAGAGAGAGAGAGACCACATTCAGATAACTTTTATTATATTGTTATTCTATTTTATTATTAGTTATTATATCTTACTGTGCCTAATTTGTAAGTTAAACCTCATCATAGGTATGTATGTATAGGAAGAAACATAGTATATATAGGGTTTGGCACTATCCATGGTTTTAAGCATCCACTGAGGGTCTTGGAACATATCCCCCATGGATAACAAGGGACTTTTGTATTTCTTTAATCCCCAGCCATAGACACAAGAGACACTGCTGACTGAATGCTGTGTAACTATTATTCTTCCATCTTAGTCTAATCCTTTAAACCTTATGCAATGTGGGTCCCAAGACTCCTGAGAAACATACTCAGCTGCTAGCATATTTTCTCGTATGTCTATTAGAAACAAATATTTTGTCTTTTTCCAGTGTTTATTTCTGTTAGAATATGGAACTTGTAAAGGAAAGTATTTGCAAACGTTGAATAACATTCTTAGGGATATTTCTGTTTGGCTGTCTTCAAGTTTGTATTAAGGAAGCTCAAAGCCAGTTATGGTGGCTCATGCCTGTAGTCTCAGCTACTAGGGAGGTTGAGGCAAGAGGATTGCTTGAGCCCAGGAGCTTGAGGCTGCAGTGCACAATGATCCTGCCACTGTCCTCCAGCCTGGGTGACAGAGTGAGTCCCTGTCTCTTAAAAAGAAAAAGCTCAAAGACAGTTTTCACCCCAAGTTTCTCTACCAACCCATAATCATTTTCTTTCTTTTTCTTTTTCTTTTTTTTTTTTTCATCATACTCACTTTTATTCTTCATATATATTTTATTTAGTTATAATAATAAGAATACTCCAGGTGGGCCTAGTGGCTCATGCCTATAATCCCAGCATTTTGGGAGATTGAGGTGGGTGGATCACTTGAGCCCAGGAGTTCAAGACCAGCCTGAGCAATCTGGCGAAGCCCCATCTCTACCAAAAAATACCCCAAAAAAAGCCTAGCCAGGTGTGGTGGTGCAAACTTGTTGTCCCAGCTACTCAGGAGGCTGAGGTAGGAGGATTGCTGGAGCCCAGGAGGTGGAGGCTGAAGTGAACCATGGTCACGCCACTACTCCAGCCTGGGTGACACAGCAAGACCCTGTCTAAGGAAAAAACAAAAAACAAAAAATGCGTATTTCAAATGAATGAAATTTGTTTTTGTTTGTTTTTTACAGGAAAGAAAAAAGATGGTCAAGGAAGCCCAGAGAGAGAAAAGAAAAAACAAAATTCCTAAACATGTGAAAAAAAGAAAGGAGAAGACAGCCAAGACGAAAAAAGGCAAATAGAATGAGAACTGTGTTATGTACAGTCATTTTCATCAGTTACTTTTCTTGCCTGCATCTAGGGTAAGGTACTTTTCTTACCCTAAGCTGCATTAGGGTAAGGTACTTTTCTTACCCTAAGCTGCATCTGGAAGATGGCTTATTGATTTTAACCAAATTATCTTCACAGTACTGTCTGTGAAGACTGATTCAAATGTTTTCATGTAATTATGTAAAAAGCTCTAAGCTCTAGAGTCTAGATCCAGTCACTGACTCTGTCTGGTGTTGACAGAGGATTTATTTAAGCTATTATTTTAATGAAGAACCCTGTACATTTTTATTTTTATATATTTTCTCCTACAAAAATGTTTTTGGAAGCGTGATCAATATTTAAATGTAGACAGCATCTGTAACTCTTACATGAGTGTCCAGAGGCATTCATGGGAGAATTGGTTTTGCTTTCTCTGTATGCACCGGAGACCCATCTGAGGTCATCTGATTAGAAGGCCATGTTTATATAATGGGAATTTCACTCACAGTTCAGCTGGCTGTTGATTTCATCATTCACTGCAACTCTGCCCTTGTGTGTATTGGTGATCATTTGTAATGTTCTTACACTTTATCTTTTAATGTTCTTTTTGGAGCTAGGACTTCTCAGTTCCTAGCTCCAAAATTCAATCATTTGGCATGTTCATTCCTCAAAAATTTGAGAATTTTAGTTGCTAGGGCTATAGCAGAAAACAAAATAGACAAAAATTACTATCTTTGGGTAGTTTAATTTTGATAGGAAGATAAGACCTTAACCAAAATAAGTAAAAAACAGCATATAAGCAGGTGGTAAATTCTATGGAGAGAAATAATGCAGAGATGTGAGAGCGTCAATAGATGTGGGAGTTTGTAGTTTAAAATAGGGTTCCTGGAAAGACCTTACTGAAGGGCACTATTTGAGCAAATACTTGAAGAAGGTGAATGGTGTGCATATCAGGAAGGAAGAACGTGCCAGGCAAAGCGAACAGCAGTTGCAAAGCCTTGAGGCAGAATTGTATGTAACATCTTGCAGAAACAGGGCTGGGACATCCTCATCAAGGAAGAAAGTACTAGATGCAGTCAGATAGTGTAAGGCCGTGGGAGGGTTTTGAGCAGGGGAGTGATATGATCTGACGTCTGTCTTAAAAGGATCACTCTGGCCTCTGTGGAGAATTGACCAAGAAGTAAGGCTGGGAGACCAGTGGGTATGTTCACTGAAGTAAACCCAAGCACGAGATGCTAATGGCTTGGTATAGGATGGTAGCAGACACGAGAAGTGGTTGCGTTTTCTAAGGGAAGAGATGAGATTGCACGGAGTGAAGGATGACTTCGGGATTTCTGACCTAAGCAGCAACTGAGATGACTGGAGTTGCCACTTACTGTGATGAGAAGGACTGTGAGTGGGAGCAGGTTTGGGGAGGATAGGAGGGTGAGATAAAATGAAAGCTTATATTGCAACAAAGCACAGATGCTAAAAGAAATTACCATTTTTTTAAACGATATGCTTTACGTTAGAAGTGACTATTGTAGTCATTGCGTTTAGAAACAATTTCTATCACTCAACCCCTAGTTTTCACTTAAACTGAAGCTTGCCCCTGCTTATTTGGCAGTGGGTTTGACAGTGGGTTATCGGGGGAAATCATTTGAGCTCTTTATTATGTATATTTTGACTGTAAAGTTCAAAATATGAAATATAATTTCAATGAAACACAAAGATAGTCCCTCTAAAATAGTCTACAGTTAGCACAACAAAAGCAAAAGCAAAAGCAGATATCAATCCTATACATATTTCGGGAGTTTATCTTCAGGATCTTCCAATTCTTGTGTTTGTTTTGGTCTTATTCTCTGACACAGCATGTTTGCTCTCCGAGGCTAAGCTCCTAGCTCTGTCTTTGCTGTCTCTCACGTGGTTTCCAAGTTTGGAATCAGTGCCACTTGGCCAGATGTGGCAATAGCAGGATTGTGGGGCAGTTCATTCTCTTACATTACTACTGGGAGGAAGTGACTTATACGGCATCAAGATTTAGTAATGCAGGAAGATTCTAACTTCAGAAAAGTTGTTTTGATACCCCTCTCGCTGATGTGGCTGTATCCTCGTTTGGATTCTGGGTCATAAGGTTGTGGCTGGTTAATAGCCAACCACTCATCGTATTCTTGCCAACCTTGTCTGAAATTGTCGTCATCATCAGAAGGCTTAAAAAAAGCCTAATCTTAGGCAAACAACTAGCAGGGCTGTTTGCTGACTTTGATAACAGTTGAATTTTAATTGTTTGGCAGGTTTTAGTGTTAATGGATTATTGGTTGTACAATTACTTTCTATTTGGAAAGGTAAGTTTGGGTCTCTTGGCCCAAAGCTGTGAACATTATTTTGTTGATTGTAGATATATCTGATTTCACCTTTTGTTGATTTTTCTTATCCGTCAAAATAATGTAGATGTTTATAAGTTTTCTGTGAGAAATCTGGATAACTTATTTGAAGCACAAAATCACAGCTCTTTCCTATGCTGCTGTCCTCATTCTTCCTTTGATAAAGCTGTTTAGGAATGGAATGTTTCTCAGCCTGAAGACACCACCATTTGTTTTTTGTTTTTTTGAGACAGAGTCTTGCTCTTTCGCATGGGCTGAAGCATAGTGGTGTGATCTTGACTCACTGCGACCTTCACCTCCCAGGTTCAAGTGATTCTTAGCCTCCCGAGTAGCTGGGATTACAGGTGCCCGCCACCACACCTGGCTAATTTTTGTATTTTTAGCGGAGATGGGTTTTCACCATGTTGGCCAGGCTGGTCTGAAACTCCTGACCTTAGGTGATCTGCCCACCTTGGCCTCCCAAAGTGCTGGGATTACAGGCATGAGCCATCACACCTGGCCAGCACCACCATTTGAGTGTGGTCTTTTAGTGAAGAAATAAGAATGGTGACAGCTCTTTGCCCAGGTCTGTCTGGTCAAGTATGAATCCATGGTTTTTGGCTAACATCAATTTTTCTTCAGCTTTATCTCTAACTTGATGAAGACAGACCCAAGATGTTGAAAAATAATATAACTTGTTACTAAGAGTTGTTTGAGATCTTTCCTTTTCTTTTCTTTTCTTTTTTTTTTTTTTTTTTTCTTGAGACAGAGTCTTGCTCTGTGGCCAGGCTGGAGTGCAGTGGCACAATCTCAGCTCACTGCAACCTCCACTTCCTGGGTTCAAGTGATTCTCTTGCCTCAGCCTTCCAAGTAGCTGGGACTACAGGTGTGTGTGGCACCACGCCCAGTTAATTTTTGTATTTTTAGTGGATATGGGGTTTCACCATGTTGGCCAGGATGTCTTGATCTCTTGACATCGTGATCTGCCCACCTCTCCCTCCCAAAGTGCTGGGATTACAGGCATGAGCCACTGTGCCTGGCCAGATCTTTCCTTTTCATGAGTATTCTGTTTAATTCTGTCCAGGCAGCTTGTTTCTTGGCTGTGAGCCCATCCTGTTTTGTGACTGATTTCATTAACCTTTTGGCTCAGGAAATGAGGAGATTGAAATAAAAGTTCCTCCAGACGCAGGTAAAAATGGAACTTAAGGACATCTCAAATGTTAGGCTCTGAATGATATCTCTAAAAAAATCCGTTTCCTTTTCAAAAGCTTGATAAGCTCTCTAATTTCTAGTGGTCTATACATACACATCATAAATAAAGACCTTGAATGTTCAGAGCTTTACTTTGATTTCTGAGGTTTACTTTTTTGATGGAAGAGCTAAAAAAATTGGCAGCGTGAGCAGATTCTCCTCAAATGAAGATTTCAAGCACAGGGATCAAAACCAAGAACTCTCTACATTCTGTCTCCTAAATGGGATTAGGGTATCACATTCCCTGTATTTTGGTTGGAGTTTTTAACTTTCATACCCTTTGGGTTTGTGTTGACTTGGACGTGAAGGTTTTTTTAAGTGTTTCCGGGGAAACCGTAATATTGGTATGAAATCATTAAAGCCAGTTTTGTAAGGAAAGAATTACTACTATCTTGCATCTGTGCCTTCCAGAGATCCTAGTCCCAGTTGATGGTTTGTAGAAGCCTCTGAATTTGGAGACTATAGACTGCATTTGTGGAATTCTTGACTTTGGTTTTCAGCTTTCCTTCATTTTCTGTGTCACTGCAGGTCCTGCCTTGGTTGCTGGCTGGTCATGATCATGAAGAGGTGGCCCTTACAGCTAGAGTAGCCTCACTGCCACAAAATCCTTTTGCTTTCATTTTTTTCCAGAATGTTAAGAGTTTCTTCTGGCATGAAGCAGAGCCATCTCCAGATCTCGGAGACTGGTTTCCATTGCCTTTTATTGGTGCTATGTATGGGTTTGTTTAAAGGCTGATCAACATTTGTCATCTTTGGGTGACCTTTTAGCCATTACAAATTCTGTACAGTATATATCTGTCATAGGTCATATAACTTGGCAGTGAAAAAGTAGTGGGAGGTCCTTTTGGGGCCAAAACATTGTTGGAGTCAGGATGCTAGAATGCTAAGCTGGAGAGGCTGTGGTGAGAGAATGGGGTATTGGAAGTTATAGTATGGAGGTTGCCCTTGCTGATGTCTAGGGTACGGCCATGGATGTGAGGGCTTCAGTAGTGTAGCAAATAAAAGCACTGAAGACTAGAAGGGTAAAGACTGAGGCGGAGTTGTGGAGAGTCACTTTAGTTCTGATGGGCATGTTTGAGAGTGTTGGAGAGGCTAGGTGTGGTGGCTCATGCCTGTAATCCCAGCACTTTGGGAGGCTGAGGTGGGGGGGATCACCTCAGGTTGGGAGTTCAAGACCAGCCTGACCAACATGGAGAAACCCTGTCTCTACTAAAAACACAAAATTAGCCGGGCGTGGTGGCGCATGCCTGTAATTCCCAGCTACTTGGGAGGATGGGGCAGGAGAATCGCTTGAACCCAGGAGGTGGAGGTTGCAGTGAGCCAAGATCGTGCCGTTGCACTCCAACCTGGGCAACAAGAGTGAAACTCCATCTCAAAAAAAAAAAAAAAAAGCGAGAGTGTTGGAGACAAGCTTAAAATATTCAGAGTGAGAGGTAGCGTGCTGCAGGAGGGGGCATCACCCATGCCCACAATGGAGGGGAAGTCAGTGGCGTCTGATGACACAGGGTGGAAGAGGGCAGCAGGGAAGAGGTGCCCAAGAGGAGAACCAGAGTGAAGATGCAGTGAGGAGAAGGGAACCCTCAAGAGAAGTCGGAATAAAGGTTTGTTTTTTGATTTTCAAAGGGCACTGTGGGAGTGTTTCAGGAATCAGAAAGGTGAGAAGAGAGGTCTATTTTTTTTTGAGACGGTGTCTCGCTCTGTTGCCAGGCTGAAGTGCAGTGGTGCAAGCTTGGCCCACTGCAACCTCTGCCTCCCGGGTTCAAGCAGTTCTCCTGTCTCAGCCTCCCCAGTAGCTGGGACTACAGGTGCCTGCCACCAGGCCCGGCTAATTTTTGTATTTTAGTAGAGATGATTGTTTCATCATGTTGGTCAGGATGGTCTCGATCTCCTGACCTCATGATCCACCCTCCTCGGCCTCCCAAAGTGCTGGGATTACAGGCTTGAGCCACTGCGCCCAGCCGAGAGGTCTATTTTTTATTGGCCCTCAGGTGCAGCACACATTGTGGGGTTGGGTGCATCAGGGTCTCAGACCCTGACACTATTAAGAAGGCAAATGCTGTAACCACTGTGGAAGTAATCGTAGTACCTTCCTCATAGGTTATTGTGAAGGATGCTGAGAAGAGCTGGTGGGTAACTTTGCAATGAATGGATCAGGCTGATAGTACCTGAACCCTTTGCTTGGTCATTAAAAGTGAAGCAGCCAGCCCCTTAGGTGCTCCTGTTGTGATGTAAAACGAAGTACATAGGGCCATCTATAAAATACGTCACCTGCCCCCAAAACCATTGAATCTGAACTATGTGGTCACTAGATGTAACTAGCAGTTTACAGGAAATACAGGACACAGGAGCAGGATAAATGATCCTATGAGGACACAACCTAATCTGGAATAAGGAGAGTCTATAAGAAAAAAAAATGGGGAGCCACAGTGGCTCAGGCCAGTTGTCCTGGCGCTTGAGGAGGCGAGCCTGGGCAACATCAGAACCTGACATTCATTTAAAACAAAAAAAGAAAAAGAAAAAAAATGGAGTGGGGAACCACTATAGAAAGCACAAGAGGTCTCAGACCACATATCCCAATGCTGTGTACTACATTTGGATCCTGATGAGGTCAAACCAATTGTAAGAAATTCGGGTGGTTTTTTAAAAATACGGAAAGTTAAAAATGGAATATGTATCAGATGGTAGTAAGGAATTGTTCATTTTATTGGACATGATAGTGATATTGCGGTTACATCTTTTTTTTTTCTTGTCCTCCTGATGAACTATAAAAAGCACACAAGTAGAGATCATATCTGCCTTCAGCATCTGGCATAGTGTCTTGCATGTAACAGGTGCTGTCCGCTTCCCGAAGGCCCCACATGCCTTGTCAGCCCATTTGCATTATTTTTCTATAGCTCTTCTAACAAGCTAACTCACATGTTGAATTTACTTATTCATACCACATCTCTTTCCTCACCTTCCACCTCTGCCAACAATGTGAGCTCCACAATGGCAGGGATTTCTGTCTTTGTTCAGTTTTATATCCCTGCTCCTAGAATGGTGCCTGAAATATAGCCACTGCCCAATAAATACTTAACTGAATAATATGTTGTGTTTCCTAAACAAAGATGAGGCTATTTGATCCATGGATCACACCCCTCACATTCATAAAAATGAAAATAAGGAGTCGATGTGGGTTGATCTGCACCCTGGAGTCACATCTGCCCTGTGACCAGTGGCCATGTTTTCCAATGGCAGCCGGAGTCGGGTCTGTGGGCTCAAGTGCTGTGCCCTTCAGCAAAGCCTGTTTTGTCATTAGCCCTTGGTGTAGACGGCACTCAAGTCAATGGAACTGATTAAGATTAAATTAGACAGATAATTGAGGAATATTGCTATTTTAATCTTGACCATGTGAGACCATTTGACTATCATGAAAAAGGGCTGAGCGGAAAAAAAGATTACCTAATGAGTTAATCCTAAATCACCACAGTATGTAAGAAAATGGGGCTGGGTGCGGTGGCTCACTCCTGTAATCCCAGCACTTTGGGAGGCCGAGGTGGGCAGATTACCTGAGATAAGGAGTTCAAGACCAGCCTGGCCAACATGGTGAAACTCCGTCTCTACAAAAATACAAAAATTAGCCGGGCATGATGCCTGTACTCCCACCTACTTGGGAGGGCTGAGGAGGGAGAATTGCTTGAACCAAAAGAGGCAAATGTTGCAGTGAGCTGAGATCGTGCCATTGCACTCCAGCTTGGGCAACAGGGTGAGACTCCATCTCAAATAAAAAAAAAAAAAAAAAAAGGAAAATGGGAAAATGGGAGGCTTTTTGAAATCAAGACACTTCACCATCTCTTCCCAAATGTTATAGGCTGAAAAATTTAAAGAGTTATTGATTCCAAGAGATGGTCCTGAGTTTAAACAAGACCTCTGCCTACTTGACAGCCTAACAGATTCCCACAGTGACACTGCCATGATCCTTTCCTCCAACATGGCATGAAATAGTGCCCCAGCCCCAGGGGACTGGTGTGATTGTTAGTGGGTGCTTGGTCTTGCCCAATCTAATGTTTCCTTAAATGGTACCAATATGACAGCAATGTTGGGAGGTTTTCGCCTTCTGCCTCTGCATGTAAACATTGTCAAACTTGTTCAAGGGAAATGGGGTTGCCAACTTTAGCCCAAGATCCCTCTCTTGGCTGTTGCTGGTAATCTGCTATGGAACTGGGCAAGCCCCTTTCCTTTCAGGGGAAATTCCTCATCTGTGAATTGAGGGAATTAGACTCTCTAGTCCAACTTGGTCTAGATGGTCATAACATTTCTTCTTTAACAGAAATGATTGGGAATGGCCAGGTTGGAATTACATCTCCTGAAAGGGCTTGTTCATTAAAGATAAAATAAATGGCCAAGTGCGGCGGCTCATGCCTGTAATCCCAGCACTTTGGGAGGCTAAGGCGGGTGGATCACCTGAGGTCTGGAGTTCGAGACCAGCCTAGCCAACACAGTGAAACCCCATCTGTACTAAAAATACAAAAAATTAACTGGGTGTAGTGGTGGGTGACTGTAATTCCAGCTACTAGAGAGGCTGAGGCAGGAGAATCACTTGGACCCAGGAGGCAGAGATTGTGGTAAGCCGAGATCACGCCCTGGCACTCCAGCCTGAGCAACAAGAGCAAAACTCTGTCTCAAATAAAATAAAATAAAAATAAAATGGTTGAAAGTGTCAATGATGACACAGGTCAAGTTTGCTTTTTCTATGAATCATAATCTCATAAGGCAACTTTTACTCTGTGCTATTTTAATTTTGTGACAGGAATTGTTCATTGGCCTTGCAATATTGTTTGCTCCTCTAGAGGGAGGTGTGCTCTTGGGTTCCGATTATTAGTGAGTGTGTACTCAAGCAAGCAGAGAAGAGGCTGCTGAGGGCCAGAACTGTAGACTGTGTGGGAACAGCAGGCATTCCCCTCAAAAAAGGAGTACATCAACGGACACTGTTTAGTGGTGCATGTTTGGTGACTGATTTAAAAAATTAATCCTCATTAAAGAACTCCCAAGGAACTAACTCCTCAGTAACATTTTCAGAAGTTGTAGTTCATCCAATCAGGAGAGTTGGTTTACTTTAAAAGAAGCTGGAAGCAGTGACTCACGTCTGTGATCATAGCACTTTGGGAAGCCAAGGCAGGCGGACTACCTGAGGTCAGGAGTTCGAGACCAGCCTGACTAACATGGTGAAACCCCATCTCTACTAAAAATACAAAATTAGCAGGGTGGGTGTGTGCGTGGCACACTCCTGGAATCCCAGCTACCTGGGAGGCTGAGGCAGCAAAATCGATTGAACCTGAGAGGCGGAGGTTGCAGTGAGCCGAGAGCATGCCATGGCATTCCAGCCTGAGCAACAATAGTAAAGCTGTCTCAATAATAAATACACATGCTTTAATAAAAGAATAACAATACCAAAAGTAGACATCTAAAGGGCCTGAGCCTGGTAGCGTGCATGCTGTGAACTTGCTGAGGCTCACGTCATCTTTCTGGACCTCAGCTTCCTTATCTGTAAAATGAAGATGTTGAGCAGCTAAAGCCTCTGACAGGTCTAGAGCTGCCCTCTTCAGTAGGGAGCCAGGAGCCACATGTGACTACTGACCATTTGCATGTGGCTAGTTTGGATTGTAAGTATAAAAAACATACTGGGTTTTGAAGATCGATAGTATGAAAGAAACAATGTAAATAATATTTAAATGTTGGGTACATGTTGAAATGGTACTATTTTGCATATATTGGGTCAAATACTTACATTAATTTCACCTATTTACTACCTTTTTGTGGGATAGAAAACTTAAATTCCATTAGTGGATATGTGATATATAGGGTAAAACAACATACAAAGGAAGGGACTTTCCCCTAGAATCTGCCTACTTGACAGCCTGACAAATTCCCACAGTGACATTGCCATGATCCTTTCCTAATGAGTTAATCCTAAATCAGTATGTAAGAAAACTTACATAAGATACTCTTTTTGACTGGATGCTGTGGTTCACACCTGTAATCCCAACACTTTGGGAGATGGGGAATCTCTTGGGACCAAGAGTTCAAGACCAGCCTGGGTAACAGAGAGAGATACCACCTCTACCAAAATTTACAAATTAG
This sequence comes from Sapajus apella, assembly GCF_009761245.1. Lineage (NCBI taxonomy): Eukaryota > Metazoa > Chordata > Mammalia > Primates > Cebidae > Sapajus > Sapajus apella. The sequence continues at coordinate 4,037,750 of NW_022437010.1, read as the reverse complement.
CTGGGTGTGGTAGTGAATGCCTATAGTCCCAGCTACTTGCAAGGCTGAGGTGGAAGGATCGTTTGAGCCCAGGAGGTTGAGGCTTCAGTGAGCGGTGATCGCGCTACTGCACTCCGGCCTGGGTGTTAGAGTGAGACCCTGTCTCACACACACAAAGATTCTTTAAAATTTCATATTCAGGAATATTAATCTTGAACAAAACAACAAAAAGTGAAAATTGCCATTCCAATTGGTTTAAATAGAGATGATATACAGAGCATGAGGAAAAATGAAACTGCTTAAGAATAAATAAAAGGAGACATAAAATACCTGTTCTTTTTTCCCCAACAGTATTTTGTTAGCTTATTAGTTTGTTCCCTAAACTTTTCTGCCAAAGATGGAAGGACATGACCAGAGCTGTTTCCACCCCACTTCCAGGCCTGACATTTCTTTCAAACCTCTTGTTTCAGTTTTTAAAAAAAGTCCATGTGAATTTTTCATTCCACTTCATACTAAATTCCTGTTAAATTGTTTTAATTATTTTTAACATTGATACATATTAGATGTACATATGTTTTGGGTACATGTGATAATTTGATACATTCATATAGTCAAAGCAAGGCAATTGGGATATTTATCACCTTAAATCTTTATCTTAGGACAGGCACAGTGGCTTATGCCTGTAATCCCAGCACTTTGGAAGACGGAGGCGTGCGGATCACTTGAGGTCAGGAGTTCGAGACCAGCCAAGCCAACATGGTGAAAACCCATCTTTACTAAAATACAAAAAGAAAAAAAAATTGGCCGGGCATAGTGGCACACACCTGTAATCCCAGCTACTCGGGAGGCTGAGACACAAGAATTGCTTGAACCCAGGAAGCAGAGGTTGCAGTGAGCCTCGATCGTGCCACTGTATTCTAGCCTGGGGGTCAGAACGAGACTCTGTCTCAAAAAAAAAAATTAGGGCCGGGCGCGG
>NW_022437010.1:3964541-4031795 GCF_009761245.1 Sapajus apella | reverse complement strand
GGCAGGGAAATAACCAAAACCCGGAAGGAGTAGATTTTCTTTACCTTAGGAATATTTGAATTATTCTCTTCTTGTTACTGGATGGAAAGTCTTAACTATTGTAAAAAAAAAAAAGAAAAAATATATATATTATTTATATATTTATTTTTGTATTTTTAGTAGAGACGGGATTTCTCCATGTTGGCCAGGCTGGTCTCGAACTCCTGACCTCAGGTGATCCACCTGCCTTGGCCTCCCAAAGTGCTGGGATTAGAGGTGTGAGCCACTGCGCCCAGCCTACAGTTTTGTTAATATTGATGCAAATGTTAGTAGGCCGGCATGTGCTATTGAAAAGTCCCAGATTTAAGAGAACCTGAATTCTAGCCCAGGATCTGCTACTCCTTTTTAACTTTTAAAAAATAATGTATACCATCCTCACCTCCCACACTGCTGCTGGGAAGAGGTCTCAAGGGCAGATGAGGGCCTTGACTTCAATGGCAGATCTGTTCACACTACCTTGTAAATGGCTCATACGGGTAGAGCAAACCGTGATGGATGGAGGGCAGTGGAAGGGGCGTGGTGAGAAGTCTAGAAGGAGAGGGTGAAGAAATCCAAAAGCCAAACTGACTGACTTTACAGTTTTACCCGGTCCAGCCCTGCCCTGACCTAAGCCAGCAGGAGGAGCTGGTTCGCTTTCAGGGCCTCCTCATCGCGGCAGGAAGCCACGCTCTGTTTGGGACCGGGGACCCCACTGCACAGCTTCTGGCCTCAGGTGGAGCTGGGACCGGAGCTCCGGCCCACACCTGGCCACCTGAATAGGTCTTGCCGGCCTCCCCAGTTAGGCAAAGGTGTGTGCTCACCCAGAGGGCGGCACCCAGGGGTGCTGTGGCACTAGGCGAGCTCCCAACCCCACTCCACTTGGGACCCCAGACTTCCTCTGGCATGTAAGCCAAGTGGTCATTCGGACTGTGGCGGAGACCAGGCTGTTTTGGGTGCTTAGGTTTGTTTTGTTCCGTTTGTTCTCGGTTCGTGGCAGCCTCCTGGAGCATCTGGTTGCCCAGCTTGGTGCAGCGTGGAAAGCCCGGAGCTGTGGCTTTGCGGAAAGCCGGCTCCCGTTAGGATCTCTTAGGTAGCGACTGTGCTGCGGTGGTTTCTGAACAAGGGCACCCGGTGCTTGCTGCCTTCAGCCTGGGGCCGGGAAGAAAGTGTTTTGACCACAGAATCAGCGGCAGTCCCAAAGCATTCGCTGGCTTGCCCTCCCAGCGTCTCTCTGAAATACCCGTGACCTTGGGAGCGGTTCTGAGTCCTGGGCTTACATGCTCCTGCCTCTGGAGGCAGGGGCTGGGGAACAGAGTACATTCTCTGGGGACGGCTTTCCAGAGTGAGAGGCAAAGTTTCCAGAGGTGTCACAGAGACAAAAACCCAGCCCTCTGACTAGATGGGCTTACTGCTGACACGGAGTTGTGGGAAAAAACAAAACTTCAAAGAGGTTAACAATGGGAGAACTTTTTTGCAACAAAGAAAAAAGTCCCTGCGAGAAGGCAGGTCCAGAAAAGATCGCTGCATGATCATATTTTGGGTTTGAAATTTCAGCTGCTTCTACCTTCAAGCCAAAGGGAGCCCCACCCCAGCCTCTGCCGGCTCTCCCTGCTCCAGGGGGGCCTCACCCCTTTTTGTGTGGGCTTTGTGCCAGCCACTGTCAGCATCCCAGCAAGCACAACACTGCTTTCCCAGAACCGAGTTTCGGAGGGGAAGGATCATATTCAGCACTCTATGGGGGCTTTGGATCCTGCTGGTGAAGGCTGGGTACGGGTGGGGCTGCAGGGGCGTGGAGGCAGTGCAGGCACCGCCTGTCCTAGATGGAAAACGAAGTGTCTACAAATGCAGATATGAAAGAAGGCCTCTCAGCGTGTGGGAACAGGGGTGGGTGCTGACGCCATCGGAACCCTGTGGCTTTTAGGAATGTGGATGGCCAGTGCTAAACATGTTCACAGAGTGGAAACTGTGGGTGGACCAAGAGGTCAGACCTCACAGCTCGGGTTGTCCCTGGGAGGGCGGGCGAGAATAACGCAGCTCTTGGGTTTGATGGCCCCCGCCCTTGAACGGCTGCCTCTCAGCTCACGGCCTGGAAGCAGGACAAGGAAGGCCCAGAGGTCCAAGCCCTGGAGAAGCCTCGAGGCACCTACTGGCCACCGATCCTTTGGCTGTTCCTCAGTTTAGGGGCAGGACTGTCATCTGATCTGTGCCCTAGATGTGGAAATGGGATCCACTTTCTGATGGCCTATTAGGGCCTTTCTCTGTCACACACAATTCCAAGAAGAGCAGGGGAAATTGAAAAGTGGTGGCCTTCACTGTTAGCATCCTGCCCTAGCTCTGAAGTCGACAGTTTGTCCTTCCCCGGGAGTAGCCAGTGCTGCTCTGGGGCTGCTTCCTGCCCCCCACAAGCTGCAGAACTGCAAAGCCCCTCAGCTTCCCATGAGTCTGCTCTGATTTTTTTTTTTTTTTTTTGAGACAGTCTCATTCTGTTACTCAGGCTTGAGTGCAATGGCACCATCGCAGCTCACTGCAACCTCCACTTCCTGGGTTCAAGTGATTCTCGCGCCTAAGCCTCCTGAGTAGCTGAGATTACAGGGGCGTGTCACCACACTCGGTTAATTTTTTGTATTTTTAGTAGAGATGGGGTTTCACCACAGTGCACAGGCTGATCTCGAACTCCTGAGCTCAGGTGATCTGCCTGCCTTGGTCTCCCAAAGTGCTGGGATTACAGGCGTGAGCCACTGCGCCCAGCCGCAAAGTTTTTTTTTTTTTTTTTTAAAGTAGAAAACATTAACAGCATAATGAAATGTCATCCATTTAACCCATTTATGCCAGAGGTTGCAAAATTGTTTTTTGTGAAAAACAGACCTTGGCTACGACCTCGAGCAGTAGAATGTAAATAACTCCCACAGGCTTAGCATTCCAATAATGGAACACCAGGCATAAATGGGCTAATGAACTCTTTCCTTCCTTGGGCTCTTTTTATGTAGCTTTTATGCCTTTTTTTTTTTTTTTTTTTGAGAAAAAGTCTTGGTCACTCAAGCTGGAGTACTGTGGTGCAAACATGGCTTACTGCAGCCTCAACTTCCCGAGCACAAGGGATCTTCTCACATCAGCCCCCTAAGTAGCAGGACTACAGGCACACACCACCACACTTGGCTATTTTTTATTTTTTTGTAGAGATGGGGTTTTGCCATCTTGCCCAGGCTGGTCTCAAACTCCAGAGCTCAAGTGATTTCCCTACCTCAGTCTCCCATGCTGGGATTACAGGCATGAGCCACCGTGCCTGGCCTCATGCTGCATTCATAAAGAGACTTTTACTACACGGAGCCTGGTTGGAGGTTGCAACAGAGGTTTGAAAACTAGGATTAAATGTTTATGTTAAACATAGACTCATGTGGCTTAGATTCTCTTCCCAAGGTCCATCCTCCAATCAAAATAAAATAACATAAAATAATACAAAAAATTAGCCGGGCGCGGTGGCATGCGCCTGTAGTCCCAGCTACTCGGGAGGCTGAGGAGAATTGCTTGAACCTGGAAGGCAAAGGTTGTGGTGAGCTGAGATCACGCCATTGCATTCCAGCCTCGGCAATAGGAGTGAAACTCCTCAAAAAAGAAAAAGAAAAACCTAGAATATTCTAATGTAATTGTGATGTTGAGGGAATGTGTTCTCTTTCCGGGTCCACAAGTGAGCATAGTTTCTAGGGCAAGAACTTCCCAGCACCGTATTTTCTCCCCCTCCCATTTGTCTTCATCCGGAAATTTAATGGTTTATGTTTAAATTTTGCGGTGGGAAGAAACTAATAGTCAATCACCCCAGCTGAAGTTTAAAGGAACTCCTTTCATTGGCCAGGGAACTTGGGAGGTGGGAATTTCTCCCAGGATAAATTCCCCTGCTCCTTCACCCACACAGGATTTCCAGCTCTCTGGAATCCCCTCCCACATGGTGGGAGCCTTCTTTTCCCCTCCTGGATTTCCTCTCTGGGGTCCCCTTCCACCCAGTGTGGAAGCTGCTTTCCCCTCCTGGATTCCATCTCTCTGGATTCTCTCACTCAGTGTGAGAGGAGCTTTCCTTCCCTGGTTTTCCCCCTCTGGGAACCCTTCTCCCTCAGTGTGAGAGCGGCTTTTCTTTCACTCAGTGTGAGAGTTAGCTGTTTCTTTCTCTCTCTCCTTCTCATTTTTCTCCCTCTACCTAAATAAATCACTTTCTACAAACACCTTTGAGTCTGGCATTTACCTTTACAAGTGCACTGCACCATGGTCTCCTCTCTTATTCTTGAGATTGTGATAGACCAAGAACCTGGAGAAACGTGCTCTCAGGGGAACTGAGGGCTACCCTGAACCCCTGAATCCCAACAGTGTGCAATCCACCCACAACTAGTATGAAGCCCAAAAGACATACCTATCAAAAATAATAATAGCTACCTCAACCTTTTAAGTGATACATAATATAAAGATATGTGCTGGGTGCAATGACTCACATGTGTAATCCGAGCACTTTTGGAGGCTGAGGCAAGAGGATCACTAGAGCCCAGTAGTTTGAGACTAGCCTGGGAAACATAGTGAGGCTCTGTCTCTACAGAAAATTTAAAAATTAGCCAGGCATTGCCGGGCGCGGTGGCTCAAGCCTGTAATCCCAGCACTTTGGGAGGCTGAGGCGGGTGGATCACGAGGTCAAGAGATCGAGACCATCCTGGTCAACATGGTGAAACCCCGTCTCTACTAAAAATACAAAAAATTAGCTGGGCATGGTGGCGCGTGCCTGTAATCCCAGCTACTCAGGAGGCTGAGGCAGGAGAATTGCCTGAACCCAGGAGACGGAGGTTGCGGTGAGCCGAGATCGCGCCATTGCACTCCAGCCTGGGTAACAAGAGTGAAACTCCGTCTCAAAAAAAAAAAAAAAAAAATTAGCCAGGCATGATGGCGCATGCCTGTAGTCTCTGCTACTCGGAAGGCTGAAGTGAGAGGATCACTTGAACCCAGGAGTTTGAGGGTGCAATTGGCCTTGATTGTGCCACTGCACTCCAGCCCAGGCAACAGTGGAAGACCTTGTCTCGAACAAAAAACAAAAAACCAGATTAAATTGGCTGATCATGGGGGCTCACACTGATAATATCAGCAGTTTTGGGAGGCCAAGTAGGAGGATCACTTGAAGCCATGAGTTTAAGACCTGCCTGGGCAACATGGTGAGATCCCCCACCTCTACAACACACACACACACACACACACACACACACACACACACACACACACACAAAGATTAAGCTGGCATGGTGGTGTGTGCCTGCAGTCTCAGCTACTTGGGAGGCTAAGGCAGGAGGCTTGCTTGAGCCCAGGAGTTTGAGGCTGTAGTAGGCCAAGATCATGCTACTGCACTCCAGTTTGAGCAACAGAGCAAGACCTCATCTCAAAAAGAATGTAAATTGAGACAACTGAAAGTCAAAATTTAAGGGAGGCTGGAGTTACAGAATAGACATTTTTTTTCTTCATTATTTCTATTCTTTGTGATCTAAGTTGCCATCTTTTTAGAATAGCTTGTTATATCTATAAGATTTTTTTGGGGAGGCATGCAAGGGGTTCAGGAGTGCAGATATTAACAGAGCAGCACAGAAATATTTCAATATGTTAACAACCAATTTGGCTGGCCAGTGTATATCTGCTGGATATGAGCCCTAAACAAAGCAAACATACCTTACACACTGGAAGTTTAGAATAGTTTCTGGTGGTTAGAATAGAGGTAGGTTAATTCAGCAGTGCATTATAGGAAATCTAGAAAATTACTTAAAAAGAAAATCTGCCAGGTGCAGTGGCTCATGCCTGTAATCCCAGCACTTTGGGAGGCTGAGGCGGGCAGATCACAAGGTCAGGAGTTCGAGACCAGCCTGGCCAACATGGTGAAACCCCAGTCTCTACTAAAAAGTACAAAAAGTCAGCTGGGCATGGTGGCACGTACCTGTAGTTCCAGCTACTTGGGAGGCTAAGGCAGGAGAACCGCCTGAATCCGGGAGGTGGAGGTTGCAGTGAGCCAAAATTGTGCCACTGCACCCCAGCCTGGAGACAGAGCAAGACTCTGTCTCAAAACAAAAAAAAAAAAAGAAAAAGAAAAAGAAAATCTAAGAATTATTGGTCTTTATCAAGGACCTTGTTCCTTTTATTGCTCTCTTCTGCCTCCTCAGTGCGTCACATTCTTGTGACGATACCCAGAGGTGGAGAAAATTACTCCCTCTCTTCATTTTCCTTGTTATCAGCCAAGAATACGTATATGAGAAGACTCCCTGCAAATATCCATAGGAATTCCATTGCATTCAGTCACTGGCCCAGGCATGTCTGGGATTAATCATGGTTCTCCCCTTGGGACTGGGAATGGGCCACTTCCTCGGACGTACATAGCACCCAGAGAAGGATGCATTCTTGGAAAAACTTGGGGTTCCCTCAGAGGGAGACAGAAAATAGGGTTGGTTAGGCAACCAACAGTGTCTGCCTAGCTAGGTCACAAGACGATGGAACCATTGCATAAAAGGCCTTTATTGGTCAGCGGGGGGCGGTGGCTGACGCCTGTAATCTGAGCACTTTGGGAGGCCAAGGTGGGTGGAGCACAAGGTCAGGAGCTTGAGCCCAGCCTGACCAATATGGTGAAGCCTCGTCTCTATTAAAAATACAAAAAAGTTAGCTGGGCATGGCGGCGGGTGCCTGTAGTCCCAGCTACTCAGGAGGCTGAGGCAGGAGAATTGCTTGAACCTGGGAGGCAGGGGTTGCAGTGAGCCAATATCACACCACTGCACTCCAGCCTGGGTGAGGGAGCAAGACTCTGTCTCAAAAAAAAAAAAAAAAAAAAAAGCCTTTATTGAAAAGTGGGGAAATTTGGACTTAATTAGTAAAACCATTAGAGTAATCATGGTGTTATTTCTGTTAGTATTCAGTTTCCAGATAAAATTGTTTCTGTGTTTTTGTCAAATGTGCCTTGCCTTTAGCTCTTATCTATACCAAAGCACAGAGTGACTTGGTCACTTCAGAAAGAAGAAGTAGTGCTGTGGTTTGGATGTGTCCCCTAAAGTTTATGTGTTGATCCCCAATGTGAAAGTGTTAGAAGGTGCTGGGAAAGAGAAGTTAGTTTCTCTCTCTCTCTCTTTCTCTCCTTGTCCTTTGTGTGATGCTTTCTGCCATGTTATGATGCAGCAAGAAGGCCCTCACAAGACACCAGCACCTTGCTTGATCTTGGACTTCTCAGCCTCCAGAACTGTGAGGAAATAAAATTCTGTTCTTTATAAATTAACCAGCCTCAAGTATTTTGTTATGATAGCACACAATGGACTAAGACATGTAGCCTCTAATAACACACTGGGCTCAGCATTGCCAAGAAACCTCCAAACAGACTGGTTATGTCAAGCAGGGGATTCTGCCCCTCAGCCATCTCATCACTTCTTGGAGCTGCCTAGTTTTGGCTGAGTCCATGATTAATCCAAGCCAGGACACAGCAGAAGCCAGCAGGCCCTGTGGCATAACTCAGAGGTCAGCCCCTGACCCTCATGTCCATTTCTGCCTCTGATAGCCAGGAAGGAATGCATTTGTAAGATGCCAGGGTATTTGGACAGACAGTCCCCTTCATCTGTCTGCTCTGCCTTCTGCCTTATCTCCACTCTCTTCCAAAGGGCAGATCCCTCCCTTTCCTAATTAAAGATATGCTTGACAGCTTTTCCCACACCTTGCCCATCATTTCCTCCCTCCTTTTTAATACTAAAAGGGTTACAGTTCTCTGGTCAGCTCCCTCCTATCTCTGGTGGGTATTCTTTTACTGTTTAAGAATTTACCACTTACTTGTGCATGTAGGGGAAATGGATCTTGTCATCAAATAATTACATTTTCTGAAAATAACAAGAGTATTCAGCCCTTGGGCTCCCATATTGAATGCTAACATTTTGGACACACCAGTTGCCTTATAAATTAGCAGAGGGGCCCTGAAATCTTAAGAAATTAGAACATTATCAGCTCTGATGTGGGAGGCAGATGAAGCCCAGAAGTTCACGCTTGTTGCCCAGGCTGCAGTGCAGTGGCGTGATCTCAGCTCACTACAACCTCCACCTACCTCCCTGGTTCAAGCGATTCTCCAGCCTCAATCTCCCAAGTAGCTGGGATTATAGGCACCCACCACCATACCCAGCTAATTTTTTGTATTTTTAGTAGAGATGGGGTTTCACCATGTTGGTCAGGCTGGTCTCTAATTCTTGCCTGACCTCCCAAAGTGCTGGGATTACAGGTGTCAGCCACTGTGGTAGGTGGATCACATGAGGTCAGGAGCTCAAGAGCAACCTGACCAATGTCGTGAAACCCGTCTCTACTAAATACAAACAATTAGTCAAGTGTGGTGGCACATGCCTATAATCCCAGCTACTTGGGAGGCTGAGGCAGGAGAATCACTTGAACCTGGGAGGCTGAGGTTGTAGTGAGCTGAGATTGTGCCATTGCACTCCAGCCTGGGCAACAAGAGTGAAACTTTGCCTAAAAAAAAAAAAAAAAAAAAAAGACTTTCCTTGGGGAGTGTCCATAGTCTAGCTAGAGACATTTTTATTAATTTTTTTTTTTTGGGAGGGATTCTTGCTTTGTTGCCCAGGCTGGAGTGCAATAGCACAATCTCAGCTCACTGCAACCTCCGCCTCCCAGGTTCAAGCGATTTTCCTGCCTCAGTCTGCTGAGTAGCTGGGATCACAGGCACATGCCGCCACAGCCAGCTAATTTTTGCATTTTTAGTAGACACAGGTTTTCTCCATGTTGGCCAGGCAGGTCTTGAACTTCTGACCTCAAGTGATCCACCCACCTTGGCCTCCCAAAGTGCTGCGATTACAGGCATGAGCCTGGGTGAGAGACATCTTTTTAAAAACTACAATACAGGGACAGCGTGATGACAGGAACCACAGAAGTTTTCTTGACTATGAGCTACAAAAAAAGCCCAAAGGAGGATGGAATTGATCTGGCCTGGGGGCATCAGGGAAGCCTTCAGTTGGAGAGAATGTCAAATAGCAGAACAGCTCCTGCAGAGAGTGGGAAGATGAAATCACTCAGTGTTTGGAGTGGACGTGTGCTGGGGAGGGGCCTCTGAAGGGATCTGAAGCTGATTCTTCAGGCAAGTGATTTCTAAAATCCACTCCACAGCAGGAAGAACCTCCTAAGTGTCTCACTTTCTCTAAAGGAAAAGAGAGAGAAAAATGGGGAGAGAGAGACTGCTTACCCGATCTGGAGGTGGCGAGAGAGCTGTTTGGCACACTAAGCGGAAGCATCTGGGCTAGTCTGATGTGTTGAGGTCTCAGGTGGGCCTCTTCCCAGAGGGGGAGCAGGGACAGGGAATCAGTCTCCCAAAGGAGTACCCCTGGCCCGGATTTTGGCACCAAATGTTAAAATGCATGCTCTGAATAAAGAGATCCCCCAAACCGGCTTTGTGTGAGCAACATGGCTGTTTATTCACCTGGGTGCGGACGGGCTGAGTCTGAAAAGAGACTTAGTGGAGGGTGGTGGGATAGGAGTTGGTTTTATAGGTTGGTAGTGGGCAGTGGAAGGTTACAGAAGTCACAGTTTAGGGCAGTTTTTTGCAACCTGGGAGGGAGTCGTAGGTTTGCAAGCTGGGGTGAGGGGTCCTAGGGTCTGGAGTCATGAGACTGACCAAGGTTGGTTATAGAGTCCAGTGGCCTTATCAATTGGGGCGGGACTAAGGAACAATAGAAGAATGCCTCAAAGTACATTAGGTGCTGCAGGGGTTGATCATTAGGGTGCCTTCCAGTTACTTCGGATTTTCCAGGAACTCACCTGGAGTGTCCGTGCAGGTCACAGGGGTTAACATGACCTCCATGGCGCCATCGGTCAGCCCAAAAGACCTTACACTAGAGTCTCTGGAGATCCCCACTCAGCCCTTCTTGGGCCCTCAGAATCTCTCACTTTTTCTTTTCTTTTCTTTTGGGACAGTTTCACTCTTCTTGCCCCGGCTGGAGTGCAATGGTGAGATCTCGGCTCACTGCAACTTCGATCTCCTGGGTTCAAGTGGGAAGCTCTGTTTTTTAAAGCTCCCAGATGTATCAATCAGGCTTAGAAGTCACTTCTCTGGGCAGTACGATTCCACTGAAGGAATGTGAGTAGGGGAGAACATCATCGGATTGGCATTTTAGAAATATTCCTTTGGCCAAAATGTGGAAATTGGACTGAGATACAGATTGGAGGCAGGGAAGCCCCATGGAAGGGAGGCTGGTGAAGAAGTGGGGACAGGATGGAAGACTGTGGGAGCTGGGATGGAAAGGATAAGACCAGACAGCATGCGGTGGTCGTGTAGCTGCAGCGAGGGGAGCAGAGTCGTCGATGGCACCCAGGTTTGGACTGTGACAGCAACTGGCAGTGGCCCAACCCATCAAGATGGGAAATCAGTGGAGGATCAGAACTGGAGACAGAATGAGATCCTTTGGGGAACAATGAGTCTGGGCTATTAGCGGGCAGATGTGGGAACAGATGTGAAGATTTGGGGGTCACCCCTTACGGGGGTTTACTGAACATCGTAGGAATAAGAGAGTCACCCAGACAGAAGGTGAGGAGTCAGAATGGAAGAGAACGATGTTGTCAGCCTTCAAGGTAGGTAAGACAGTGAGCATGGGGTGGGTGGGAGAAGGTGGTAGGATTAGAAAATTGGCAAGGAGGAGAGTTGGGAGGAAAAGGAAAACACGCAGTGTCCCCAAACTGGGGAGGAGGACAGCCTTAAAGAAGAAGGGTGTGGTCACCCAGGCCTACTGTCCTTCCCAAAAGCCACCTCCCACCCTGCACTGCCCCTCCTGGGAGCAGGCAGCTGCAGCCCCGAGGGAAGGGCAAGGGGAGCAAAACGCAGGATCTCCCTCAATTATTTTTAATCTCTTTGCAGATTTCGTCAGTGCTCAGCAGCATTTTCTCCCAGAGACAAAAGCAGGAGGGTGCTGGGGGCCTGGGTGTGGCTCCGGGAGCCCTAATTGCTGAGTGAGGCACTCCTCCATCCTCTAGTGTCCTGGAGAACCAGTTGGAGGAGCCACCCACCCCACCCTGCAGAGAGAGGCCAACTCAGCGCTGTACATTACTTTGTACATTTCCTCTGATTTTTCTTCTGATTTTTTGAAGCATATGCAGTGCTCAGAGATCATTTTAGACACTGCAAGAAGACAAAGATATTTCAAGAGGAAACACGGGTTTTTCTCCCTTGTTCTGGGCTCTCCATGGCTTATATTTTGAGTTTAAAGGAGGCATTATACACACACTGAAGAGATTCATGGAGGCCTCTGTTACTGGGTAAAATGTAACCTGTAAGCCAGCCATCCCCAGCCTTTTTGGCACCAGGGAACAGTTTGGTGGAAGGCAATTTTTCCATGGATGGGAGCGCGGGGATGGTTTCAGTATGACGCTGTACCACCTCAGGTCATCAGGCATTAGTTAGATTCTCATAAGGAGCACGCAGCCTAGATCCCTCCCATGCACAGTTCACAATAGGGCTTGCCCTCCTCTGGACTCTAATGCCTCCGCTGATCTGACAGGAGGTGGAGCTCAGGCGGTAATGCTCGCCCATCCTCCGCTCACCTGCTGTGCGGCCCCGTTCCTAACTGGCCACGTTGATACTGATCCACAGCCGGGTATTGGGGACCCCTGCTGTAAGCCTTTCTTTCTTCGGCCAGCAAAATTTAGTGCTTTTCATCTGAAGAGTTCAATTCTTATTATGGACACAAATGAATTGATCTAGCCAGTAGTCCTGGGACGTGAGAAAGATAATTACCCTGTGTTGTAGTTATTTATTGGATGGATGGCTTTGGGTAGATAGCCAGGTGCTGTGAGTACATTCATTCACTATTCATTCAGCAGATATTTTTATTGACTGTCTACACTGTACAAATTAGTGTGGATGAAACTATGCCCTGCCCACAGGAACACGTCCAGCTGGGGAGCAAGACGGAACACGCATGCAAAGGTTTAGAAACACTGCAAATAAGGCCACATGCCTTTCCTGGCCGAAGGAAACACAGAACGGAAGAGCCGCTGTTCCCCAGAAGTGGTCACTTAGGGTGGCCGTGATCTGGGAATGTTCTGCGTGGAGATGGCCTTGTGAGTTGCACTGTGGCATATAAACCTGTCACCGGTGGAGGGTGTCCAGGTTCTTGGTGTCTTGAACAAAGAATTGGACAAAATGCACCAACAAAGCAAGGAAGGAATGAAGGGGATTTATTGAAAATGAATGCTTGGTGCGGTGGCTCATGCCTGTAATCCCAGCACTTTGGGAGGCCGAGGCGGGCAGATCACGAGGTCAGAGGTTTGAGACTAGCCTGACCAACAAGGTGAAAACTGTCTCAACTAAAAATACAAAAATTAGCTGGGTGTGGTGGCGGGTGCCTATAATCCCAGCTACTCGGGAAGCTGAGGCAGGAGAATCGCTTGAACCTAGGAGGCAGAGGTTGCACTGAGGTCAGATTGTGCAGTGAGCTCTGCACCCCAGCCTGGGTGACAGAGTGAGACTCTGTCTCAAAAAAGAAAAAGAGAGAAAATGAAAGTACATTCCACAGTGCGGGAGCGGGCCTGAGCATAGGTGCTCAAAGGCCCTGTTACAGAATTTTTAGGAGTTTGAATACATTCTAGAGGACTTGGGGTATGTCCTATGTAAATGAAGAGGACGAAGGAATGTTAGAAAGTCATTTACTATGGAGAGGATATTTTCTGTCACACTCATAGAGGAAGTGTGAATGGGCCTTATGTTCCCTTGACTCAGACTCTATTTTCCTGCCTCAGACCTTGGTCACTCCCTGGCTCTCTGTCTCCTTTTCAGACCACCAATATCTATTCCTAACAGAGTTGTTAGAAAGTGGTTGGCAAGTGTAGCTGAAGTTGCTTTTCTCTGTCCAACCCCTAACTCTGCTCTCCAGCCCCCAGCCACATACCACTTCTCACGAGGGTTACAGCTGCCTGATTCCGGGCCTGCCACCCTCATGAGCTGTGTCATTGTGAAGTGTACCTCCTGGTACAGAGTGAGGACTTTGTGAATGTTGAATGAGGAAATGAAGAGTCTTCTAGACAGACAGTAGAGAGTGTGGTGCTTGCATGCCTTGGGGTGTTCAGATGAAAGTGAGTCAGCCTGCTGGGCTGGAGTCAGGTGTGCGTGGGAAGACAGTGAGGAGTTAGCCAGGCACCCAACTGTGGCATGTCCTGTCTGTCCACACACTAGGCTGAGAATTGGGACTTTGTCCTGTTGGTATCAGAGAGTCACAGAATGTTCTGGAGCAGGGTTCTGACAAGGCAATGTGGGGGAAAGGACAGCCTGCACTGCAGTGTAGGGTGGACTGGACTGGATTAGATGAGAGGAGGGGAGGCCAATTAGGACTGTCCCAGTAGTGCCGGGGAGAGGACACTGCTACTCTCAAAGCAAAAGATGCAGTTTAAAAAATGTGTCAGCCAGGCGTGGTGGCTCATGCCTGTAATCCCAGCACTTTGAGAGGCCAAGGTGGGCAGACCACTTGAGGTCAGGACTTTGAGACCAGCCTGGCCAACATGTGGAAACCCTGTATCTACCAGAAATACAAAAATTAGCTGGGCGTGGTGGTAGGTGCCTGCAATCTCAGCTACATGGGAGGCTGAGGCAGGAGAATCGCTTGAACCCAGGAGGCAGAGGTTGCCGTGAGCCAAGATCATAACGCTGTATTCCAGCCTGGGTGACAAGAGTGAGACTCTGTCTCAAAAATAAATAAATAGCCGGGCGCGGTGGCTCAAGCCTGTAATCCCAGCACTTTGGGAGGCCGAGGCGGGTGGATCACGAGGTCAAGAGATCGAGACCATCCTGGTCAACATGGTGAAACCCCATCTCCACTAAAAATACAAAAAATTAGCTGGGCATGGTGGCACGTGCCTGTAATCCCAGCTACTCAGGAGGCTGAGGCAGGAGAATTGCCTGAACCCAGGAGGTGGAGGTTGCGGTGAGCCGAGATCGCGCCATTGCACTCCAGCCTGGGTAACAAGAGCGAAACTCCGTCTCAAAAAAAAAAATAAATAAATAAATAAATAAATAAACAATAAATCAAACAAAAAATAAAAAAGAATATTATAGCCACTGATAGGGCAATGACATGTATAATTTATTTTTTTGTTAGTTTTTTTCTTTTGAGACAGTATCTTGCTCTGTTGCCCAGGCTGAAGTGCAGTGGCACAATCACGGCTCACGGCACGATCACAGCTCACTGCAGCCTCAACTGTATGATCCTTCCACCTTAGTCTCCTAAGGAGACGAGATCACAGGTACACACCACCATGCCCAGCTAACTTATAAATTATTTATAGAGACAAGGTCTCACTATGTTGGCCAGGCTGGTCTCCAACTTCTGGTCTCAAGCGATCCTCCTGCCTTGGCCTCCCAAAGTGTTGGGATTACAGGTATAAGCCACCACGACCAGCAGCCACATATAATTTTAAAACCCACATGAGTTTCATTCAGGCCATAGTAGAATGGCCTCATATTCTAAACAGGAACTGATCTGAAATTGACCTTTCACTCCTAAGGATGCCATTCTTGTAAATTCAGCCTTCTCTCCCCTGTGAGTGGAATTCTCTCAAGAAATCGAATGGCAGTGAAAGACTGAGAGCCCTTATCTTTTGTGTTAATGATTTGGTTTAGTTTACTCTGACTCTCAGGAGAAACTCCCAGCAGAGATTCCTCGGGAGAGCACATGTATGTACATGTATATGTGTGTGTTGTGTGTCTGCAGTTGTGTATGACTTTTCCTAGATCTCCTGCTCCTCTGGATCTTCTTATTTTTTATTTTTTGAGATGGAGTCTTCCTCTGTCACCCAGGCTGGAGTGCAGCGGCACAATCTTGGCTCACTGCAATCTCTGCCTCCGGTTCGAGTGATTCTCCTGCCTCAGGCTCCTGAGTAGCTGGGATTACAGGCATGTGCCACCACACTTGGCTAATTTTTATGTTTTTAGTAGACACAGGGTTTCACTATGTTGGTCAGGCTGATCTCAAACTCCTGACCTTGTGATCTGCCTGCCTCGGCCTCCCAATATGCTGGGATTACAGACATGAGCCACCGTGCCGGGCCACTCCTCCAGATCTAACCTGGAGCTAAACATTGTCCAGCTGCTGCTGATTTTAATCTCTGTTAAAAGAGTCTCAGTTCTCTACTCCCGGCGCTTCACTTGACCAGGTTCAACTAGTCTTAAAAAAAAAAAGAGAGAGAGAGAGATTGAGCTTCTTGAGCTCAGTACGCCAGGGCTTGAAAAATACCACAGCTTCACACCTCCCCAAGATTGGGGGCAGGGAGGGTTTCAATAAACCTCTTGGCAGGCAGGCAAAGAGCTCATGGGGAAAATGACTATTCAAATTAAGCTTGGGTAGGCCAACTTTTTAATTTTTTCCAGGATGAGTTAATTTGGCAATGATGATTGTGCACCTTGGCAAACAGAGAGGGAATGAAAAAAATGCATGGTAAAGGAAGAAAGAAAGGTGTTCTGTAGGAGGGAGAGAAGAGAAGGACTGGGAATGCAAGAGGGAAGGGGCCTCTGAGGACAGCAGCAGCCGGAGAGAGGAAAAGATGGGAAGACCTGAGGAGGGCGGGTGAGAGGTATACGGAACAGGAAAGAAAAGATGTGTAGGCCGGGTGCAGTGGCTCACGCCTGTAATCCCAGGCCTGTAATCCCAGCACTTTGGGAGGCCGAGGCAGGCGTATCACTTGAGGTCGGGCGTTTGAGACCAGCCTGACCAATGAGGCGGAAACCCTGCCTCTACTAAAAACACAAAATTAGCCAGGCGCCATTGTGGGCTCCTGTAATTCCAGCTACTTGGGAGGCTGAGGCAGGAGAATCGCTTGAACCCAGGAGGCGGAGGTTGCGGTGAGCCAAGATCACATCACTGCACTCCAGCCAGGGCAACAAGAGCAAGACTCCATCTCAAAAAAAAAAAGAAAAAAAGATTTGCCTAAAGTGAAACTTTGACTCCCCCACTTCCTCCCTTCCTTCCTTTTCTTTCTTTTGAGATGGAGTCTTGCTTTGTCACCCAGGCTGGAGTGCAGTGACGCAATCCTGCCTCAGCCTCCGGAGTAGCTGGGATTATAGGCATGCACCACCACACTTGGCTATTTTTTGCATTTTTAGTAGAGACTAGGTTTCACCATGTTGGTCAGGCTGGTCTCGAACTCCTGACCTCAAGTGATCCACCCACCTCAGCCTCCCAAAGTGCTGGGATTACAGACCTGAGCCACTGGCTGGTCAGCTTTGACTCTTTTCATAGCTAGATCAGCATGTATTTTACATGCGTTTAAAAATGTGTATTGAAGATATCCATGACGTGGCAGTAATGCCACCCAATTCTTGTTTGAGTATTAGGATATCTTGGAATCCATGTGGATCAAAACCAGGCTGGTCTCAAACTCCTGACTTCAAGCAATCCTCCTGCCTTGGCCTCCAAAGTGTTGGGATTATAGGCTTGAGCTGAAATGCCCAGCTGAAACCTTTTTTTCCCAGTATAATTTTTTTGGTTTTTGAGACTGAGTCTTGCTCTGTTGCCCAGGCTAGAGTGCAGTGGCGCGATCTCCGCTCACTGCAATCTCCACCTCCTGGGTTCAAGCAATTCTCCTGCCTCAGCTTCCTGAGTAGCTGGGATTACAGAAATCTGCCACCACGCCCGGCTAATTTTTGTATTTTTAGTAGAGACAGGGTTTCGCCATCTTGGCCAGACTGGTCTCAAACTCTTGACTTCATGATCCACCCATCTTGGCCTCCCAAAGTGCTGGGATTACAGGCATGAGCCACCACACCTATCCCCAATAAAATTTTAAAATTTAATTTAAATTTAATTGTAGCAAAATATACATAAACTTTACTATCTTAGCTATTTTAAAGGATACTGTTGCCAAAGATAAGCAAAGCGAATGTTAGTTAAAGCATAAAAACAAATTTTGTTCAGTAACTACTGCAGTAGGGGAAAGTGTTGAGCTCCATCCAGATGTGAAGTGACTGGCCATTTTAAAGGGAGAATGAGGGAGTGGGAGGAGAAGCAAACAGTGGCTTGAACAGAGCCAGGGAAGTGAAAAATTACAAAACGCTCGTAGGAGAGCTGATCAGTGCAGAAGCAATTCGGACAGCTGTATCTGCTAACCAGCAGTTAGGCCTCTACTGTCCCTCAGAGGTTGGGGGACTGAGGCTCTAGTCTTCTTTTCAGGTCCTTGAAAAAGATTTTCCTAGGTTACACAGACGTACATATACATTTCAAAAGGAGACAGGAGGCTGGGCATGGGGACTCATGCCTGTATTCTCAGAACTTTGGAAGGCCAAGGCAGGTAGATTATCTGAGGTCAGGAGTTCAAGACCAGCCTGACCAGCATGGTGAAACCCCATCTCTACTAAAAATACAAAATTAGCTGAGTGTGGTGGCAGGTGTCTGTAATCCCAGCTAGTTGGGAGGCTGAGGAAGGAGAATCGCTTGAATCTGGGAGGCAGAGGTTGCAGTGAGCCAAGATCATGCCATTGCACTCCAGCCTGTGCAAGAAGAGCAGAACTCTGTCTCCAAAAAAAAAGAAAAAAGAGGAGAGAGGGAATATTTATTTACAATTGTGAACTTTTCTTTTTCTTTTTTTTTTTTCAAAGTAAATGCACTAAGAAAGGGAGGCCAGGGGCCTATCATCAGGTGCCTGGAACAGTCGGATCAGTTGTCAGCCTTGAGATTTTCCAGACAGGAACTCAAGGGAGGTTGGATTTTTCCCGGGGTCAGGCTGTAGGCTGCTAGAAGCCATGTGAGAGTTTGGACAAGGCTCTCAGGAGAGGGGTTTAGATGAAGTTTTTCTGGCTCAGGGTTTTTGTGGTTCTCACAAGACAGTGGCACTGAGTACATTCACACTGTCACACAACCATCGCCCCCTCCACTGCCAGAACTTTTTTTTTTTTTAAAGACGGAATCTCGCTCTGTCACCTAGGCTGGAGTACACTGGTACAATCTCAGGGCACTGCAACCTCCACCTCCTGCGTTCAAGAGGTTCTCCTGCCTCAGCCTCCCAAGTAGCTGGGCTTCCAGGTGCATGCCACCACACCTGGCTAATTTTGGTATTTTTAGTAGAGATGGGGTTTTGCCATGTTGGCCAGGCTGGTCTTGAACTCCTGACCTCAGGTGATCCACCCACCCCGGCCTCCCAAAGTGTAAGGATTATAGGCGTGAGCCCCCTGCACCCGGCCCAGAACTGTTTCAACTTCTAAAAGTGAAACTGTGTACCCATTAAACAATAGCGCCCCATTTGTCCTCCCCCAACCCCTGACAGCACCCATTCTACTTTCTGTGTCTATCAATCTGACTATTCTAGGAATCTCACATAAGTAGAGTCATACAGTATTTGTCCTTTTGTGATTGACCTATTTCACTGAGCATAATGTTTTCCAAGATTCGTCCATGTTGTAGACTATAAGAATTTCCTTCCCTTTATAGCCTGAAACATTTCAATATTAGGTTTGAATATTGTACTATCCATATGTAACACTTGGCTTGTTTTCATCTTCTGGTTACTGTGAAGGATGCTGCTGTGAACATCAGTGGACAAATATCTCTTCAAGACTCTGCTTTAAAAAAAATTTTTTTTCAGACAGGGTCTTGTTCTCTTGCCCAGGCTGAAGTGCTGTTGTGTGATCACGGGCTCAAGTGATCCTGCCACCTCAGCCTCCTGAGTAGCTGAGACCACTGGGGCATACTACCATGCTCAGCTAATTTTTCTTATTTTGCAGGGGAGGAGGTGTCACTATGTTGCCCAGGCTGGTTTCCAACTCCTGGCTTCAGGCGACCCTCCTGCCTTGGTCTCCCAAAGTGCTAGGGTTAAAGGCATGAGCCGCTGCCTTGGGCCTGATGTAAATTTTATGTGATGTGTATTTTACCACAATTTTTTAAAACAAGGACATTCTGACACATGCTACAATGTGGATGAACCTTGAGGACATTATGCTTAGTGAAATAAGCCAGACACAAAAGGACAAATATTATCATTACACTTAGATCAGGTTCTTAAAGTAGTCAGACTCATAGAGACAGAAAGTAGAATGATGGTTACCAGGGCACTGTGGGGAGTGGAGAAAGGGGACCTAGTGTTTTACGGGGACAGTTTCTGTTTGTGAAGAAGAAGAAATTCAGGAGATGGATTTTAGTGCGGGTTGCACAAAATTGTGAAAGTACTTAATGCCACTGAGCCGCGCAGTTAAAAATAGGTAAGATGAGCTGGGCACAGTGACTCATGCCTGTAATCCCAGCACTTTGGGAGGCCGAGGCAGGCAGATGACCTGAGGTTGGGAGTTCGAGACCAATCTGACCAACAGGGTGAATCCCCATCTCTACCAAAAATACAAAATTAGCTGGGCTTGGTGGCACATGCCTGTGATCCCAGCTACTCCAAAGGCAGAGGCAGGAGAATCGCTTAAACCTGGGAGGCGGAGGCGGCAGTGAGATGAGATTGCGCCACTGTACTCCAGCCTGGGCAAGAAGAGCAAAACTCCGTCTCAGGGGAAAAAAAAGTTACGACGGTAAATTTTATGTATGTAAAAATATGATACCACAATATTTTTAAAAAGACAACACAGATGATGGGAGAAGACAAGCTACAGACTAGGAGAAGACATCTGTTTGGTTTTTATATCTATATTCATATATTTATTCTGTCTGGAAACACAGGGTTTCTGGATCAGAAAACAGACCAATTATTTGCTCGACTAGCAGTCTGATTGCCAATTCCCCATGCCTCAATTTCCCACAGGGCAGCACACTGTGACACAGATATACCCTGCACATACAGGCATCTGTACCATAGACAAGAGCTTGGAAATGATGCATCTCAGAGCACGGCCAGATGCTGCTGGCACCTCTGTGCCTTCCTCCCACTCTGGATGTGGAGGGAGAGACCTTTGATCTCCAATGTAAATACACAAATCCACTTGGGGGAAAGGAGAGGAAGATCTCTGGGACTTTACAACTCTTTGGAATGCAAAGCAATTGTTGGGGGGCGGGGGAAGGAGGCATTCTTTATCTTTTTATCCTGTCACTCTCTATTGCTCAGAAAGGTCCAGAAGTTTCAGGAACACTGAGAACTCTAGGGAGGATGGCCATCCAACAAGAACTACAACATATATAACCAAAAAGGATTAATATATAATTAATTAGCTAATTCCTACAAATAAGGAGAAGATAAGCAATCCTATCAAAAATTGGATGAAATAATGTAAATTGGCACTTAGAGAGGAAGAGAAGGCCGGGTGAGGTGGCTCACGTCTGTAATTCCAGTGCTTTAGGAGGTCTAGGTGGGTGGATCAGGAGGTCAAGAGATCGAGACTATTCTGGTCAACATGGTGAAACCCTGTCTCTACTAAAAATACAAAAATTAGCTGGGCATGGTGGCACGTACCTGTAGTCCCAACTACTCAAGAGACTGAGGCAGGAGAATTGCCTGAACCCGGGAAGCAGAGGCGGCAGTGAGCCGAGATCGCGCCACTGCACTCCAGCCTGGGTGACAGAGTGAGACCCTGTCTCAGAAAAAAAAAAAGGAATTCCAAATAGCCAATAAACATTCAAAAACATTGCTAGACTTAGCAAGCAATTAGGGAAATGGAAACTTAAATTAAAATAGGTACCAATAAAATATTGAAATATTTTTCAATATTTAAAAAAAGACATGAAGTGTTACATTTCAGGTTATAGGAATTTGTGAAGAAAATGAAAGTATGATTCTATTTATATAAAAAGTCCAGAATAGGCAAATCTATAGCAATAGGAAGTGGATCAGTGATTACCTAAGGCAGGGGAGACTGTGGGGGAGAAGAGATGAATTACAGGTGGCAGCTAAGAGGAATGAAATTTCTTTTGGGGGTAGTGAAAATATTCTACAATTGATTATGACACTCAACTCTGTGAATATACTAAAAGTCATTGAATTATACACCTTCAGTGGGTGAATTATACACCTTCAGTGGGTAAATTACATGGTATATAAATTATATCTCAATAAAGCTGTTTTTAAAAAGTGGTGGATGGAGACCATATATACAGCAGGTGGCACAGTTAATACTATATTGTATACTTGAAATTTGTGACAATAGATCTTAAGTGTTCTCACCACACACACAAGGCCAACAACGTAAGCTGATGGATATATTAATTAGTTTGATAGTGGTAATCATTTTAATATATATATATATATCATGATGCATACTTTAAATATAGACAATTTTTATTTGTCACATATGCCTTGACAAAGTATAAAGGTGAAAAAATTAAAAATAAAGAAATAAATAGGCCAGGCGCAGTGGCTCATGCTTGTAATCCCAACACTTTGGGAGGCTGAGGCAAGCAGATCACTTGAGCTCAGGAGTTCTAGACCAGCCTGGGCAACATGGTGAAACCCTGTCTCTACAAAAGATACTAAAATTACCTGGATGTGGTGGTGTGCATCTGTAGTCCCAGCTACTTTGAGAGGATTGCTTGAGCGTGGGAAGTTGAGGCTGCAGTGAGCCGTGTTCATTCCACTGCACTCCAGCCTGTGCAACAGAGCAAGACCCTGCCAAAAAAAGAAAGAGAGAGAGAGAGAGAGAAAGAAAGAAAGAAAGAAAGAAAGAAAGAAAGAAAGACAGACAGACACATAAATGAGTAAAAGGGGTGTGCGGATATCATTTCCTTTCCACTAGGCTACCAGAAAATAAAAAGTCTGACTATTCTAAGTATCGGTGAAGATGTGGAGAGAGAGGAGATAGTTACTCTCCCCAGTGCTGGCAGAATTGTGAGTTGGCACATGTTGGAAGAGCAAATTAATTGGCAGCAGCATCTAGTTGAATTAAAGATATGCCTACTTTGTGTCCCGACAATTCCACTCCTAGGTAAGAAACTTGGGGACATGGGCACAGGGAGACATTTACAAGTATGTTCATGAACACCTTATTTTAAAGAGTGAAAAACTTAAGCAAAAACTTACTTATTAGAGCATGCCTATTAATTATGTGGAGTGCAATCAGAGATAATACTGTCCCCTTAGTTTGTATAGGCTTTTAAACCAGCATGACTTTCTTTCCTCTATACAGTGTTGTGATGAGCTAACACTAGCGCGGTTTGCAAATTAGACTCTAAAGGGTCAGAAATTTAAATGCCCTTGAATAGGAGGATGAACAAGTAAATTGTTTTTCTTCATACAATGGATTACTATTCAGCAAATAAAAATGAATGAATTCGGCTGGGTGCAGTGGCTCACACCTGTAACCCCAGTATTTTGGGAATCCAAGGCAGGTGGATCACTGGAGGTCAGGGGTTCAAGATCAGCCTGGCCAACATGGTGAAACCCCATCTCTACTAAAAACACAAAAATTAGCTGGGCATGATAGTGGGTGCCTGTAATCCCAGCTACTCTGGAGGCTGGCGCAGGAGAATCGCTTGAATCTGGGAGGCAGAGGTTGCCGTGAGCCGAGATATCGCACCACTGCTCTGCAGCCTGGGCAACAGAGCGAGACTCTGTTTCAAAAAAAAAAAAAAAAAAAAAAGAACTAGAGTTGCATGTGTTAACATGGATACATCTCACAAACAATGTTGAGTGAAAAAAATCAAGTTTGCAAGTGGATGCATATGCAGTGTGACACTGTTTCTATAAAGACATGCAAAACAATAACGTTTTTATTATCATATAACATATGAAGCAATAGCATAAAATATGCAGGGGAATGATAAATAGCAAAGTCAAGATAGTAGTTAGCTCTGGAAAGAGGAAGAGAAAAAAGATTGGGAGGAGCACCCGGAGAATATTAACAATACCTTTACAGGTTAGTTTCTTTTAAACAAAATTAATGTTGATGTTTGATAAAGCTGGAACAGACATATTTGCAATATTAGCTGCACTTTTCAGTACAGGTGAAATATTTCCCAATACCAAAGAACCAAGTGAAGTTTTATGTTGTCAGGCTGTAGGAGAGACTGTGCAGAGAATGAAAATCTGCTGCACAGAGGAAGAAAGAGCCCAGGGAGCTGCTTACTCACCCTTCAGCCTCCTCCTGCTTTTCCACCCACCTTAGGGTGGAACATGATGGATGAGTTGACAGCCCTGTCTCATGGTCCTCAACATGCAGACTCATCCGGGGAGGTGCTGGTGGGCAGTAAGATGCTGCCAGATGCAAACTTTGTCCTCATCCTAGGGGCTGCACAGCTGGTGTCTGGACCAGGGCAGCACAACCAAGTCTCCTCCTTTGGTAATGGTCTCCTGTCCCGGACCTTGAGGTCTTCACTCTGGGGAGGCTCCTGTTTTGCCGTTTACCCTCTTATTTAGAAAGTGTGCCTCACAGCCTCAACTGCCTCTTAGTTTATAGGGTGACAGGCTGGAAGACTTAAAAACTGAGATTGCTTTGATGACTCTGGCATTCCTTGGGCATTGAGAAGCTGGTTATCAGTGTTGCCATGACAACCGCAGAGCCAATAAATAACATGGTGGAGGTGAAAGGTCATATCAGACACTAACTATATTGTAAAACCTCTTAGGTGCCTGGACTATGTACTTGAGACACATGGGATGGTTGTTTTGAAAGGTAATTTTTCTTTTTGTTCCCAAATGACTTTCTATAAATTTTGTTCTTTTTTCAGTCTATTGCATTGGAATGTTGCTTAGCAAACAATTATATCTGGCATTACTCTTTAAAGGAGCATGTCTATTAATTACGTGGAGTGCAATCAGAGATAATACTGTCTCCCAGGTTAGTACAGGCTTTTAAACAAGCATGGTTTTCTTACCTCTATACAGGGCTGTGATGTGCTAACATTAGGTGGTTTGCAACACTCAAAAGAGAGGAATTAAACGTGGAATAATTAAAGGTGCAGAATAATTTAGTTAACAGAAAGCTGAAAGTGAGGGAAGAAACTGTCAGGCTCCAGATGTCATTTATCAAGAGGAGTATGGTCTACAGGTGGCTTCCTAGGTCCAGCTCCTTTCTGCTCAAAGTGTGGTCCATAGACTAGCAGCAGTCTCTGAGAGGTCAGAACCTCACGCTCCTCGCAGACCGATTGGATCAGGTGCTGCAGCTTAGCAAGATCCCACGTGACTTTTATGCACATTTAAGTTTGAGAAACACTGAGTCTTACAACCTGAGTCAATGGTCTTCCAAAAGGACGCTGACCCTGTAAGAAATAAAACCTGAGAGATCAGATACTCCTGGGACAGTCGAGGAGGAAAAGCTTTGCTAAAAGCCGCCAGAACTTGGACAGTCCGGGCTGTCTGGAAGTAGTGGGTTGCTGTTTGTAGATCATATTTTGTACTGAATTGTTAATCTGTTTCCCCTACTCATTGAAAATATGAGCTGAATTCCAGAAAATAACAGGAAGAAGGATGGGGATGGAAGGGTTAAAAAATAACACGTAAGTCCTGAGTTCTTGTAGGATCATCCCTTTGCAAGATACTTATCAAGACATTGGGCCCCATTGTGCCACGGTTTTCTCGACTTTGACAAGCCGGGATCGCTTCCTCGGGCCTGCAGGAGGCTCCTAAGTTAGTGCTTCTTAAGGGCTCCGAAAGCCTGGGATGAACGTCACGGCGCATGCGCGAAGCTTATCAGGGCCGCGCTGTGAGTTCCAAGCGAGCTCCTAATTCCGCAGCCTACCAGCAGTTGGGGAGCAGTGTGCCCACTTTTATCTCAGCACCTGGCTTCGACAGAGGAAGGAATGGGGAGGGCATAGCGCAAGGGAGGAGGAGAGATAAAGCAGCTTGGTGCATGGGTGAGTCAGAGCCCGGACACTCCAACCCATGGTTGAAAAGAGCATGAGTTTCCCACGCCCCTGTTGTGCTGTGAGGGGGACCGCGTATCCAGTAATTGCACATTATTAAACAGCAGGCTGCCTGTCACACAAGTGTCAACCCATAGCGATGGAGGTGAGTAAATGACTATGACTCAAAGTAATTTTTAGACACAAGCACAAAATATTATGTCTGTGGATGAGACTATTACAGAATCTCCTCTAGGAAGCGGTTGCAAATGTGCAGCTCCCAGAGCAAAACCAGTCACAGGTGTGCCTGGGGTAAGGCCGTTCAATGATACACACCTGAACTTCCACACAGAATGGTTGAAGGAGGAGGTGGGATTCTTCACATTAGACAAGAGACTTTGGGCCATGCGCAGTAGCTCACACCTGTAATCCTAGCGCTTTGGGAGACCAAGGCGGGTGGATCACCTGAGGTCAGGAGTTCGAGACCAGCCTGGTCAACATGGTGAAACCCTGTTTCTACTAAAATTGCAAAAAATAATTAGCCGGGTGTGGTGGTGCGTGCCTGTAATCCCAGCTACTAAGGAGGCTAAGGCAGGAGAATTGCTTGAACCTGGGAGGCAGAGGTTGCAGCGAGCGGAGATCACTCTATTGCATTCTGGCTTGGGCAACAAGAGAGAAACTTCATCTCAAAAAAAAAAAAAAAAGAAATTAGAAAAGAAAAGATAAAAGACTACTTCACAAGTGAGACTAGTTCTGGGTTCTTGTTCTTGTTCCTGTTCTTCAGGGAAATATTACACGTAACAAAAATTTACCATCTTAACCATTTTAAGTGTACAATTGAGTAATGTTAAGTACATGTACCTTGTTGTGCAACCATCATCACCATCCATCTGCAGAAATTCTTCATCTTCCCAAACTGAAACTGCATTCCCCTCCCCACAGCCCTTGGTAGCCACCGTTTTGCTTTCTGTTTCTGTGAATTTGCCTATTCTGGGCAGCTCCTATAAGCAGAATGCTATTGTATTTTGCAGTTGGCTTGTTTCACTCAGCATATATCCTCAAGGTTCATACATGTGTCAGAATCACCTTCCTTTGTAAGGCCAAGTGACTTTACATTCCGTGATGCATAGGTACCACATTTTGTTTATCCGTTTATCGTTGGTAGACATTTGGGTTGCTTCCACATTTTAGCTACCGTGTATAATGCTGCGTGAATATGGTGTATAGAAAGTGTGTGTTCCCGTTCCTGCTTTCAATTATTTGGGGTTTTTACCCAGAAATGAAATTGCTAAATCAAAAGGTAATTTTATTTTTTTAAGGTAGAGTCTCACACTGTCACCCAGGCTTGAGAATGCAATGGCTCAATCCTGGCTCCTTGCAGCCTTGACCTGTGCTCAAGTGGTCTTTCTACCTTAGCCTCCCAAGTGGCTGGGACTACAGGTGCTTGCCACCATACCCAGCCAGCTATTTTTTTTTTTTTTTAGGGATAGGATCTTGCAATGTTGTCCAGGATGATCTTGAACTCCTGGCTTCAAATGATCTTCCTGCCTTGACCTCCCAAAGTGGTGGGATTACAGGTATGAGCCACCGTGTCTGGCCTGATAATTATATTTTTAATTTTTTGAGGAATCACTATACTGTTTTAGTTCCAATTTTTCCATATCCTCATCAACGCTTATTATTTTCTGTTTGCTTTGTTTTGGATTTTGCTAGTAGCTATCCTAATGAATGTTATTGAGAAGTGTCTGGGTTCTTTGTTTTTGAGACAGAGTCTTGCTCTGTTGCCCAGGCTGAGGTCCAGTGGCACGATCTTGGCTCACTGCAACCTCCACCTCCCAGGTTCAAGCAATTCTCGTGCCTCAGCCTCCTGAGTAGCTGGGACCACAGGTGCATCCTACTACACCCAGCTAATTTTTGTATTTTTGGTAGAGATAGGGTTTTGCCCTGTTTCCAAGTCTGGTCTCGAACTCCTGGCCTCAAGTGACCCACCTGCCCTAGCCTCCCATAGTGCTGGGATTACAAATGTGAGCCACCATGCCTGGCCATGGCTGGGTTCTTTTAAATACCAATGTTTAAAAATAGAATTGTTCCATAAAAAACAATGTAGTCCCCAAATTTTGCTAGAATAAACAATATAGTAAAACATGTATAATTTCCTAGTTATACTTTAAAGGTAGGATGTAGCTTAAGGTGCAGAAATGAAGTTAATTATTCTTCCTCATTCAGGTTAGCCTCATCGGGGGTCTAGCAGGGCCCTGTGCCCCCTCTGTTTCCAGTGCCTGTCCCGTTCTCTCTCACCACAGACACTCAATGTAATGTGGCCGCTGAGATATTAACACAGGATAGCCTCAGTAATCTCAATTGTCCTCAAAACCCTTGGAAAATAGCTCTTTGTTAACAATCTCACTGTTCCTCTGTTTCTCCTCACTCAAGCCACTGTGCTAGGATTGAAAGACTTTGCTCTTCGTGGCTTACAGGAAAGTTAAGGGAGTATTTTTTGCTCCAGAAGCCACGTGAACATGGGACTGCATTGGAATAAGCATCTGTAGGAGCCGATGCCTGCCCTGGCAGTATCTGATAACCAAGAATTTCCAGAATTGTAATGGGAGAGTGGGGTGTGGGGGTACAACCCCAGTTCAAAAGAGGAAAAACAATTCAAAGGCCGGGCACTGTGGCTCACGCCTGTAATCCCAGCACTTTGGGAGGCCAAGGTGGGTGGATCACCTGAGGTCAGGAGTTTGATTCCAACCTGGCCAACATGGTGAAATCCTGTCTCTATTAAAAATACAAAAATTAGCTGGGTGTGGTGGTGTGTGCCTGTAGTCCCAGCTACTTGGGAGGCTGAGGCAGGAGAATCACTTGAACCTGGGAGGTAGAGGTTGCAATGAGCCAAGATTGTGCCACTGCATTCCAGCCTGGGTCACAGAGGGAGACTCCATAAAAAAAAAAAAAAAAAAAATCTCGAGGGGTGGGGAAAAATAACGTGGTAAAAATGAATACAGATATGTCAGTAAATGAACTAAATTCTCCAGTAAAATGAACAAAGGTTATTAGTCGGTAAAAGAGAACCAGATAAATGCTGCAGCTCTTGCCTGCCTGAAGGCCTGAGAAACTTTCCCAGTTGGGTTCGGGGAAGTAAGAGAGAGACTGAGGGTATTGTGAGGGCTACCCAGCTCTCCACTTTTTCGAATGTGGAAAGAAATAAAAAAGCAAAAGAAAAAATACATATATAAAAAAAGAAGAATGACTTTGCTCTTGAATTCTCAAGAGCCATGGAACTGAATCTCAGGGTGGGCATCTACAGGCTGATGCGTGCTGTGACTGAAGGCCCATTGAAGGCATGTGGGGCAATAGGAGCCATTGAGAGGGACCTACTTCTGTTCACCAGGGAACTGAGAGCTCAGAGGTGGCTCCTCGCGAGAAGTGACTCCTAAGCTGGGTCCTGACGATCAGTGTGAGTGGGCCAGGCAGAGGAGAAGGGGAGGAGGAGCATGTGCAAAGGCCCAGTGCCAAGAGAGAGCCCAATTTGTGGGCAGAACCAAGAATTGCTCAGCAGCGCTAGAGTTGAGGGTCAGTGCAGGGTGGGAGAATGAGAGAGGAGGTGGACAGGAGATCAATCATGAAGGGCCTTGAAGCTATGCCAAGTCTGCAGTTTATGTTGTGGGAAATGCATGGGCATTGGTTTCAAACTGGAACATGTCATGATTACTTTTTTTTCAGAATGATCATTCTAACCCAAATGTGGAAAATAAATTGGACAGGAGAATAAGAGGCCTGTTAGGAATCTCTTTTATCCTGGCAAGAGACAAAAAGATCATGGGCAAAAGAGAGAATATTTGTTTGCTCATTCCTTTATTCATTCACTTATTTGACATTCACTCTATATTTTTTTCCTGAGCATCTACTATGTGCTCACATTGTGCTGTGCTAGGTGCTGGGAATACAAAGGTAAAAAAGAGAAACATGGTCCCTGCCTTCCCAGGGCAGACACTTGGCAGTTCTGGTTTTTAGTCTGTTTTGTGCCACTATAACAGAATACTACAAACTGGGTAATTTATATGGAAGAGAAATTTATTTACTTCAGAGTTCTGAGGCTTGAAAGTCCAAGATTGAGGGGCTGGCATCTTTCAAGGATCATCTTCTTTTTTAAAAAAAAAATCTATCAGGCCGGCGCAGTGGCTTACACCTGTAATCCCAGCACTTTAGGAGGCCTAGGCGTGCGGAACACTTGAGGTAAGGAATAAAAAAAAAAATTTATATATATATATATATATATAAAAATTAGCCAGGCATGGCAGCATATGCCTGTAAACCCAGCTACTTGGGAGGCTGAGACAAAAGAATCTCTTGAACCCAGGAGGCGAAGGTTGCAGTGAGCTGAGATTGTACCACTGCATTCCAGCCTGGGCAACAGAGGGAGACTCCGTCTCAAAAAAATATGTATCTATCTATCTACGCATCCATCCACCCATCCATCCATACATCCACCTACCTACCTACCTACCTAGTTATTTAAAGACTGAGTTATGAGACTGGTTAATTTTTGTATATTTTGGTAGAGACGAAGTTTCATCATGTTGCCAAGACTGGTCTTGAACTCCTCAGCTCAAGAGGTCCACTTGCCTCCACCTCCCAAAGTGCTAAGATTACAGGCATGAACCACCGCGCCTGGCCAGGGATCTTCTTGCTGTGTCAATGAACAGTGACGGCACACAGAAAGAGAAAGAAAACAAGAATAAGTGAACCCACTCTTTCAATAATGGCATTAATCCAATCATCAGCTCTTACTGTGTTGTCCAGGCTGGGGTTTAGTAATACAGATATTGCTCAGTGCAGCCTCATCCTTCTGGGGTCAAGTGACGCTTCTCTCTCAGCTTCCTGAGTCGTAGGGACCACAGATGCCTGCCACCACACCTGGCTAATTTTTTATTTTTTGTAGAGCCAGGGTCTCTCTTTGCTATCCAGGGTGGTCTGTAACTCCGGCTCAAGCAGTCCTCCCGCTTTGGCTTCTCAAAGTGCTGGGATTAGATTACAGGCATGAGCCACCTCATCCAGCCCTAAACATCTCTTAAAAGTTTCACCTCTTAATACTGCTATAATGGCAATTAAATTTCAACATAAGTTTTGGTGGGGACAAACATGAAAGCCATAGCACCAGGCAAGTATGAGGGCAATGACGTGTATGAGCTAACATGATACAGAGTAGTTTTGGAGCATATACACCAGAAGCATATTCCAAAAGATTCAGAGCACCAGAAAGATTTTCTAAAAAACTTCCCTAAAATGATGTCTCAGCTAAGGCCTGAAGGAGGAGCAGGAGATAGGCTGGTGAAGAAGAGGTAGTGAAGGTTCCAGGTAGTTGGAGTAGTAAAGGCAGCTCTTCAGAGATGAGAGACATCAGAGCTTCTGAATGAATGAAAAGAAGTTCAGTATGACTGAACCGCAGGGACTACTAAGGTATGAGGCTAATGAAGGAAGCAGGGGCCCGATCCCAAAAGGGCCTCTAAATCACATGAAGGAGGCTGGACCTTATAAGAAGCATGGGATCATGTAAGAGGGAGAAAGGATCAGATGGACATCTTGCGAAGATCACAGTCTGGATAAATAGTAACAAGATAGACTAGAAAGGACTTGGTGAAGCATTAGCTAGATCTGGGGTTACAGAAAGGCATGAAGACTCCCAGGTGTCTGACTTGGGTACCGTAAAACAAGAGGAAGGGAGGTTGGGAAGGAAGATCTACATTTTATTTTGGATCTATTGATTTTGAGGGATGGTCAGGTGGAGCTACTCAGTAGGTGGTTGCATATACATTCCCCCTGGAGATGGAACAGAGCTACTGGCATGTGGGAGCTACACAGCGCAGAAATCATGGGAGTAGATGAGATCAGGTAGGTGAGTCTGCCGGTGAGAAGAGAGCTGCGGATGCTAACTCAGGGAATTCCAACATTTAAGGTTCAGGCAGAGGAAGAGGGCTCTGCAAAAGAGGCTGGGAAGAGGCAGTTAGAGAGTACAAGAAAGACTCAGCGAAAGAAATCATGCATTCTAAAGATTCCCAAAGAAGAGGGCAAGGTTAAGTGTGTCAAATGCCTTGGAGAGGTTAGGCAAGATAAGGATTGAGAAGTGGCCATAGAGTTTGGCAAGAATAGTTTCAGTTGAAAGACGAGGGTGGGAGTGGGCAGACTGCAGTAGGTGGAGCCGTGGGAGGTGGGGAAGGACTTCAAGTCAATGCACTGGGGAGGCCAATGCCATCCTTGACGGTAGAGCAGTGTCCAAGCCAACCAGGGGTAGGTCGATGGAAGCAGCACCACAGAGGCAGATTGAGTCCATGACTGCAGGAGGAGAACGCTAGTAATTAAAAAGGTGAGACCCAGCTGGGGGAACAGAAATGTTTAGGGGTTAAAGGCCAGTGATTCTGGCTGCTAAAGGATTCTGAACCACCAAGCACATTCATTACTGCTGCCCTTATCAATCTTGAGCATTGATTATATTCACCCAGACAGGAAGAGTTCTGTGTTATTTCAGGGGCCAATGAACATGACTTATTGGCACTTACAATGGGCCATGTGCTAGAGTTATAAATATAAATAGGTGCCTGCTCTTGGGTATCTCATATCCTTTGACATACTTGCATTGAAAAGGCAGAGTAAAACTGGATTAATTTCCAAAGCATCAAAAACAGTAAGGAATGTATATTATAATAAAGCCTTACTTGTTTTTTTGTTATATTGGGTTCAGAGAAAAACTAATCTCGCGAAGTTTTGCCTTTACGATTCATGGTCTGAAGGGTCAAACAGAAATGAAGGCAAACTCAAGTCTAGAGTCCTGTGTGTGGAATTTGGGTCAGGGTGGATGGAGAAATAGACCACAATGCAGGGATGGGAAAACTAGGGCTGGTAGGGCTGCTGGGACAAGCTGGAGACCGAGCTTGCATGGCCTTATGCCAGGTGGCTATGGATTACAAATGGGGAAATTGCTTTTGGTTTATTTGCTATTTAATTTTTGGAGAAAAAGTGATTCTACATAAAAATACTAAAGGGAAATAAACTGTAAGTGTTAACAATGATTACCTCTTGGTGGAGAGATTAGGAATGATTTGATTTTCTTAATAACTTTTCAAATTTTATATATTTGTGATGAATAATACTAATTTTATAATCTGAGAAAAGATACTATTTTTAGAATGCAAAAGAAAATATAAAAAAGCAGCAGGATGCCGGGAGTGGTGGCTCATGCCTGCAATCCCAGCACTTTGGGAGGCCAAGGCAGGAGAATTGCTTGAGCCTAGGAGTTACAGATCAGTCTGGGCAACATAGCAAGACTGTGTCCCTACAAAATATAAACAAATTAGCTGGGCATGGTGACATGCACCTGTGGTCCCAGCTACTTAGAAGGCTGAGGTGAGAAGATCACTTGAGCCCAGGAGTTTGAGGTTATAGTGAGCTGTATTTGAACCACTGCACTCCAGCCTGGGCAACAGACAACGAAGTGAGAGCCCGTCTCAAAAAAAAAAAAAAAAAAGAGAGAGAGAGAGAGAGAGAGAGGCAGGTTGTGTTCCATTGGAGTGGCCAAAATGAAAACAGACAAACAAACAAAAAAAGATGCTGGATTTTATTATAATCTACATTGCTTCATCAAAAACAAAAAAGATTGTATTGGTAGGAACAATATTCAGAAATAGCACTGAAGACCTAAAAATCACATGCCATGCTTAACCTTGTCACAAACTAGAGGTGGTCCTAGGCACTTTCTTTCTTTCTTT
Organism: Sapajus apella; assembly: GCF_009761245.1. Taxonomy (NCBI): domain Eukaryota; kingdom Metazoa; phylum Chordata; class Mammalia; order Primates; family Cebidae; genus Sapajus; species Sapajus apella. Next base: position 3,999,307 of record NW_022437010.1, on the reverse strand, counting down.
TTTTTGAGATGGAATCTCGATCTGTAGCCAGGCTGGAGTGCAATGGTGCCATCTTGGCTCACTGCAATCTCCGCCTCCTGGGTTCAAGCCATTCTCCTGCCTCAGCTTCCCAAGTAGCTGGGATTACAGGTGTGTGCCACCATGCCCAGCTAATTTTTGTATTTTTAGTAGAGACAGGGTTTCTCCATGTTGACCAGGATGGTCTTGGTCTCTTGACCTTGTGATCCGCCTGCCTCAGCCTCCCAAAGTGCTGGGATTTCAGGTGTGAGCCACCACACCCGACCGGCATTGTCTTTGATTTATTTATTAATATATAAAATCTAGAAATAATAGATCTGAAAGAAATGGTGTGATTGTGTGTCAGCACTGCACACATTGTCTCTAGAAGAGGAAAATGACTTGCCCAGGTTTGTATAGTTATCATCTACATTTTTCTGATTATGCAATATTAATTTTGTCTTGAAAGTCTTGAAATTATCAGGTAGAAAGTACACTATGAGAACAAATAAATATTGAGTTATGGCTGCCGGAGCTCCAGCCATTAAAAAATTGAATTATAATTTTTTTTTTTTTGAGACAGAGTTTCATTCTTGTTGCCCAGGCTGGAGTACAATGGTGCGACCTTGGCTCACCACAACCTCCACCTGCAGGGTTCAAGTGATTCTTCTGCCTTGGCCTCTTGAGTAGCTGGGATTACAGGCACATGCCACCGTGTCTGACTAATTTTGTACTTTTAGTAGGGACGGTATTTCTCCATGTTGGTCATGCTGGTCTCAAACTCCCGACCTCAGGTGATCCACCCACCTTGGCCTCCCGAAGTGCTAGGATTACAGGCCTGAGCCTCCGTGCCCGGCCAAGTTATAATTCTTAATTGTGACATTTTTATTGATGAAAAGAAAATGAGTTGATGTCTCTGATAAGAGAGTGATATATTCTAAAATAAAGGCTCACTATTAACTGAAAGAGAGTTTTTAAAGTTTAATTTGTTTGATAGGAGGGAAGTGATCTCTTACAAAATCTGGCCAACTATCCTGAAATTCAATTTTAATGAGTATTTGTGGGTAGGGAGATAGATGGAAATGTGTTTTGGGAATGTATTCTCGCTTTCAATACAATTCTTTTAAATTAACCTCATGGGAAGGGGGCCTGCTTTCCCTTGTACTAAATCTCTAGACAAAAGAGTGAAGTGTCAGGACTGCAAGTTGCTGCCGGTGCAGGCAGGTCAGGGAATCTGCTGCCGCTGGTGGGGAAGACACGCTTGCAGCTTTCCACACCCATTCCTGAATTGCGAGAAAAGAAACCTACCCAGAAGCTGGAAGGAATCCAGAAAACATGAGCAAACCCACAGCTTCTCCCTTGATAGAAAGGCGTGTCCACTCATTTCTTAGGTCTACTGAAGCCTTGAGAAGATTAAATTGAGGGTTTGCCTGCCTCGGAGGCATTTCACTTGGGCAGGCTCTGTCCTGATCAGCAATGTTCCAGGCCGTCAGGACACACACTTAGGCACTCCGTGTGTGAAATCCCAAAACCACAGCTGCTGACCTAGAATTTTATAGACCCTCTCCGCTCTTTAGGGCCAGAGAGCCCCAGCAGTGAAAAGCCCGGGGAAGGTCTTGTTTTCCTTGTCATGTCTTTCAAATAAATTAGGGAGAATGTGCACAGCTAAATTTGAGAAATTATTGGCACAGTCCTCAATTAAATCCTCTAGATAGAAAACACATTCTTGTTTCATAAAATGAAATCTGAGCTAAGAGCCTATCTAAGATTTTTCAGTACCTTTTGGAGTCAGTTAAAAAAATCCCACTGCTGGCCGAGTGTGGTGGCTCATGCCTGTAGTCACAGCATTTTGGGACGCGGAGGCAGGCAGATCACCTGAGGTTAGGAGTTCAGGACCAGCCTGGTCAACATGGTGAAACCCTGTCTCTGCTAAAAATACACACAAAAATTAGCTGGGTGCAGGGGCATGCGCCTGTAGTCCCAGTTAGTAGGGAGACTGAGGCAGGAGAATTGCTTGAACCCAGGAGACAGAGGTTGCAGTGAGCCAAGATCACACTACTGCACTCCAGCGTGGGTGAGAGTGAGACTTAGAAAAAAAAAAATAAATTCCACTGCCTTTCTTTCCAATGCAGGTGTCTGCTAGGGTAATGTGGTGGCATTTCTTCCAAGGGACCCAGAGCTTAACAAACCTGGTCATAGAGAGAAACACATTGGTAAAGTTGTCCAAAAGGGCAGACAAGGCCATTCAAGGAATTTGACCCACTTTTAGGAGTTAAAGTAAAGAGCTAATTATTCAGGATTAAAAAAAAAAAAAGGGACGGGCGCCATGGCTCACGCCTGTAATCCCAGCACTTTGGGAGGCTGAGGTGGGCAGATCACCTGAGATCAGGAGTTCGAGACTAGCCTGATCAACATGGTCTCTATTAAAAACACAAAAAATAGCCAGGCGTGGTGGTGTGTGCCTCTAATCCCAGCTACTTGGGATGCTGAGGCAGGAGAATTGCTTTAGCCTGGGAGGTGGAGGTTGCAGTGAGCCGAGATCATGCCATTGCATTACAGTGTGGCCAACAAGAGTGAAACTCTGTCTCAAAAAAAAAAAAAAAAAAAGATTTTTGGCATTATTGTAGATACATTTTTGTGTAAAGTGTAAGGTTAAGAAACACACTTTTTTCCCTCCTGGCATTTTTGTTGAATATCGATTGATCCTCAATGGAAGGGCTTATTTCTGGATGTTCTAGTCTATTCCATTGGCCCATAAGTCTACGCTTAGGCCAATACAAAATTGTATTGATTACTGTAGTTTTCCTTATATAGTAAGTTTTGAAATCAGGTAGTTTGAGTCCAACTTTATTTTTCAAAATTGTTTGGCTTTTCTAGGTTTTTTGCATTTCTATATAACTTTTAGGGTCAGCTTGTCAAATTCTATTTTTAAAGCCTGATGAGAGTTGATAGAGATACACAGCATCTATAGATCAGTTTTTTTTTTTTTTTTTTTTTTTTTTGGAATGGGTTTTTGTTTTTTTTTCCCAGGCTGGAGTGCAATGGCGCGATCTCGGCTCACCGCAACCTCCGCCTCCTGGGTTCAGGCAATTCTCCTGCCTAAGCCTCCTGAGTAGCTGGGATTACAGGCATGCGCCACCATGCCCAGTCAATTTTTTGTAGTTTTAGTAGAGATGGGGTTTCACCGCGTTGACCAGGATGGTCTCGATCTCTTGACCTCGTGATCCACCTGCCTTGGCCTCCCAAAGTGCTGGGATTACAGGCGTGAGCCACCGCGCCCGGCCTAGATCAGTTTTTAAAAATATTGCCCTCTATAATACTGAGCCTTCTGATCAATGTACATGGTGTGTTCCTCCATTTACTCAGCTCTTCAGGTAAATATCTTAGCAATATCTTGCGGATTTTAGTGTATAGGTATTGCACTTTCTTTATTAAATTTATTCTCAAGTGTTTTATTCTTTTTGATGCTATTGTGAGTGGAATTATTTTTGAATTTCATCTTACTATATTGAAATACAACTAATTTTTGTGTATTGGACTTGAATTCTGTGACCTTGTTGATCTGGTTGATTAATGCCAGTAATTTTTTGTAGATTTCTTGGGATAGCCTCCATACAGGATCATGTTTTCTTTGAATAAATACACAACCTTTATACCTCCTTCCCAATCTATACATATTTTGTTTGTTTTTCTTTCATTATTTCATTAGCCAGAGCCTCAAGTACAGTAAGTCTTCCCTAAGGACATTGGTAGGTTCTTAGATACTGTGACTTTAAACAAAAGGACATGCTTCAGGTCCTTTTTTTTGTAGATGGGACTATAGGTGCATGCCACCATGCCTGGCTATTTTTATTTTTTGTAGAGATGGGGTCTCGCTATGTTGCCCAGGCTGGTCTTGAACTTCTGGGCTCAAGTGATCCTCTCACCTCTACCTCTCAAAGTGATGGCATTAGAGGTATGAGCTATTGTGGTGCCCGGCCTCAATGTAATTTATTTATAACATTTATGAGAATAAAAAAGTTTATGAGTCATTTTGCTTAAAGTGACAGTTTTCAAGAACCTATTGACATTACACGAGAACTTACTGAATAAAAGCGTGAAGGCAGATATTCTTGCCTTGTTTCCAATCTTAGAGAAAAACCGTTTGGTCTTTCACTGTCTTATTATTTAAAAAATTATAGTGAAATATACGTAACAAAATTTACTATTTTAACTATTTTGAAATGTATAGTTCTCTGGCATTAAGTTCATTTACATTGTGTCATCATCATCATCATCCATCTCTAGAACTTTCATCTCCCCAAACTGAAACTCTGTACCTATTAAACACGAACTTCCCATTCCCCCAGCCCTTGGCAAACACCATTCGACTTTCAGGATTCCATTATCCTAGGTATCTCATATTAGTGGAATGACAATATTTGTCCTTTTGTGTCTGTCTGGTTTCACTTAGCACAGTGTCCTCAAGGTTCATTCATGTTGTAGCATGTCTTGGAATTTTCTTTCTTTTTAAGGCTGAATAATATTTCATTACATATTTATTCCTTCGTTTTTAAGTATGATGTCAGCTGTGGAGTTTTCAGAAATGTCCTTCATCAAATTGAGGAACTTTTCTTTTATTCCTAGTTTGAGAGATTATATCCTGAATGTAAACTGGATTTTGAGAAATGACTTTTCAGCAGCTATTGAGATGACCATGAGGTTTTTGTCTTTTATTCTAATTATAGAGTATAATTACATTAATCAAATATTGACTATTAAACCAATCTTGCATTTCTGGGGTAAGTCCCACTGTCATTAGTGTATAATCCTTGCTTTTTTCCTAAGAGTTATAATATATAAATTTCCTAGTTTTATAATAGGTCTTACATTTAGGTCTATGATTGATTTGAGTTACTTTTTGTATATTATGTGAAGAAAGGGTCCAAAATCATTCCTTCATGCACCATTTGTTGAAAAGCCTATTTTTTCCCCACTGAATGATCTTGGCACTCTTGTTGAAAATCAATTGACTATAGACATTAGGGCTTGTTTCTGGAACCTCAATTCAGTTTCATTGATCTTAATTTAACCTTTATTTATTTATTTATTTTTGAGACAGAGTCTTGCACTGTAGCCCGGGGTGGAGTGCAATGGTGCGATCTTGGCTCACCGCAACCTCCACCTCCTGGGTTCAAGTGAGTCTCCTGCCTCAGCCTTCTACGTAGTTGGGATTACAGGTATGGGCCACCATGCCTGGCTCCACTGATCTTTATATCTTCCTTATGCTGTACTACACTGTTTTGATTAGTGTAATAACTTTGTAGTAAATTTTGAAATCAGGCAGTTTGAGTCCTTCAACTTTGTTCTTTTTCAAGATTGTTTTGGTGAATTGGGGTCTTTTTTTTATTTTTATTTTTATTTATTTATTTTTTAAGATGAGGTTTCACCATGTTGGTCAGGCTGGTCTTGAACTCCCGACCTCAGGTGATCCACCCGCCTTGGCCTCCAAAGTGTTTGGATTGCAGGCGTGCGACACCACGCCAGGCCCGAATTTGGGTCTTATATTTCTTAGAGTCCTTTTTAACTTTACCTCATCAGGGAAGAATTGCCTTCACTGAGTTGTGGCTTAAGATTATACACTACAGCAGAGCTTCTTAATTTGGCAGTACATAAGAATCACCTGGTGGGCTATTTTTTATTTTTATTTTTGGAGATGGAGTCTCACTCTGTCACCCAGGTTGAAGTGCAGTGGCGCAATCTCAGTTCACTGCAGTCTCTGCCTCCTGGGTTCAAGCAATTCTGCATCAGCCTCCTGAGTAGCTGGGACTGCAGGTGTGTGCCACCACGCCCAGCTAATTTTTGTATTTTTAGTAGAGATGGGGTTTCACCATGTTGGCCAGGCTGGTCTTCAACTCCTGACCTCAAATGATCTGCCCCCGTCAGCCTCCCAAAGTGCTGGAATTACAGGCATAAGCCACTGTGCCTGGCCTATATAAATTCTTATAGCCTACACATTTATCATATTTTCCCCTCTTCTATTATTAGCTTTTATTTTACTTTAACTGCTTATGTTTATGGTATCCATTGTTCTATTATTATTATTATTTTTGAGACGGAGTCTCGCTCTGTTGCCCAGGCTAGAGTGCAGTGGTACAGTCTCGGCTCACTGCAGCCTTTGCCTGTCAGGTTCAAGCAATTCTCCTGCCTCAGCCTCCTGAGTAGTTGGGATTACAGGCACACACCACCATGCTTGACTAATTTTTGTATTTTTAATAGAGATGGGGTTTCACCATGTTGGACTAGGCTGGTCTCAAACTCCTGACCTTTGGCTGTCTGCCCGCCTTGGCCTCCCAAAGTGCTGGGGTAATGAGCCACCACAGGGGGCGTTGTCATGTTATTATAGGTATCTTTGTGGTAAATCACTCCAAATGTCTTGTGGGAGAAAGTGGGATGTAAATAAAAACACTTAAGGCTTGACTTCCCTTTTCTTTCTTTCTTTTTTTAAAAAATTATTTTATATATACATATTATTGCACTTTAGGTTCTGGGATACATGTGCAGAACATGCAGGATTGTTGCATAGGTACATACATGGCAATGTGGTTTGCTGCCTCCATCCCCCCGTCATCTATATGTGGCATTTCTCCCCATGTTATCCCTCCCCAACCTCCCTAGCCTCCGCTGTCCCTCCCCTATTCCCCGCCAACAGACCCCAGTGTGTGATGCTCCGCTCCCTGTGTCCATGTGTTCTCATTGTTCAACACTTGCCTATGAGTGAGAACATGCAGTGTTTGATTTTCTGTTCTTGTGTCAGTTTGCTGAGAATGATGGGTTCCAGATTCATCCATGTCCCTATAAAGGACACAAACTCATAGTTTCTTATGGCTGCCTAGTATTCCATGGTGTATATGTGCCACATTATCCTTGTCTACTCTATCATTGATGGGCATTTGGGTTGGTTCCTGGTCTTTGCTGTTGTAAACAGTGCCACAATGAACATATGTGTGCATGTGTCTTTATAATGGAATGGTTTATAATCCTTTGGATATATACCCAGGAATGGGATTGCTGAGTCAAATGGAATTTCTATTTCAAGGTCCTTGAAGAATTTCCGCACTGTCTTCCACAATGGTTGAACTAATTTACACTCCCACCAACAGTGTAAAAGCATCCCTATTTCTCCACATCCTCTCCAGCATCTGCTGTCTCCTGATTTTTTAATGTTCGCCATTCTGACTGGCATGTGATGGTATCTCAATGTGGTTTTGATTTGCATTTCTCTAATGACCAGGGATGACGAGCATTTTTTCATATGTTTGTTGGCCTCATATATATCTTCTTTGGAAAAGTGTCTGTTCATATCCTTCACCCACTTTTGAATGGGTCAATTTGTTTTTTTCTTGTAAATCTGTTTTAGTTCTTTGTAGATTCTGGATATTAGCCCTTTGTCAGATGGGTAGATTGCAAAATTTTTTTCTATTCTGTTAGTTGCTGGTTCACTTTAGTGATTGTTTCTTTTGCTGTACAGAAGCTTCCGAGTTTAATTTGATCCCATTTGCCTATTTTGGCTTTTGTTACCAAGGCTTTTTGGGTTTTAGTCATGAAGTCCTTGCCTATGCCCATGTCCTGAATGGTTTTGCCTAGGTTTTCTTCTAGGGTTTTTATGGTGTTAGGTCTTATGTTTAAGTTTTTAATCCATCTGGAGTTAATTTTAGTGTAAGGTGTCAGGAAGGGATCCAGTTTCTGCTTTCTGCACATGGCTAGCCAGTTTTCCCAATACATTTATTAAACAGGGGATCCTTTCCCCATTGCTTTTTTTTTTAATTAATTAATTAATTATTTTAAAGTGATTCTTAGTGCTAACCCATTGCTTGTTTTTGTCAGGTTTGTCAAAGATCAGATGTTTGTAGATGTGTAGTGTTGCCTCCAAGGCCTCTGTTCTGTTCCATTGGTCCGTATCTCTGTTTTGGTACCAGTACCATGTTGTTTTGATTACTGTAGCCTTGTAGTATAGTTTGAAATCAGGTAGTGTGATGCCTCCAGCTTTGTTCTTTTTGCTTAGGATTGTCTTGGCTATACGGGCTCTCTTTGGTACCATATGAAGTTTAAGGTGGTTTTTTCCAGTTCTGTGAAGAGGATCATAGGTAGCTTGATGGTTATAGCATTGAATCTATAAATTACTTTGGGCACTATGGCCATTTTCACAATATTGATTCTTCCTAAACATGAGCATGGAATGTTTTCCCATCTGTTTGTGTCCTCTCTTATTTCCTTGAGTAGTGGTTTGTAGTTCTCCTTGAAGAGGTCCTTTAGCCGGGCGCGGTGGCTCACGCCTGTAATCCCAGCACTTTGGGAGGCCGAGGCGGGTGGATCATGAGGTCAAGAGATCGAGACCATCCTGGTCAACACGGTGAAACCCCATCTCTACTAAAAAAAAACTACAAAAAATCAGCTGGGCATGGTGGCACGTGCCTGTAATCCCAGCTACTCAGGAGGCTGAGGCAGGAGAATTGCCTGAACCCAGGAGGCGGAGGTTGTGGTGAGCCGAGATCGCGCCATTGCATTCCCGCCTGGGTAACAAGGGAGAAACCTTCTCCCCAAAAAAAAAAAAAAAAAAAAAAAGAAGAGGTCCTTTACATCCTTTGTTAGTTGTATTCCTAGGTATTTTATTCTCTTTGTAGCAATTGTGAATGGCAGTTTGTTCTTGATTTGGCTCCCTTTAGTTATTGGTGTATAGGAATGCTTATGATTTCTGCACATTGATTTTATATCCTGAGACTTTGCTGAAATTGCTTCTCAGTTTAAGGAGATTTTGGACTGAGATGATGGGGTCTTCTAAATATAGAATCATGTCACCTGCAAATACAGACAATTTGACTTCCTCTTTTTCTAATTGAATACCCTTTATTTCTTTTTCTTGCCTGATTGCTCTGGCTAGAACTTCCAATACTATATTGAATAGGAGTAGTGAGAGAGGGCATCCTTGTCTTGTGTCAGATTTCAAAGGGAATACTTCCAGTTTTTGCCCATTCAGTATGATATTGGCTGTGGGTTTGTCGTAAATAGCCTTTATTACTTTGAGATACATTCCATCAACACCTAGCTTATTGAGAGTCTTTAGCATAAAGGGCTGTTGAATTTTGTCAAAGGCCTTCTCTGCATCAATTGAGATAATCATGTGGTTTTTGTCTTTGGTTCTGTTTATGTGGTAGATTACGTTTATAGACTTGCATATGTTGAACCAGCCTTGCATCCCTGGGATGAAGCCTACTTGATCATGATGAATAAGCTTTATGATGTGCTGTTGCAATCAGTTTGCCAGTATTTTATTGAAGATTTTTGTGTCTATGTTCGTCATGGATATTGGCCTGAAGTTTTCTTTTTTGTTGAGTCTCTGCTGGGTTTTGGTATCAGGATGATGTTGTTCTCATAAAATGATTTGGGAAGGATTCCCTTTTTTTTTGGATTGTTTGGAATAGTTTCAGAAGGAGTAGTACCAGCTTCTCTTTGTATGTCTGGTAGAATTCGGCTGTGAACCCACCTGGACCTGGGCTTTTTCTGGTTGGTAGGCTATTAATTGCTGCCTCAACTTCAGCCCTCGTTATTGGTCTATTCAGGGTTTCAGCTTCTTCCTGGTTTAGGCTTGGGAGGGTGCAAGTGTCCAGGAATTTATCCATTTCTTCCAAGTTTACTGGTTTATGTGCATAGAGTTGTTTGTAGTAATCTCTGATGGTAGTTTGTAGTTCTGTGGAATCGATGGCGATATCCCCTTTATCATTTTTTGTTGCATTTATTTGATTCCTCTCTTTTTTCCTTTTTATTAATGTGTCTAGTGGTCTATTTTGTTAATCTTTTCAAAATACCAGCTTCTGGATTTATTGATTTTTTTGAAGGTTTTTTTTGTGTCTCTATCTCCTTCAGTTCTGCTCTGATCTTAGTAATTTCTTGTCTTCTGCTAGTTTTTGAGTTTTTTTGATCTTGCTCCCCTAGCTCTTTCAATTTTGATGATAGGGTGTTGATTTTAGAACTTTCTTTTCTTCTCCTGTGGACATTTATTGCTATAAATCCCCCTAGAGACTGCTTTAAATGTGTCCCAGAGATTCTGGTACATTGTGTCTTTGTTTTCGTTGGTTTCGAAGGACATCTTTATTTCTGCCTTCATTTCATTGTTTATCCAGTCAACATTCAAGAGTCAGTTGTTCAGTTTCCATGAAGTTGTGTGGTTCTGAGTTAGTTTCTTAATCCTGAGTTCTAATTTGATTGCACTGTGGTCTGAGAGACTGTTTGCTATGATTTCCATTCTTTTGCGTTTGCTGAAGAGTGATTTACTTCCAAGTATGTGGTCAATTTTAGAGTAGGTGTGATGTGGTGCTGAGTAGAATATATATTCTGTGGATTTGGGGTGGAGAGTTCTGTAGATGTCTATTAGGTTTGCTTGGTCCAGATCTGAGTTCAAGTCCTGGATATCCTTGTTAATTTTCTGTCTCATTGATCTAATATTGACAGTGGAGTGTTAAAGTCTCCCATTATTATTGTGTGGGAGTCTAAGCCTCTTTGTAGATCATTAAGAACTTGCTTTATGTATCTGCATGCTCCTGTATTGGGTGCATATATATTTAGGATCGTTAGCCCTTCTTGTTGCATTGATCCTTTTACTATTATGTAATGCCTTCTTTGTCTCTTTTGATCTTTGTTGGTTTAAAGTCTATTTTATCAGAGACTAGGATTGCAACTCCTGCTTTTTTTTTTTTTGCTCTCCATTTGCTTGGTAAATCTTCCTCCATCCCTTTATTTTGAGCCTATGTGTTTCCTTGCATGTGAGATGTGTTTGCTGGACACAGCACACCAATGGCTTTTGACTTTTTAATCTAATTTGCCAGTCTGTATCTTTTGATTGGGGCATTTAGTGCATTTACATTTAATGTTAATATTGTTATATGTGAATGTGATCCTGCCATTTTGATGCTAGCTGGCTATTTTGCCCATTAGTTGACACAGTTCTTCATTGTGTTGATGCTCTTTACCATTTTGTACATTTTTGAAGTGGCTGGTACTGATTGTTCCTTTCTATGTTTAGTGCTTCTTTTTTAGGAGCTCTTGTAAGGCAGGCCTGGTGGTGACGAAATCTCTGAGCAATTGCTTGTTCGTAAAGGATTTTATTTCTCCTTCACTTATGAAGCTTAGTTTGGCTGGTTATGACATTCTAGGTTGAAATTTCTTTTCTTTAAGGATGTTGAATACTGGCCCCCACTCTCTTCTGGCTTGTAGGGTTTCTGCTGAGAGATCCACTGTGAGTCTGATGGGCTTCCCTTTGTGGGTAACCTGACCTTTCTCTCTGGCTGCCCTTAGCATTTTTTCCTTTATTTCAACCCTGATGAATCTGACGATTATGTGCCTTGGGGTTGCATTTCTTGAGGAATATATTTGTGTTGTTCTCTGTATTTCCTGGACTTGAATGGTGGCCTGGCTTGCTAGGTTGAGGAAGTTCTTCTCAATAATATCCTGAAGAGTGTTTTCTAGCCTGGATTCATTCTTTCCATCACATTCAGGTACACCTATCAAATGTAGATTAGGTCTTTTCACATAATCCCATATTTCTTGGAGGCTTTGTTCATTTCTTTTCATTCATTTTTCTCTAATCTCATTTTATTTCATTGAGTTAATCTCTGATATCCTTTCTTCTGCTTGGTTTTCAGCCTCCCAAAGTGCTGGGATTACAGGCATGATCCACCGTACCCGACAGACGTTCCTGTTCAAGAGCCTAATGTAGTGCATGGAACTTCCTGTTCTCCATAAAATATGTTTTGAGTGCTAAAAAGGAATGATAACTGGCTGAGGGTGGGAGGTCAGAAAAAACTAGGTAAACCATTATCAAATTGATTAGGACAAGGATCCAGCCAAGCCCATTCATCATTTATCAAACATCAACTGTGCTACATGCTTGCCCAGACCATTGTGCTCAAATCGGGACAGGGTAAGGATGTCTGCTAGAGATCTTAGTACCATGGACTTGGTGATGATATCCACATCTGTAAAATGGGTTCACAGTACCTACCTCACAGGCATGTTGAGGGAATGAAGTGAGACCGTATATTCAGAGCACCCACCCCAGAGTCTAGCCTTTGGTGAGTTGGTCAATATTATCTTCCCTCCTCTTCTCCTTCCTCAATAGATGCTATGACTATGTACTAAAATTGTATTTACTTTACAGAAGGATATAATCTGTTGAATGTGCAAATGAACTTTGTCATGTTTTGATCCAAGGGGTTTATAATCTTTTTGGGGGAGGTGGGAAGGGAGAATAAGAAACGAGAGGCTGAGCTCCCCGTGCGGCCCATGATAAACACCAGAAGGCTTTGTGTGGAATCATCACAATTACATTACTGCTTCAGTAGCAGAAACATGATGATGCTGGAAGCCATTAGAAGAGAAAGAGCTCCATGGGCCACAGAAGGAGACAGGTATGGAATGAGAATTGCCAGCAGCTGCCATCCTTAGAGAAGAGGCAAACTCTCCGTCTGTAGGGGGCTTGACCCTACAGCCTCAAAAACTCTGTCAGTTCTCCAGACAGCTTTTTCCTTGTACATAGCTTCCTACCACTGTAGCCCTTCCTCTGCCTCCACACCTTTCAGTCTGGACCCAGGACACCAACAGCAGAGCCCTGGTGCCACCCAAAACCCATCAGGGAACTGTCCCCATAGTATCTACTTTTTTTTTTTTGAGACAGAGTCTCACTCTGTCACCCAGGCTGGAGTGCAGTGGCACAATCTCAGCTCAATGCAACCTCTGCCTCTAGGTTCAAGCAATTCTGCCTCAGCCTTTAGAGTAGCTGGGACTACAGGTGCCCGCCACCATTCCCAGCTAATTTTTGTATTTTTAGTAGAGACAGGATTTCACCATGTTGGCCAGGCTGGTCTTGAACTCCTGATCTCAGATGATCTACCTACCTTGGCCTCTCATAGTGCTGGGATTACAAGCATGAGCCACCACACCCAGCCAAATGACAATTTTTAAAAATTGAGGATGGTTGGTGGCAAAAAAGACTCTTATGCTATTAGTTTTCTGGGATCTATCATTGAACTTTAAGAGTCTTGGTTAAGGGCTGGGCATGGTGGCTCACGCCTGTAATCCCAGCATTTTGGGAGGCTGAGACAGGCATATCATGAAGTCAGGAGTTTGAGACCAGCCTGACCAACATAGTGAAACCCTGTCTCACCTGAAAATACAAAAATTAGCCAGGCATGGTGGTGTGCACCTGTAATCCCAGCTACTCAGGAGGCTGAGGCAGGAGAATCTCTTGAACCTGGGAGGTGAAGGTTGCTGTGAGCCAGGATTGTACCACGGCACTCCAGCCTGGGTGACAGAGCAAGACTCCGTCTCAAAAAAAAAAACAAAACAGACTGCCGTGTTGGCTCATGCTTGTAATCCCAGCACTTTGGGAGGCTGAGGTGGATGGATCACCTAAGGTCAGGAGTTCGAGACCAGCCTGGCTGCCTGGCCAACATGGCGAAACCCCATCTCTACAAAAAATACCAAAAAATTAACTGGGTGTGGTGGTGCACACCTGTAGTCCCAGCTACTTGGGAGGCAGAGGAGGGAGGATCGCTTGAGCCCATAAGGTCAAGGTTGCAGTGAGCTGAGATTGTACCACTACACTGCAGCCTGGGTGACAGAGCAAGACTCTGTCTCAAAAAAAAAAAGATTCTTGGTTTAGTATTTCCTAGGACCACTCCTTCTCCTTCTATCTCAATCCTATTTTCTAATCTGATAACACAATTTAGGTTGTGCATTTTAAGGTGAAGATTAATGAACTGTGTGGTGGCTTTCTTTATCAACATTAAAATTTTTTTTTTAGAGGCAGGTTCTTGCTCTGTCACCCCAGCTGGAATGCACTGTCATGTTCATAGCTCACTGCAGCTGTGACATCTTAGGCTCAAGTAATCCTCCTGTCTCAGCCTCCTGAGTAACTGGGACTACAGATGTGTGCTACCACATCTGGCTAATTTTTTTTTTTTGTAGACACAGGGTCTGGTCTGTATGTTGTCCAGGCTGGTTTCCAACTCTTGGCCTCAAGCCATCCTCCCATCTCAGCCTCCCAAAGCACTGGGATTGCAGGTATGAACCACTGTGCCTGGCCCCTTTATTACTTATTGAGGCGGATAAATATGGAGATTTCAAGCCTTACCCCGTGTTCAGCTCCTATGTTTTCAGTGTCACTTCCCACTAACTTACTCTCCAGTCACGCTGATATAGATCCATAGGGAGTTGTCCCCAACCCTCCATGCTGTACCTTTGCATGTGATGTTCACTCTTCTTTGAATGTCTTCCCAACTTCTGCATGCCTTGAAAATGTCTATTCATTCTTCAACATCTACCTAAGACTTTAGCTTCCTCCTTGAAGTCTTCCTGGGGGAGGTCTTCCACCCTCAAACCCCTACTCATTTTTTTGTGCCTTTTTCTGACTCTATTTTCATTCTTACATATCGGTCTCCCTTACTACACTGTGAGTTCCTTCAATACAAGATCTTCATATTCTTTATATTTGTATTTCCAATACTATGACTCTCCTTTTCATGTGTGGGTTGATGAGTGTTTCTGCAATTTTACATTAAAAGAAAAAAAATCCATGAAGGGAATTTCTGAACTTAGTGTACACCAACAGGTTGGCGATCTACTTGTAGAATTATCCCCATCCTAGTAATTGGTTAGAATGAAAATTACACCCTTATGGGGACACTCCCAGAAACAAGCTAATAAATTTTCTCAAAGTCTTTGTTTATCTATAAGACGGCATAAAGCCATAAAATAAATAATTATACATGTGAAGTATATAATGTGCTGTGTAATTACAGATGTGATGCTAATTGAACCCACTTCTCTGCAAGAGCTGCCTCGTAACACTTAGTATTTAGGGCCAGCTGTGTGATATATTTGATTGCTACAATTTAAGCAGAATAAAGCAACCAGAGTAAAACCAAGCAAACTAGGTCTTACATCAAATCCATCCAAACACCCCTTGTTCAGAAGTACGTATTTACTTTAAGGTCTTCTTTTACATTTTAACCAGTATAGGTATTAGTTATACCTTTTTTTTGTGCTTCTCAGAAGGCCTATTTCATGTGGGATGCTAAAGTATTTAAGGACACATTTGATTTGCAGGCAGCTCACCCTTCAGTTTAATAGTGGATATCCCTGAAAATCAATTCCTCATCAAACTGAAGGTTTAAAATCATCCAAATGAGGATTGGGTGCGGTGGCTCACACCTGTAATCCTAACACTTTGGGAGGCCGAGGAGGGTGGATCACCCGAGATTGGGAGTTCGAGACTAGCCTGACCAATGTGGAGAAACCCCGTCTCTACTAAAAATACAAAATTAGCGGGGCATGGTGGTGCATATCTGTAATTCCTGCTACTCGGGAGGCTGAGGCAGGGGCATTGCTTGAACCCAGAAGGTGGAGGTTGTGGTGAGCCAAGATTATGCCATTGCACTCTAGCCTGGGCAACAAGAGCAAAACTCTGTAAAAAAAGAAAAAAGGTAATTCACAATGCCACAAAATAGGAAATGGACATATTTTATCCTAAAAAGTAAATTAAAAGGGCTATCTATCCAAGACATAATGTCTTCCTCCCACCCACCTTTTTTTCTGCAGAAGAGAGGATGAAAAACTGACAATTTTTGAGCTAAGCAAGCTTCAAACAGTTGTCAGCTGAGATCATTCTTTATATTGCCATATTTGATGTAAGACTTCAACATGGCAAAGTAAGTAAGCGCCACCAGAATTATAAAACTTTGGTGTAGAAAGTGACATTGGAGAGCATATCTTGGCATCTTGAGGGAGCCCAGAAAGCCTGGGATTTAGCTTCCTAAATCCAAGGGTGAATCTTGCAACTCCTGTATTCACTGGAGTGAATCTTTCCTATGATTTTTGTGTATTTAGATACATTTTGATGTCTAACACAAAACATTCTCCGAATAAAAGGCTCATCATTACCACTCACTCTCTGAATACGTATTCCATTCCAAAGAGTACCATAATCATGTTGCACCTTGCCATCATCTCTTCTTTGTATCTGCCAATTCACCTTTTATTTTATTTTTTTGGAGAATTTTTTATTGCAGTAAAATACATATATACAATAAAACCATCTTAACCAAAGTGTACAACTAAGTGGTACTAAATACGTTCACAATGTTGTACAACTATCAACACTATCTATTTCTAAAACTTTTTCACTACCTAAAGCAGAAACTTGGTAAGCATTAAGCAATAACTCCCCATTCTCCCTTTTCCCCGGCCCCTGGTAATCTATGTGATACTTTCTGTGTGTATAAACTTTCCTATTATCAGCATTTCATATAAATAGAACAACACAATATTTGTCTTTTCATGTTGGGCTTATTTTAGTTGGTATAATGTTTTTAAGGTTCTTCCATATCGTAGCGTGGATCAGAACTTCATTCCTTTGTATGGCTGAATAATATTCCATTGTATGGATATACCACATTTTGTTAATTCATTCATGTGCTGATAGACATGGGTTGTTTCCAGCTTTTGGCTGTTGTAATTAATGCCACAGTGAACACTGACATACAAGTATCTGTTTCAGTCCCTGTTTTCAGTTCTTTAGGAGTGGAGTTGCTGGGTCATATGATAATTCTATGTTAGGTTTTTGAAAAAATGCCAAACCGTTTTCTACAGTGGCTGTACCATTTTCCATTCCCACTAGCAATGTACCACATTCCAATTTCTCCATATTATCACCAACACTTGTAATTTTCTGTGTGTTTTTACATATATATATATAATAACCATCCTAATGGGTGTGAAGTGGTATCTTATTGGGGTTTTGGTTTGCATTTGCTTAATGACTAATGGTGTTGAGTATCTTTTTATGTGCTTGGTGGCCATTTGTCAATCTTCTTTGGGGAAATGTCTACTCCAGTCTTTTGCCCATTTCTTAAATTGGGTTGTTTGTCTTATTGTTGTTGGGAGTTCTTCATATATTCTGGATATTAAACCTTTATCAGATATGTGGTCTGCAGATATTTTATTTTATTCCATGGGTTGTCTTTTCACTTTCTTGATAATGTCCTTTGGTGCACAAAAGTTTTTAATTTTTAAATGCAGTTTATTTTTTTCTTTTGGTGCTTGTGTTTTGGTGTCATATCTAAGGATTCATTGCTAAATCCAAGGTAATGATTGATTAGTGTTTTCTTCTAAGAGTTTTATGGATTTAGCTTTTATATTTAGGTCATTGATTCATTTGAGTTAAGTTTTGCTTATGGTGTGAGATAGGGATTCAGCTTCATTGTTTTGCATATGAAGGTCCTGTTTTTCTAGCACCATTTGTTGAAAAGACTATTCTTTCTCCCATTGAATGGATTTGGCATGCTCATTGAAAATCATTTGACCATAGATACACAGGTTTATTTCTATACTCTCAATTCTATTCCATTAGTTCATAAGTTTATCCTTAGGCCAGTGCCATACTGTTTTGATTATTATATCTTTGTAGCAAGTTTTGAAATTGGGATGTGTGAGTCTGCCAACTTTGTTCACTGTCTCAAGATTCTTTGGGCCCTTTTGGTACTCTTACAATTCCATATGAATTTGAGGACCACAATTTACATTTCTGCAAAAAATACTTCCAACTGTTCTTTGTCCTCTTCCCATAAAAAGCATTCAAACAACTGCCTTCTTTCCCAAAGGCCACGCTGTGCCAGCTCCTCTCAAGCTCTCTGTGTGATTCTTATCACTGGTGTTGGTCTCATCTGCCTCCCAGGACATGGTTAATCATCTCCTTGGGTGCAGACTTCCAAGAGCCTGGTCTGCTCAACCCCTTTATCAACAAGCTACTTTTGAAGGCCTAAGAACCTTTGCTGACATGGGGCTAATGGTTTTTTGAGCTGCATTAAGAGAACAAAGGGAGAGGTAGTGGGGTTGGGACTTAAGGGATATTTCTATGGATTGAAATGAATATGATTGCATTCAGTCTCTGACATTTTTACCAACTAACCCCATTTCCTGGGCCAAGGGAAGAATCCTACATGGACCTATAAGGTATTGTTTATCATCTTAGCATGAATTTGTTGAGCCCCTAACAGGTATTGGCCTGGGCAGTGTAACCATCAGAACACAAAAAGCCCTAAATTCATAACCTCAGGGAGTTTGCCATCTCCTGGGGGAGTTTGTATGACATACGAATGTTCTAAATAGCTAAAGCATGTGCATAATACATTATTCAATATCATGATGCATTTTCTGGTATAGACAATATATGTGATTGGGGTTCAGCTGAGGGAGAGTGCCATGTGAGCTGCAGTCACCACAGAGGGCTGCATGGAGAAGGCATTATACAAACCAGGATGATTTCCAGAGGTAAGGAAGAGAGAACATTCTAGTAGGTACAAGAAGTATGATGAGAGATGACAACAATATCCAAGACATAGTGGGAATTTAATGCCTCTGTGAACCAGTAAGAATCTCAGTTTGAGTGTGGGAGAAGAGAAAGGACCTACTTGCAGAGCCAGGGTGGAGCCAAACTGAGAAGGCCTTGAATCAAGAGGAGTTGTCTGGAATTGTGGGTGTTCTAGGACTTAGGAGCTCATCCTAAGCAGCTCCGGTAGCCACTGTCTTTCCAGTTTCTACAAGACTCCTTGTTCTCAAGGTGAAGGTGAAATGTGGCTCTCACTGACACATCAGCAGGTGCAGGAGTTTGTAACAACTGCCAAGCACACCCGTCTGTATCCAACTTTTATCCAGGCCACCACCCTGATCAAGGCCCTTGTCACCTCACACCTGGAATGACTGACTAGTCACTCAGGCTTAACTGTGCTCCAAACTTCAAGTCAAATGAACACCAGTTAAATGTGCTTCCAACAGTGTGAATGCCACAAAACAACAGTTCCTTGGCTCAAGAGCATCCTGCAGCTAGGATCTGGACGTCTCTATCTTGAGCTCAAGGCTCTCCATGATCTTGTCTGCTTTTAGTGTCCCACAAACCTTCCACTGTACCTGCAAACAAAGCAATCTCATGTACTTCATTCATCCAGCTTTTCAATGATTTCCAGACCATCTATTATACCTCAGGCATAGGTACTGTTGTGGGCTGAACTGTGTCTCCATTAAATTCGTATGTTGAAGACCTAACCCCTAGTATCTCAGAATATGACTATATTTGCCAAAAGAGTCTTTAAAAAAGTTATTAAGTTAAAATGAGGTCATATGGGTGGGCCCTAATCCAATATGACTGGTGTCCTTCTAAGAGGAGGAGATGAGGACACAGACACACACAGAGAGAAGACCATGTGAAGACAGAGAAAGAAAACGATGTCTACAAGCCAAGAAGAAAAGTCTCAAGAGAAACCAATCCTGCTGACACCTTGGACTTCCAGCCTCCAGAACTAGGAAGAAATAAATCTCTGTTGTTTAATTCCCGCAGGCTGTCGTACTTTGTTATGGCAGCCCTGGCTGACAAAGACAGGCAACTTTGTCAGGCCACCATCAATAGCAGCATTTATGTGCAGTGCACACACTATTTTCTTACCAAAAATAATGCGATCATACTGTACATATTCTGCAACTATATTTCTTGATGTAGCAATATTCATAAGCATCTTCCATATCGGTACTTATAAATCAGCATTCTTTTTAGTATGTGCACAGTATTCCATGTTCTTCCCTCAGTCTTTTTTTTTTTTTTTTTTTTTTTTTTGAGACAAAGTCTTACTCTGTCACCCAGGCTGGAGTGCAATGGCACCATCCTGGCTCACTGTAGCCTATGTCTACTGGGTTCAAGCGATTCTCCTGCCTCAGCCTCCTGGGTAGCTGGGATTACAGGCACCCACCAGCACGCTCAGCTAATTTTTGTATTTTTTGTAGAGACAGTGTTTCACCATGTTGGCCAGGCTGGTCTTGAACTCCAGACCTCAAGTGATCCACTTGCCTCAGGTTCTCAAAGTGCTGGGATCATAGGCATGAGCCACCACGCCTGGACCCCCAGTCTTTTTAATAGCAAAATTCCCATGATATTAATTTTAGTAAAACTCCTAGAACCTATAGCAAGAGTGAATCTTTTTTATTAAAACTCTATGTTGTCTTCAGAATGTGAAGCTGGATTAGAACACCAACTTTCTATGAAAAGTACCATAGACACCCCTTTCTAGAATGTCCATATTTTAAAGATGTGAAGACAAAGGGCCAAAGAATTTCATTACTTTTTCAAGGTCATTTCAATGGTAAATACTCAATCCAGGGGAAGAGGCCACACCCCCAGGGTTATTCCCACAGTATCACAGTGCCACTGAGATGGACAGACCATCAGTACCTTTCCTGGGATTGCTATACCAGGTTCTATTCCTTAGCCCATTTAACCATTGCTTTTTTTTTTTTCTTTCAGATGGGGTATCACTCTATTGCCCAGGCGAGAGTGCAGTAGTGTGATCTCAGCTCACTGCAGCCTCCACCTCCTGGGTTCAAGCAATTCTTTGCCTCAGCCTCCCGAGTAGCTGGGATTACAGGCACCCACCACCACACCCTGCTAATTTTTGTATTTTTAGTAGAGACAGGGTTTCACCATCTTGGCTATGCTGGTCGAACTCCTGACCTTGTGATCCACTGGCCTCAGCCTCCCAAAGTGCTGGGGTCCTTACAGACATGAGCCACTGCGACTGGCTGCTTTTTATTAATATGGAACCCAAAAAGACCCCATAGAATTAAACATGACCCTAGAGTCATCTGGTCTACCCTTATCTTATAAATAAGAACACTGAGGGCGGGAGTTTCCTGGGGAGGAATTAATTAATGAGGTTGATTAATATTTCCTATAACTGAAATCATATAATACGTATCTGGCTTTAAAAAAAACTTCAATCTGATTTTGTTAATTTTTGACTTCAGTCTCTCCAAGAGCTTCCTATTACACTTGCAATGAAGCACATACTCCTCCAGGCTCCAGGCCTGATCTGGTCACCACGGCTCAGCCTGTTGTCTCCTCTGCCCACCACAGTTTTCTGTACTATCCTCCTTGCTGTTCTTTAAACTGCAAAATATTTATTGAAAAGCCATTTCATGTGAGACCCACTGGCAGATATTAGAGGAAATCAGAGTCAGATTTAACCCTGGACTTTAAAAAATTTTTTGTTTAAAAAAATTTTTAATTTTAAAAATTACTTATAGAGACAGGGATCTCACTTTGTTGCCCAGGCTGGTTTCAAACTCCCGGGCTCAAGTGATCCTCCTGCCTTGGCCTCCCAAAATGCTGGGGTTACAGATGTGAGTCACTGTGCCCAGCCAACCCTGGTCTTAAATGAGCTTTATATGTATTTCTTTAGATAGATAGACAGATAGATAGAATGGGCTGGAGTTCCTTCTTTCCTTCAGTTACTTCATACAAAATTATCTGTCTATACATTTTAAGTCCAGAGTTAAGCACAACAGACACAGCCCAGCAAGGCAAGGGCCTGGAGTCCAGCAGGGAGGACAGCCTGGCGGATCACTCTTAAGAATGGCATGCACTGAGTGCTGGGAATGAACCTCTCCACCCGGAGAGGGCTCTCTCATCAGCCTAGGAGGGTCAAGGAGGCCTATCAAAGCGGGTGACAGTTGAGTTGTGTCTTGGAATGACCGGGAGTTAGTAAATGTGGGAAGCAGGGAGTGAGGTGGAGGTGGGCTAGGGAGGTGGGGAGGCAGTGAGAACTGCCGATGTGAGGCTCAAGTGCATGGAAGGGCGTGTGGAAGGGCATGCTGCATGGAAAAACTGTGCACCCTTCTGTCTTGGGAAAGGGGACATGTCAGAGCAGTGGGCGGTGCAACCAGGGGCAGCTGGGCTGCTGCGTGAATAGCTTACAGGCTGAGCTAAAAAAATCCCCCACTGCAATGCTATTCTAAGGACATTCTATTTTATTTTATTAGCATTAAAAAGAAAAGTTATGTATAGAATTATATATGTCTTTTATAGAGCTCATTGGTGTTGTAGTGGGTGCTGGATTTTATTTGTGTGTTGTGGCAGCCAGGGGCTAGTTAGGAAGTTATTTTATTAATTCAAGCAAAAAAGTCATAAATTTATAATTTTATTAGTACTTACTATGCATGGTAATTTCTCTCTCTCTCTCTCTCTATATATATATATATATATAAAATCTCTTTCTCTCTGTCTCTCTGCCTACCCACCTACCTATCTATATATCTATCTAATCCCTGATCCAAAGCTCTGAAACCTAAAATGCTCCAAAATTCAGAGCTTTTTGAGTGCCCACAAGATATCACAGGTAGAAAATTCCACAACTCACCTTATGAGACAGGTGCCAGTCAAAACTTTGTTTCATGGACAAAATTAAAAATATAGTACAAAGTTACCTTCAGGCTATATGTATAAGGTATATAGGAAACATAGATGAATTTCCTGTTTTGACTTGGGTCTGATTCCTGAGATATCTTGTTATAAACAGACATACCTCGAAGATATTGTGGGTTTACTTCCAGACCACCACAATTAAAGCAAATGTAGCAATTAGAGTTACAAGTGTTTCAGTTTCCCAGTGCATATAAAAGTTATGTCTATACTATATTGTCGTCTATTAAGTATGCAATAGCATTATGTCTAAAAACTGTATATGCCTTAATTTTAAAATGATTTATTCCCAAAAATGCTAAAAATCACCTGAGGCTTCAGTGAGTCACAGTCTTTTCCTGGTGTAGGGTCTTTTGTCAATGCTGGCAGCTGCTGACTGATCAGGGCCATGGCTGCTAGAGGTTGGGGTAGCTGTGGCAATTTCTTAAAATGAGACAACACTGAAATTTGTCACATCAATGGACTCTTCTTTTCACCAAAAATTTCTCGGTAGCAGATGATGCTGTTTGATAGCATTTTACCCACAGTAGAACTTCTTTCAAAATTGGAGTCAAGCCTCTCAAACTCTGCCACTGCTTTATCAACTCAGTTTATGTAATGGTCTAAATCCTGTGTTCTCATCTCTACAGTGTTTACGGTATCTTTACCAGAAGCAGATTCCATCTCAAGAAACCACTTTCTTTGTTCTCCATAAAAAGCAGCTCGCCGAGGAGTGCAGCGGATCATGCCTGTAATCCCAGCACTTAGGGAGGACGAGGCAGGCAGACTACCTGAGGCTGGGAGTTCGAGACCAGCCTGACCAACATGGAGAAACCCCGTCTCTACTAAACATACAAAATTAGCTGGTCATGGTAGTGCATGTCTGTAATTCCCGCTATGCAGAAGGCTGGGGCAGGAGAATCGCTTGAACCCGGGAGGCAGAAGTTGTGGTGAGCTGAGATTGTGCCACTGCACCCTAGCCTGGGCAACAAGAGCAAAACTCTGTCTCACAAAAACAAAACAAAACAAAAAAACAAAAAAAAAAAAAAAAAAAAAAAAAAGAAAAAAGCAACTCCTCATCTTTTCAAGCTTGATCATGAGACTGAAGCAATTCAGTCACATCTTCAGGCTCCACTTCTAATTCTAGTTCTCTTGCTATTTCCACCACATCTGCGTGACTTCCTCCACTGAAGTCTCGAACCCTCTCCAATCATCCATGAGGGTTGGAATCAACTTCTTCCAAACTGCGTGAATGTTATATTTGGCCTCCTCTCATGAATTACAAATGTTCTTAATGGCATCTAGAATGGTGAATCGTTTCCAAAATGTTTTCAATTTACTGTGCCCACATCTATCTGGGGAATCATATGTCTATGGGAACTATAGCTTTATGAAATGCATTTCTTTCTTTTTTTTTTTATTATTTTTTATTTTGAGACAGAGTCTCACCCTGTCACCCAGGCTGAAGTGCAATGGCGCGATCTCAGCTCACTGCAACATCTACCTTCTGAGTTCAAGCGATTCTCCTGCCTCGGCCTCCCAAGTAGCTGAGATTACAGGTGCGCACCACCAGGCTGGCTAATTTTTTGTATCTTTAGTAGAGACAGGGTTTCACCACGTTGGACAGGCTGGTCTTGAACTCCTGACCTCATCATCCACCCACCTCAGCCTCCCAAAGTGCTTGGATTACAGGTGTGAGCCACTGCACTTGGCAAAATGTATTTCTTAAATATTAAGACTTGAAAGTTGAAATTACTCCTTGATCCGTGAGCTGCAGAATGAATGTTGTGTTAGCAGCCATGAAAATTACATTCGTCTGCTTGTACATTTCCATCAGGGTTATTGGGTGATTAGGTGCATTTCATTGAGCAGTCCTATTTTCAAAAGAATCTTTTGTTCTGAACAATGGGTCTCCACAGTGGGCTTAATACATTTAGTAAACCATGCCATGCTATAAATGGATGTGCTGTCATCCAGGCTTTGTTGTTCCATTTCTAGAGCACAGGCAGAGGAGATTTAGCATCATTCTTAACAGCCCTAGGATTGTCAAAATGGGAAATGGGCATTGGCTTTAACTTAAAGTCACCAGCTGCATTAGTCCCTAAGAAGGAAGGCAGCCTGTCCTTTGAAGCTTTGAAGCCAGGCATTGACTTCCTCTGTTCTAGCCATGAAAGTCCTATAGGGTGTTTTCTTCTACAGAGGCTGTTTTGTTTACATTGAAAATCCATTATTTAGTGCAGTCACCTTCATCAATGCTATTAGCTAGATCTTCTGGATAACTTGCTGCAGCTTTGAAGCCAGACATTGACTTCTTCTGTTCTAGCCATGAAAGTCCTAGATGGCGTCTTCTTCCACAGAATGCTAAGCTTTGTTTATGTTGAAAATCCATTATTTAGGCCGGGCATAGTGGCTCACGCCTGTAATCCAAGCACTTTGGAGGCCAAGGTGGGCGGATCACCTGAGGTCAGGAGTTCAAGACCAGCCTGACCAACATGGTAAAACCCTGTCTTTAAAAAAAAAAAAAAATTCATTATTTAGTGGAGCCAACTTAATCAACGTTGTTTTTTAAAATAAAAAAAACCTTTTAAATAAAAACTTTTTAAAAGACCAGTGTTAAATCTGACTCGTATTTCCTCTAATATCTGCTAGTGGGTCTTACATGAAATAGCTTCTCAATAAATATTGTGCAGTTTAAAGAACAGCAAGGAGGACAGTATGGAAAAGCGTGATGAGCTGGTCTTGAACTCCTGGGCTCAAGTGATCCTCCCACCTCGGTCTCCCCAAGTGCTGGGATTACAAGTATGAGCCACTGTGCCCAGCAAACCCAGGTCTTAAATGAGCTTTATATGTATTTCTCTAGATAGATAAACAGAAAGATAAGATGGGCTCTTCCCTTCAATTACTTAATAAATGATTATCTGTCTATACATTTTAAGGCCAGAGGTAAGCACAGCAGACACAAAGCCCAGCAAGGCAAGGGCAGGGAGTCCAGCAGGGAGGACAGCCTGGCGGAGCACTCAGAAGAATAGCATGCAGAGAGTACTGGGAACGGTCGGAACGGTGGAGAGGGCTCTTTCATCAGCCTAGGAGGGTCCATGTTATGGAAATGACTTTGCTCCTTAAGCCTCATGAACCAACCTCTCCTAGCTTCAAACTTTTCTTCTGCAGCTTCCTCATCTTTCTCAGCCTTCACAGAATTGAAGAGAGTTAGGGCCTTGCTCTGGATTAGTTTTGGCCTAAGGGAAGGTTGTGGCTGGCTTGTTC
This sequence comes from Sapajus apella, assembly GCF_009761245.1. NCBI lineage: Eukaryota > Metazoa > Chordata > Mammalia > Primates > Cebidae > Sapajus > Sapajus apella. The sequence continues at coordinate 3,973,731 of NW_022437010.1, read as the reverse complement.
TTCTATCCACACCGCTGAAACTTTCTCCTTATTAGCAAAAGGCTGTTGTGCTTTCTTATTCATGTGCTCACTGGAGTAGCACTTTTAATTTTCTTCAAGAACTTTTCCTTTGTATTCACAACTTGGCTAACTCTGGTGCAAGAGCCTAGCTTTTGGCCCACGTTGGCTTTCGACATGCCTTCCTCACCAAGCTTCACCATTACCAGCCTTTGATTTCAGGTGAGAGACATGCGACACTTCCTTTCACTTGAACACTTAGAGGCCATCGTAGGGTTGTTCAATCGCCTAATTTCAATATTGTTGTGTCTCAGGGAATAGGGAGGCCTGAGGAGAGGGAGAGAGATGTGGGAAAGGCCAGCTGGGGGAGCACTCACAACCCACCCAACATTTATCAATGAAGTCTGCCATCTTATATACGTGCAGCTTGTGGTGCCTGCAAACAATCATGAAAGTGACATCAAAGGTCACTGGTCACAGATCACCACAGCAGATATAATAATAATAATGAAAAACTTTGAAATATTGTAAAAATTACTAAAATGTGACACAGGCATGAAGTGAACATATGCTGTGGAAAAATGGTGCAGATAGACTTGCTTGACACAGAGTTGGCCACAAAGCTTCTATTTGTAAAAGATGCAGTATTTGTAAAGCATAATAAAGCAAAGTGCAATAAAATGAGGTATGCTTGTATATACAAATATTGCAAAATCTGAAAACATCCCAAGTTCAAAACATGTCTGGTCTCAGGCATTTCAGATAAGGGATACTCAATCTGTGTGTGTGTATGAATTTTGATCATGTAAGGTCAGGAGTTCGAGACCAGCCTGGCCAACATGGTGAAACCCTGCCCCTACTAAAATACAAAAATTAGCTGTACATGGTGGCACTCACCTATAATCCCAGCTACTCAGAGAGGGAGGCTGTGGGCGCACTGAGGCAGAAGAATTGCTTGAACCCAGGATGCGGAGGTTGCAGTGAGCTGAGATCACACCACTGCACTCAAGCCTGGGCGTCAGAACTAGACTCCGTCTCAAAAAAAAAAAGAGGGGGACCCTTGGATTAGGTTCAAAGGGCTTTCAGCAGGTGAGGTTGCAGTGGAAAGCGTTCTGCGGAGAAGAAACAGGTAGGGAAACATGAGGCTGTGTGTAGGGAAGAGCGATGATAGATTTTGGTCAAGGCACCCCATCTGTGGTCTGAAAGGTATTTCAGGTGGCAGCACAGAAATCCTGGGCTGGACTTACCGATGGAAGGCTGTCAGGGCTGATCTAGGCTAATTTAGAATGGGGAGATACTGGAAGTGGGGAGACCAGTTTGCAGGGTTTTGCAATGATGAAGGGAAGAGGTAAGGCGCCCTTGGATTGGGTGGGGATGCAGGTATTGGAAAGAGGAGGGTGTAAAGGGAGCAGGGACATAGAGTCAACAGGCTCTGATAACTAGAGGTAAAGCTAAGGGGGTAGGGAGGTAGTCCAAGGCTGTTGGACTACCTGAAACTTTTGAGCTTAGGGTGAAAGAAATCAATTCATTTTGGGGAATACTGGGATGAGACCACGATTGCCTGCCCCGGCAGTGCAGCCCAGAAGGCTGACAATGTGTCTGGAGAAGGTCAGTGCAGGACTGGGATTATCCTCCCAAGGTTACAGTTGAAGTCTTGAACAACAGATGATTCTATTGTTGGGACAGAGTGAAGAGACAGGAAGGCAGCAGAGGACGGAACCTCGCTAAACAGCCTGTTTATGGGGCAGAAGAAGAAGGAGGCATCGGAGGTGACTGAGGCCATGTAGGAGGAGAATGAGGGCAGTGCTGAGGTTCAGGAGTCTGAAGAGGAATTTCAAAGAGGAGGTGACAGAAATAAAGTATCACTTCAAAACCCATGACCTGGCCAGGCGCGGAGGCTCACGCCTGTAATCCTAGCGCTTTAGAAGGCAGAGGCAGGTCGATTGCCTGAAGTTAGGAGTTTAAGACCAGCCCGACCAACATGGTGAAACCCCGTCTCTATTAAAAATACAAAAATTAGCTGGGCATGGTGGGCACCTGTAATCCCAGCTATTCGGGAGGCTGAGTCAGGAGAATTGCTTGAACCCGGGAGGCAGAGGTTGCAGTGAGCCAAGATCATGCCATTGCACTCCAGCCTGGGTGACAGAGTGAGACTCCATCTCAAAAAAAAAAAAAAACACAAAAAACAAAAACAACCCCCCCTCCAAAAATCAGGACCTTAACTATTTAGCAAGCTCCTACTGCTTTAGTATTTTCACCAAGAGTAGATACAACCCTTTCCCTCTTTTTCCCTCTTACTGTTAGAAGCTGGAACTTTCAAAAAAGGCTTTTCTAAGTAGTGCCAACAGAGAGCAAGAGAATACAACAAACATCAGATCTGCAGGGTATACGGTTCTCATGCCAACACAGCCACGGTGCTCTATGGGGCTTGTGGGTTTCCCTCCAAAGGGGAGCAGAGTTCCTCAGACCCCAGCCTGAAGTTGGCATGGCCCCTCGGAGTCTTTGGCTGGGCTCCCTGCTTCTGGGAATGGTTTCCACTTGCTGGCCTCCTCTGCTCCCCTCCTCCTGCTCTGACAACTGGCATTTGCATCTGGGCAAGACGGCAGCCTGTCCAGGCCTGGCCTTCCTGTTCTTTTGCCCAGCGTGAGTGACTCCCTGTCCTGGTCAGGGACACCAGGAATCCTGTCACTCTTTCCAGGAGACAGTGACTACAAGCAGATAGGTGAAAGCCCTACCGGCACTGCAGTGTGTGAAGGATGTGGTGTGGCCTGGCGTGCAGGAAGGGGGGCAATGTTCTCCCTCCGAACTAAGGGTAGCAGACCCTGCGGTGGTGGGGGAGGCCAGGACTGAAATGAACCTCTAGGAAAGGATGAGAAAGATGCCGGTGGCTTTTGGCAGAGCTCATTTGTCGTAGGGCAGGTTGGACCAGACGAACTGCAGAGGGTTACAGCGTCAGTGTGGAGGCCGAGGCGGGGACAGCGCACTGGAGACATCTGGCGCATTCCTCCCTTCTCCTGCATCCCATGCAACCTGGCCACTCGGGTTCCTGTTCCGGCCTCACTGGTCCAGGTGATTCAACCACACAGAAGCAGAGGCCCCACCGCTCCCCGCAGGCTCACTGCCCTTCGTGGCATGGGGGTTGTCCCTTTACCTTTCTGAGGATCAGCTCTTGTGGCTGCACTCTCTAGTTTAGGTTTGGGGTGTATCTTGGCAATTTAAAGAATCCCCCAGTGTTGCAATTATGGAATTGTGGCACTTGAGGGCTGAAACAGATTTTACATATACAATGTTATACAACTTCAGGATTTAAATAACATGCAGTATTGATCCTACTGTATGCTGTCCTGGAACTGGTTCATACTGGCTCCGCAGAGCCACCCTAAGAGGGTGGAATGCACCCTCTAACTAGAGTTTTCATCTCTTCCATCCGTCCTTTCCTTTCCTTGCCTGTCTTATACTTTAAATTTTTTTTTTTTTTTTTTTGGTGACAGTCTCGCTCTGTTGTCCAGGCTAGAGTGCTATGGGTCAATCAGGGCTCCAGTGATCCTCTTGTCTCAACCTCCCAAGTAGCTGGGACTACAGGCGTGCGCCACCACACCTGGCTAGCTTTCAAATTTTTTGTAGCACTGGGGTCTCACTATGGTGCCCAGGCTGGCCGTCAAACTCCTGGGCTTTAGTGATTCTCCCGCCTTAGCCTCCCAAAGTGCTGGGATTCCAGGCGTGAGCTGCCATGCCTGCTGCTCTGATTTATTATAAGTGTCCATACTTTCTGGACTTTCATCCTCTGTAAAAGTCCTAACCAGAGCTTTGAGCTCAGCTGTGCAAGTACAGAAAAATCACCCTGTGGGAAAAAAATGCAAGCATCGAAGTTAATTTGCTTTTGTGTTGGATCCACATTGACCACAGAGACAACTGAGTGAGTCCATAACCTGTCCTAAATGGCGTATTTCTAGTCTAGTTTATTTCTTCTTATTTGTGGTCACGCTGCTGACCCTGGCCTACACGGCACGCCACTTTTCTCCTCAAGGGCAACGAAGCCTCTTGTTATTGAGGATATTACAAATACACAATTGTGTCTGCGTCTCCCTGTTGTATTCCACATAAGTATGAAAAGAACATGGCCCATGCTCAGCCTAAACTATAAGAGGGAATTCCAGGAGAGGTTTAACTGCAGTCAGTCTCTTTCCCTAGAAACCTATTTTCAGAGGAATTATTGTCTCTCACTCCCTATCAATAGTGCAGTAACATCCTCCTGCTTCTATTTTTTTGACAGGATGCTAGGCTGGGGTGATAGGACTATGCTTTCAGTATCCACTCATTGAAATAGAACGCAAAAGGCCAGGCGCAGTGGCTCATGCCTAGCACTTTGGGAGGCCGAGGAAGGTGGATCACTTGCGGTCAGGAGTTCAAGACCAACCTGGCCAACATGGTAAAACTCTGTCTCTACTTAAAATACAAAAATTAGCTGGGCATGGTGGTGGGTGCCTGTAATCCCAGCTACTTGGAAGGCTAAGGCAGGAGAATTGCCTGAACTCAGGAGGCAGATGTTGCAAATGAGCTGAGATCGTGCCACTGCACTCCAGCCTGGGTGACAGAGTGAGACTCCATCTCAAACAAACAAACAAAAAAAAATACAGAACACAAAAGATTTTGATTCTAAATTCTGCTGCTAACTAAAGCATGACCCTGGGTAAGTTGTTTTCTGTCTCTAGGCCTTAGTTTTCTCAACTATAAATGAAGGAGTTAGACAAGGTCAATGATGGGCTAGTATTTTTTTTTTTAACAATCAGCTCTAATGAAGTGGGAGGAGAGAGAAGCCTGATTTGTAGTATTTGTCAATTTCTGTGGTGTAAATTACCTCACCAAAAGGCCCATTTGAACTACTAACTTGAAGTAAACTGGCTGGAAAATACCTTGAAAGTTAAGCGATTGCCTCTATGAGATTGTATGTGTAAAATCCATTTGAGCCCTAAAATGCCACAATTCTATGACTGCAACACTGGGTGATTGGTTAAATTGCCGGGATACACCCCAAACCTCATGAACAGCATTCACTTGCTGCATCAGTGCACCGGCATCCTGATGAAAGCTGGCTTTGGTCCAGAGTCAGAGTGAGACGCCCTGGAAGCCCAAGCCGTCCTGACACCGTCGTGACTGTGAGTTGGGGAACTCAGGCCTTGAAACTCAGTCAATCAAGAGCTGCTCCTGCCTTCCCTTCTTTTGGTCAGATAGGGATGATTCATCCCTATGTTATTTCAGCCACTGTTTCCCAGGGTGCCTGGAAGCAGAAGGCCTGAGAGCTTGAAGCAGACAGAGGAAAAACAGGGAGGAGGAGGAGGAGAAAGGGACCCGCCTTGGGCAGGGCCCCTGCGCGGTCGTGGGCAGGTGTGAGTCATTCCTCTCTGCCTCAGCAGACACACCTTTTGTCAAGTTCTGAATGCCAGGCGGAGAATCTGCCTAGACAAAGCGCTCTCGATCAAGTCAGAACAGGTTTCCTGAAAGATCATCCCCATTAAAATTAATGGAATCGGAATAGGCAGATCTTTTCTGTAACACGATGTGTTTCTTTTCAGCATGTTTCCTAAAGGCTTAGAGAGACCCCTAAAAGTATAGAATAGGGAGAAAAGAGGGGCTTTCGCATCCCTGGGGCTCAGGACTGGAGAGAGAAGGTGGTTTTATATTATCCATTCCTGCCCTCCCAACCAACCACCTTAGCCACTTGCCAAAGAACTGACTAGCCAAGGGCAGTGAGGAATGTAATGAGCATGAATCCTCATGAGCTACTATATTATGATAAAGATCTTTCCATTGAGTGTGTGCGTTGCTATTGAATCAAGAAGAAAAGGTCTAGAAGGGAAAGGCTTGGCATATAACTAATTTCAAGGTCTTAGGGACACACTTTGCAACCATAAGGATGCTAACTATTGAAAACAGAAACAGCTCCTCTCTCTGGCCCATGCCTTCAAGAAGGCAAAGAAAAGAAGGAACGATAGTCATGCCAAAAAGGGTCATGGCCACATTGCAGCCTATTCGCTGCACAAACTGTGCCCGATATGTGCCCAAGGACAAGCCCATTAGGAAATTTGTCTTTCGAAACAGAGTAGAGGCCACAGCAGTCAGGGACATTTCTGAAGCGACCGTCTTCGATGCCTGTGTGCTTCCCAAGCTGCATGTGAAGCTCCATTACTGTGTGAGTTGTGTAATTCACGGCAAAGTAGTCAGGAATGGATCTTGTGAAGCCTGCAAGGACCGAACACCTCCACCCCGATTTAGACCTGTGGGTGCTGCCCCACAGCCGCCACCAAAGCCCGTGAAAGGAGCTGAGTCCTTAAAGACTGAAGACAGACTATTCCCTGGAAAAAAACTGAGTGGAAATTGGAACCCTTGCGCATTGTTGGTGGAATGTAAAATGGTGCAGCCACTGTGGAAAACAGTATGGAAGTCCCATAAAAATTACACAGAGAATCACCATATGATCCAGCAATCTCACCACTGGGTATACATCCAGGAGAATTTAAAACAGGGTCTTTGCCAGGCACAGTGGCTCATGCATGTAATCCCAGCACTTTGGGAGGCCGAGATGGGCAGATCACTCGAGGTCAGCAGTTTGAGATCAGCTTGGCCAACCTGGCGAAACACCATCTCTACTAAAAATATAAGAATTAGCTGGGTATGGTGCTGGGTACCTGTAATTCCAGCTACTAGGGAGGCTGAGGCAGGAGAATCACTTGAACCTGGGAGTGGAGGCAACGCAGTGAACCGAGATCACGCCACTGCACCCCAGCCTGGGCGACAGATTGAGACTCTGTCTCAAAAAAAGAAAACAGGTTTTGAAGATATATTTGTACACCAGCATTTCTGGCAATATTATTCGTGATAGCCAAAAGGTGGAAGCAACTGAGTAACCATTGATGATGGATGATTGGATAAACACAATGTGGCCTATCCATACAATGGAATATTATTCAGCCTTTTATAGGAAGGAAATTCTGACATGTGCGACAACAAGAATGAACCTCGAGAACATTACTTTTGGTAAAAATAAGCCAGATACAGAAAAACAAATCCTGTATTATTCCACTTATTTGAGATACCTAGAGGAGTCAGATTCATAGAGAAAGTAGCATGAGGGTTACCAAAGGCTAGGGTGGGAGGGGATGGGAGTTATTATTTAATGGGTGCAGAGCTGCAGTTTGGAAAGATGAAAACGCTCTGGGGATGTGGTGGTGATGGTTGCACAACATTGTGAACGTGCTTAATGTTGGTGGAACTGTACACTTAAAAATGGCTAAGATTTCTGTAATGTGTATTTCACTACAATTTGGAAAAGATTCTGCAAACACACAGAAGAATGATAATAACCAAAAACAAAATCTCCCTGGGTTTGTAGCTCTCTCTCTTTTTTTTTTTTTTTTTTTTTGAGACAAGGTCTCACTCTGTTGCCCAGGCTGGCATGCACTGGCATGATCATGGCTCACTGTAGCCTCAACTTCCTGGGCTCAAAGGATCCTCCCACCTCAGCCTCCCGAGTAGCCAGGAGTATAGGAGCATGCCACCACACCCAGCTAATTAAAAAAAAATTTTTTTTGTAGAGACAGTTTCATTATGTTGCTCAGGCTGGTTTCCAACTCCTGGCCTCAAGCAATTCTCCTGCCTCAGCCTCCGAAAGCACTGGAATGACAAGCATGAGCCACTGCGCTGGGCCCTGAATCTCTATTTTGTGACTTTGTAAGAAATATGAACTTGGGCCAGGTGTGATGGCTAACATCCATAATCCCAGCATTTTGGGAGGCCAAGGCAGGTAGATTGCTTGTGGCCAGGAGTTCAAGACCAGCCTGGCCAACATGGTGAAACCCCTCTCTACTAAAAATACAAAAATTAATTGGGCATGGTGGTGCACGCCTGTGATCCCAGCTACTTGGGAGGCTGAGACACAAGAATCATTTGAACCCAGGAGGCAGAGGTTACCTTGAGCTAAGATTGCACCATGGCACTCTAGCCTGGGCAACAGAGCAAGACTCTGTCTCAAAAAAAAAAAAAAAAAAAAAAAAAAAGAGAGAGAGAGAGAGAAAGAAATATAAACTTGGACAAGTAACTTGATCAATATGAGTCTGTTTGGTCATCTGTAAAATGGAGATGATAATGACATATACTTCTTAAACGTGCTGTGAGGTTAAAGTGAGTGAGACAGTCAAGTAAAGCGCTTGACACAGTCTTGGCACATAGTATGTTCTCAGTAGGTGTTAGTGGCCAGGTACAGTGGCTCACACCTGTAATCCCAGTTACTTACAGGGATGGGTGAGGCAGGAGAATAGCATGAACTCGGGAGGTGGAGGTTGTAGTGAGCCAAGATTGCACCACTGCACTCCAGCCTGGTGGCAGAGCAAGGCTCTGTCTCAAAATAGATAGATAAATAAATAAATAAATAAATAAATAAATAATGCCCTTTGCCTTTTAAATTTTCTTCCTTCCTTCCTTTTTTCCTTCCCTCCTTCCTTCCTTCCTTTTTTTTTGAGATATTGTTTTGCTATTTTGCCCAGGGCTGGCCTTGAACTCCTGGGCCATAGCAGTCCTCCCACTCAGCCTCTCAAAGTGCTGGGATCTCAGGTATAAGCCACCACGCCCAGCCTAAGAATGCCATTGGTATACTATTGGACATTTCTTAACTTTCTTACCCTTATATTCACACGCACACACCCACTACTGAGCAGAGGATACATTTATTTATCATCTTTTTGCAACAGAGATGTCAACATTGAAAACTGGATCTGGTGAGGAGGCGAAAACTGCTTTATAAAAATAAGACTTCTGGCCGGGCGCGGTGGCTCAAGCCTGTAATCCCAGCACTTTGGGAGGCCGAGGAGGGTGGATCACAAGGTCAAGAGATCGAGACCATTCCTGGTCAACATGGTGAAACCCCGTCTGTCTCTACTAAAAATACAAAAAATTAGCTGGGCATGATGGCGTGTGCCTGTAATCCCAGCTACTCAGAAGGCTGAGGCAGGAGAATTGCCTGAACCCAGGATGCGGAGGTTGTGGTGAGCTGAGATCGTGCCATTGCACTCCAGCCTGGGTAACAAGAGCAAAACTCTGTCTCAAAAAAAATAAATAAGGCCGGGCGCGGTGGCTCACGCCTATATTCCCAGCACTTTGGGAGGCCGAGGCGGGTGGATCACGAAGTCAAGAGATCAAG